>NC_050577.1:277898270-278255848 GCF_011100635.1 Trichosurus vulpecula | reverse complement strand
AACATGGGGAATAGGATCTTAGAATTTAGTGCTAAATGAGGACGGATCTAGTCTAACTGCTTAATTTTATAGAGGAGCCAAATGAAGCTCAGAATAGTTGAGTGACTTAAAGGCAAACAGGACATTCTTGCCCACTAGAATCATTTTTTCGTCTTTTTTATTCTCAGTATAAGGTCTGATATACAGGCACTTAATAAATTTAGGCTTAATTTATGAGATGAATTGAAGCATATCTGCCTCAAATTGGCTAAGTGGCGCAGCAGTTAGAGCGCTGGGGCCTGGAGTCAGGAAGATCGGTCTTCCTGAGTTCAAATCTGGCCTCAGACACTTACTAGCTGTGTGACCTTGGGCAAATCACTTAACCCTATTTGCCTCAGTTTCCTCATCTGTAAAATGAACTAGAAAAGGAAATAACAAACCACTCCAGTAAACCCTAAGAAAACCCCAAATGGGGTCATGACAGGTTGGACATGACTGAAAAACAACTTAAAAAAAAAAGGACAAAATGTAGGAATATATTTCGAATAATTCAGAACAATTGATGATCAGTTAATTAATAAGCATTTATTAAACACCTATATGTGCCAGCCACTGTGCTAAGCACTGAGGATACAAAGAAAGAGAAAAGACAATCCCTGTTCTCAAGGAGCTCAGTCTAACGGAGATGACAATATGCAAATGCACAAAAAAGACATAGACAGTATGTACTGGTGATAATAAATAGAGGGAAGGCTCTAATTTTCTGCTGAACAAGCAAGCCAGCCTTATGGGCTCTGGTAGGGTCATGGGACAGTGAAACAGTGGGAAATATAGGGATAGGAGCAATATCACTTCTGGTGGGAGTGGGAGGGGGCTGTCAGGGATATTCCCCACGTCTACCCTGGTTCTGCTGCACCAACCCTTGAGTCCCTGATGGAACGTGGAGTTAGCATCTTGGGGGTGGGGGCAAGGTAATGATGCTGCCCACCTAATTCCACTGGTCTATCTATGCCTCCTGATTCTTTCATACTCAGTATGAGGGTAGCTACATTAGTCATCAAAGACATTCAGCTCCTCTGACAGTGGAGCAAAATAGAGGCCAAGTGGGCTGGCACCCCACACCACAGGGACACCTTTACCCTGTCAGGAGTGAAGCAGCTGTAGAGGTTAGGAGTGGAAAGAGACAGCGCTAACTACATCTGTGGCAAAAGAGTGGGAGCACATTCCTGCCCAGCAGAAGGGTCAGGTTGAGCCAGGTTGAGCCAAGGGAGCTAGAAACACAGCAGTCTGGGAAACTGTGGCAGGCAGGTAGGGCAGCAATAGCTTTCTCCCACTGTGGGTTGCTGTACCCTAACCCTCTGTGCGCCAGCCACCTTTGAGGCAGCCGCAAGAGAGTTATTTTTAGCCTGTGACACCTGGGTATTTTGCTACCTCAGGATGTCCGGTTTGGAGCCTCTTTCTGGGAATCCCACATGCTGCTGTTGTAAACAGCCCCACGAGGCCAGCAGTGTCGGCTGGGAGCCTGCCCGGCCCCTTCTTTTTGCTCCCGCTTAGGGTGAGTCAAACAGGAAGTGGCTGTAACCATGACAGTGGAAGAGAGAGCTCCATGGGGGTGGGAGAAAGGCCTCCTTGGCTCCTTGCCCCTTGGCATCAATTAAGCAAGTATTTATCAGTCAACAAGCATTTATTAAGTGCCTACTACGCACAAGGCTATGTGTGAGGTGCCTGTGGGGTCTAAATAAAAAGAAAGAAATTATATCTACTCTCAAAAAACTTACATTCTAACAGGAAAGATAAATACATAAATACAAATATGCAGAATATAGAGTGAATGAATACAAATTAGTTAAATACTGTGTAGTTTAGGAGGGGGGCCACTAGCAGGTCATGAAGAGTGTATGTGTGGGGGAGGGATCAGGAACGCAGATCAATTCTATTGGCAGCAAGTGCTGGGAGCTGCCCAGTCTGCATATGCCAGGGACGATGAAGCTGCCAAACCCGAGTCATTGAGCCCTAGGGAAAATCAGGATGCTGTGAAGGCTAAGGTCAGGGACATCAAGGAGATGAAAACAAGCCAACAATGTGGTCAATCCCAAACATGAAAAACAGGGTCCTTCAAAGGTGCTATTATGATCTCTACTTTACAGATTAGTAAACTGAGACAAACACGAACTAAGTGACTTAACTAGAATCACAGGGGTAGTAAGAGCCTGAGGCCAGATTTTAATTTCCCCATTTCCTACAGTCCTTGAGCCATGGATTCCTCACCCCCCGCCCCAGCCAGTGAACTGGAAGATGAAATGGGGGCTAAAACAGAGGATCCAAAACACAATGTTACTTCCCATGGGTGTTCAGGATGAGAGACCACTCTGGAGCCCATAGCCTTCTGGCAAGTAGTCCTGAGATTTCTCTTCTCCAACAAATCTAGAGAGTTCTTATCCTGACAGAACTTTCACAAAATGGTTCTGTCCCATAAGATAGACAGCTTTGGGGTCCTTACATTCTTAAAGATCTCCAGGGGCAGTTTGCATTCTCCCCTTCTGGCACATTACAGCTGAGAGCTGGGAAGTCTGCTGTGATGTCCACCTAACATGTTTACCATTTTAATCAAGTTTTGGGTGCGTGAGTGTCAAAACCTGTCCCTGGTCAAAAGGAAATGAACAAGCCATTTTCAAAGAAGATTTGCAAACTATCAACAAACACATGAAAGGCTGTTCCAAATCACTAATAATAAGAGAAATGCAAATTAAAACAACCCTGAGGTTTCCCTTTACACTCAGCAAACTGGCAAAGATGACAAAAGATAGAAATAGTTCATGTTGGAGGGGCTTTCAGAAGGCAAAGCACACTGATACACTGCTAATAGCGCTGTAAATTGGTCCAGCCATTGTGGAAAATAATTTGGAAATATTCAAAAAAAGTCATTCAACTATTCATGCTCTTTGACCCAGAGATCCTATCTCTTTAAGCAAGGAGGTCAAAGACAGAAAGGTCTCACATATACCAGAATATTCACAGCAACACCTTTTTGTGGTAGGGAAAAAAACCAAACCAAACCAAACTAAACCACAAAGCAAAACACTGGATACATCTTCAACCTCATCAATTGGGAAATGGCTGAATAACTGTGGTATAAGAATGCAATGGGTCATTAGTGTGCACAGAAACATGGGGATATCTGGATTGAAATGACAGTGAACAGAACCAAAAAAAAAAAAAGGAAAAAATAGAGAGTGATAACAATAATGTAATTAATGAAAAGAACAAAAAAAATTAAACTGAACACTGAGTAACTGTGGCCTTGGAAAAGGATGAAGGAATGTGCTTCCCTCCTTTGAAAAGATAGGTGGGGGGACTATTGGTGTAGGTTACTGCACATAATATCACTATGTAAGGTTGGCTTCGAAGAGAGGGCTCATTGGGTGGGGGTGCTATGACTATGATATAAAAAAATAAAACTTATTTTTAAAAAATCTATTTTAAGCTATTCTATCTTTTTATTCCTTTCTTAAATCAAGGATACATCCACTCACCTGTACCAGCAGGCCTCAAATGAGCCGACCTGGGGAGTGTATCTTAGGATTTGAAGTGGAGAGGATCCTTAGAGATTATCTAGTCAAACCATCTGCAATTTCTGGGACTTTATTGTAGATATGAAGAATCAAGGAGGTGCGACTTGCTTAGGGGTCACACAATCACAGAGTTGGCAGGGACTTCAAAGGCTACATTGTAGACTCACCTGAATAAGAATTCTTTCTGCAACACTCCAGACCAGTGGTAATCCAGCCTTTGTTTGAATACTTCTGAGAGTTGGGTGGGGGGAACCCACTAACTAACAACATAGCCCATTCTATTTTGGGATAATTCTAATTGTTAGGAAGTTTTGTTATTACAATGAGCCCAAGTCATTCCTTGTTTTATTTTTTTACCTTCCTGGTGAAATTGTGAGCTGGCATGCATTATCAGTCAGTCACTGCTTGAAGCTGTTTTCCTAAATTATTTTGGAAGACTGTACTTGGGAAGTGAAGGGGGGATTAACTGTCGAACAGGTTGGTCCCTTTGAGTTCACTGTTCCTTCCACTACACCATGTTATCTCCTAGTTCAGGGGTGGGGAACCTGTGGCCTCCAGCCCACCTGAGACCCTCTAAGTCCTCAAGTCCCTTTGACTGAATCTAAACATCACAGAACAAACCCCTTTAATAAAAGGGTATAAAACTAGGACCTAGTTATTTGGTCTTAGAGATAGTACATAAACTTGCCAGGCCAAGGAAGTCCTACAAACAATAGTGTATGCTATATTAGTTTATAGCCTTAGCATATTATTGAAGCTCTTTATAAATTACTTGCTCTGCCCTGGTTTTTCAGCTCCTGCACATTTCCTGGTTCCTGACTTTTTGGCTCAGTTTTGAATTACCTGCTTTGCTCTAACTCTTATTATGTATGTCTTCTTGGTATGGGTCTTTCTACCTGGATTCTGACTATCTATATTTGGACCCAGATTCTCCATCTTGCCTTGATGGTGCCTGCTCACAACGTAAGCCTGCCTGATCTTTCTAGCATAACCTTAGTTTTTCCAGTCCTAATTAATTCCTAGCCCAGGATCCACAGTCCACTGCCTCCCCAACACTAATACGACACTGAAACTGCCTAGAACAAAATCTTCCTACCTCCCAGATTCATGTCTAAGAACCAACATGTTTCTAGATCTCCTTGGGGAAGATGCCTCCCACTCCCTGTCTCAAGTCGTAAGACAGATGTACCCTGAAGTATGCCCTAGGCATGGGATGCTGGCTAGCTGGCAAAGGTATCCATGCAATGGAGAGTGCTGGATTTGGAAGCTAGGTGTAAATTGCAATTTTGGCATTTTTTACTCCCTGTTCGAACTTGGACAAGTGCCTCTACCTCTTTGGGCCTTGGTTCCTTATCTGTCAAATTACAGAGCTGACCTCTAAGGTTCCACCCAGTTCTAACTCTATGACCCTCAATAGGGTACCCTGGGCTAGAAACAACAAAGATCAGTTACTCCCCAACTCCATGCCTCCCATCCTGCCCATGCTGACTGCACCCCTTACCCCCAACGTTATGCTAGAGGAAAGAGACATTTGTCACCGTAGGAATCTTGCTCCATCCTGGGACCTGGAAGTAGAGGGTTATGTCTGAGGCCAAGCAACCTCTCTGGGGACACAGCTCCCAGGCCCTGTGCCAGTGGTATCACAAATATTCATGAGTCTAT
This sequence comes from Trichosurus vulpecula, assembly GCF_011100635.1. Lineage (NCBI taxonomy): Eukaryota > Metazoa > Chordata > Mammalia > Diprotodontia > Phalangeridae > Trichosurus > Trichosurus vulpecula. The sequence continues at coordinate 278,250,635 of NC_050577.1, read as the reverse complement.
GAGTAGCAAAAAAACAATGAATGCTGGCACTCACATTAATGCCATATTAATACAATGTTGATATGAATTATTATGGCTCTGTTTCTAGTAGAGGCCAAAGTATTCCACCTCAAACCATAGCCTGATTTTCTTTTTTATTCCTCTGCCTATTGTCCCTAAGAGATTGGCAAAGGCTGGACCAGCAACACCCCCCATATTATCTCTTCCGTTTCCTGAACCATACAGGAGAACACGGATAGGGGTACGCTGTAGGGAGCTGTCTCTCCTCACCTTACAGATGGCTAGACAGGGTTACTATCTTCCCTTCCTCCTAGAGTGGATGATGGCCAACCAGTATTCCTAGGATGACAGGTAGCATTTCCACAGGCCTGGTCATTGTTCTTCTCTCCCTCCACTCAGAAAAGTAAAAAAAGAGCAAACCAACTGCCCTCTGGGTTAGTCATTCTCTCATTTTTGTTCCAGTATCTCACAAACTTTTAAAACACCTTCTTGGTGTCTAACTGTATTCCTTCTTGCTACTTAGGGCCTCTGCTACTGCACTTTTCCTTTCCCTCCTGTCATCGTCTCAGGGTTCTCTAATTAATCAGAATTACCTGGTTTGTAAGCTCCTGAAGACTGTATTCCTTAGATCTACATTTCCATAACTATGAGCTCAGCAGAGGGCTAGGCACACAGCAGACATTTAATGAAGATCTTCTGACTCTATAGCTCTTGTATTGAGAAATATTTCATGCTATTTTCAGGGCCTCTCTACTGGAAATACTCGAGACTGACATCAGTGGCCTTCTCATTTCTCTTCTGTCCCATGTTTATAGCATGTTTGAGCTGGAAGGGTCTCTCTTAGGGGCTGCCAAGGAAAGAGTTCCCTAAGTGCTTACAGAGATAGGGCTCCAAGTTGGGGCCAGCAGAGGCTATTCCATTCCTGGACCTTCCCCAGAATTAGACAGCAGCCAACCTGCTTCCCAGATCCAGGTGGTTGACCCCTGGCTGACTTGGAAGACCTGCTTCATCAGGAAAGGCTGGAGGATTGGGGTGAGAGAAAATTTTGGATTTACAACGAAACTTCTGGCTGCTGACGTACCTGCTTTCCCAAGTCCCTCATGGGTGGAGGAGCCTGGCCTGGGGAACTTGGCCTAGTTCTCCCTACGTAGAAAAGCCGAGTGAAATTGTGAATCTCTTGTCTCCAACAACCCTGTCCTCCCTCAGCATTCCCCAATCCTAGTCTACAACACCTTCAGTCCAACTGTCCCCTTCCAAGGGTAACCTGTTCTGGGTTGCCCCCTGAAGAATCTGCTCATCTCTTGATTGGCAAAAGTAAAAAAAGCTCCCAAGCTCACCCCACATTTCCCTCCAAATCTAGGAAGGGCAACCTCTCCCCTAAGCAATAATTATAGATAAGCACAGGTGAGGGGTTAATGTTAGAAACCATATGAGTTTCCTGAGCCCCTTTACAGTCTCAAAAGCCTCACAAGGAGATTCCACACCCTCCTTAGTCACCCCTTCCTTATGGGCCCTACCAACTTTGAGATCCAAACAAGTGTTTCCTGAAGTGTAAATTCCCTTCCTTCAAGGACCAGGAGGGGCTTGGGCATCCATCCCTAGGGTGGTGGGGAATAGGGGGAACAGGGCTACTTGTCAGTACCTCCACAGTGACTCACTCCCAGGTCTCAGGGGAAACACAGGACTGGGGCAAACAGCACTTAATCTCCACCCCCACCTCCATGCTGCCAGCCTCACGTTTGCTAACTGAAACCCAAGTCGTTCTATTTTTAACTCTCAGGCTCCCCCTTGTCCGGGGCTCTTTCCCCCACCCCCAGTGCTACTAACCCTGTCATTCTGAGAACACATTTCCGAATCCGAGACGCCCTAGGTAGCTGATGCTAGGGCTTATGGGGCCTAGGCTTAAGGGACCAGAGATTCTTAGCATAACAAAAGCACTGTAATTGCACTCCCAAATTCCCCCACCCCAGACTCTTTCCGAAACTGTAGCCCCCATTCCACCCCACAAATCCCTGGCATCCTAGGAGTCATTTGGGGTCCTAGCACACCAGAATGTCTACTGAAGGGGTGCGTCTGGCTTCTTGGAGCTTCGGGAAGAAACAAAGAAGAATTCCAGAGGGCTCCTGACAGCTAAGACTGGGGAGTAGTGTACCTCAACTACACCAAACTATATAGGCTCCTATAGACGGGTCTTTGGATATTTAATCTTTCTGATAGTCTGCAACTGTTGAACCCTGCAAAGTCCTTCACACCCACCCTGGAGAGCAGCGTAAGAGGAAATGGAAGACTATAGGAAGTCAGGGCTAGCCAGGGAAGCCCAGAGTTTATCTAGGCCCTTCATTATCACCCTAGCCCCCTGCCCTATAATCTGCCAAGGAGCAAAGGGCTGATCTCACTGGGAAAGTACAGCCCCCAAAGATCAGAGGCATAGGAGATAAGCAGGCACTTGTGCTCTGTGGAGGTTGCACAGGAGGTCTGAGAGTGGGAACACATTCTTCTAGCCAATCTGATGTGGAGATGAATGACACAAAGGCTGGGGTTGCTTCTCCAAGTCCAGGGACAGGGAAGTCAGAAGACAGAGAGTGGATCAGATGATCTAGGTGGTGAAGGTTGGTAACAGAGAACTAGCTCCAGTCTAATCCTAAAGACAATTATGGTACAAGGCAGCCAGCCTGCAAGGGAATGGGTATGAGGCCCAAGTAGCAACAGGTTTTCACTTAACTTAGAGAAGCCTTAATCAGACCAGCTGCCTCCTGACCATGACAGCCTTACGCAACTTAGGAACCAGTGGCTCAGCCATTCTCCAAGAAGCAAACTGGAACTGGAACAGCCTAGAACTGTGGTCTGACTTTGGCTCCCATCTACCCTCTCTTCTCTCTGGCCTGGAATCCCTTGGCTAGTCTGGTTTGTCTTTGGCCTTGTCCTTTCACACTATATTTCTTCTTCCTGACCTAACTCCTCACTCTAGTTCCAAATTCTTTCTCTAGTCCTGTCCTAGCTCTCAAGCCTTGTTCCCTCTTTCTGGCTCTGAAATTCTTTCTGGTTCTATCTTCTCAATGGTCATGGTGCCTCTCCCGGGTCCTGTCCCTTTCCTCTGGTTATTTCCCTTTTAGGAAATGTTTCCTGTATAAGATGCTAGATGAGGTAAAGACCTTCTAGTATCCCAGAAACACTGCAGAGGAAGCAGAAATAGCCAGGCTGGGCCCAAGAGAGAGGGGCATGGCACACTGGGGCTCTATGTGGCTTGTGAGGAAGGAAGAGAAGGAGGTAGTAGGGAGGCAAGGCTAGATCAGCTAACAATAGAGTGGAGGCTCCTCAAAGTAACATAACTCCCATACCACTATCCTACTGGTTCAAAGGACCCTGGATATAAAGTACCTGGGAAGGGAGGCTCATGAAGGTCAGACAAAACCCAATTACATACCACAGGAGCCAAACCTTATCTAGTCTCTCTCTTCATCTGGCCTGCACCCCTTCTCCTCAGCCCCACGCCTGTCTCCCCATATTTCCTCCTTAATCTGAACTCAATCATTCCCCCAGCCTCACCCTACAGCCTGGCTCAAGAGGTCTTTGAGAGGCCAGCTCATTTTATATCCTGGAACATGGCCCCTCATACTCTCCATCAATTTCTTGGGATCTAATAAAGAGTACCACTACTCCACATGTGCCCCACGCCAGCGCAGCCCATTAGCCAGATGTGGTCAGAGTATATAAAAAGGATTAGGAAGCAGACGGGAAGGTAGATGCTTAAATATACCCCAAAGAGAATGACAGAAAACATTGGGAACAGTAGCTCTGAACGAGGGAAAATAGTTTGAGCTTGAGTTTCCATAAGGTTCCTGTCCACCAAACAGCTGATCTGTTGACCAAAAACTCTAGGTTTCCCCTGAGGAGGGATGAATTAAAAAGCAACCTGGGTCTGAAGGGGGAAGCAATGCCAGAGGGGAGGAGATGAGATGAGGACAGCTCTGGGGCATCATCCAGAGAGCCCGATACGGGCATCATCACTGCAATGGGTGTATATGCACATACACAGATCCATACGACCCCTGCCCAAGCACCAAGTGCTGCTGGGTTCTATAGTGCAAAGGGCATCTGGAGGCTTCCATTCTAATTCGGGCTGAGTAACCTTTGGCAAGTCATTTAATCATTTTCCTCATCTGTAAAATGGGGCACTTGCAGTACATACACTAACTTCCTCACATATAAAGTACTTTGTAAACCTTAAAGGTTGATACGAGTCAGGAAGACCTGACTCTAAGTCTGGCCTCAAACACTGACTAGCGGTATAATGACGGGCAAGTCACTCAACGTCTTTGCCTCAGTTTCCTCAAGTATAAGATGGGGATAGTAACAGCATCGACATCGCAGGGTTTAGCTGTCAGGCACTTAGCGCAGCTGGTGTTTTGTGAATGTTTATTCCCTCCCACCTAGCTCCATATCCACATCAATCCTCTCACTTATTAAAGGTAGTATTATCCTCTTCTCAGCCTTGCCACTAGCTACTTGCATAAGCCCGGGCAAATCACTTAATTTCTTTAGGTCTAGGTTTTCTCATCCGTGGAAAGAAAGGCATGGATTACATGATCTCTAAGGTCCTCTCCAGCTTTAAAATCTCGAGTCTACGAAAACATATTCTTACACTTATGTATACATTCTACAAATAGGCACACACCTGCCTGCTCACACATTCTACAGGTGGTCAAATCCCTCAGAGATCTCACTACACACCCCATGCATGTGCACAATACTCATTCATCCAACACAATAAACACACGCGGACATGTCCGCTCCACATGTACAATCTCAACACCCCTCCTCAGCATAGCCGACATATACTTGCATCTATGTATGTTTATATGAACACACTGATGCAAATGACATATTGCTTGCATACGCATACACATATACACTGGTCTGAATTTATTCTGCCACTTGGCACTGGTCTAAGACCTAAGTCATTTCATTCTACTGATGCTCCATCCACCCCAAGTGTTCTAGTTACCGAAACATCACTTCCCCATCCCCTACTTAGTTGACAGAGGAACTCAGCAAGGAAACTGGGCTTACAGCTAGGGACCATGGTGGTGCATTCAGTGCTTTTGCCAAAATTATTCTGATCTCGGCTTAGCAATCAAGATGGGAAGAAGACAAGAAGAGGCAGAAAAAGATGGAGGAAGTAGGGACTCTGGCTGCCTGGACTCCCTCCTAGCTACCTCTTTGCTGGGAAGAGTGGTCCCCATTCCTTGGCGATCTAAGCCCCCATTTTATATTATCTAGCTCCCCTCAGTTCTACCCCTGCAATCCAAGGAAGCAGAGAAGCCTGAGGGGAGCAGTGCTAACCATTGCTTCCCATACCCACCAAACTCCTACCCTTCCTCTATCCTAAACTCCTGTGCATACTCTCCAATCTCTTTCTCTAGAGTTCCTAATGTGGAACCTGAGGGATGGAATGTAAAGTTTTTTTGCTCTAATACTTGTTACTCTAAGGAATGAGCAGTCTGGGGGCATTTCCCAATAGCCGGGACCCCTGCATCCCTTTGGGAAAGTTACCACAGAAACAAGGAAAATATTACAAGGAAGCACAATACCCGGCTAAGTCACCTGCTGACCCAGCTTCCTGCTGTGTTGGCCCTTCCAGCCCCACTGCCTTGGGCCCCCCTCCTCCCTCCTCCCTCTAGCATCAGCCTGGGCCTCCCACTGATGCCCTCCCTCTGCCTGCTTCCTGGGGGGGATGGAGGATGGGCCAACCAACATCCAACCAAGCCAACATCTCCACCCCCTACACCTCTCTAGGTCCACATAACAACAGTAGCAATGTCCCTAATATCAAGCCCCCCACCCCTTATCCCCCCTCACAGGAAATCTAAACTTCCTGTCCCAGAGGAAGTGCCCCATCTAGTGAACAGATTCAACACACACACCCAGTCATAGGGGCCTTGAAGACTGGGCAGATCTCCCCCAAAAGGCCTAACTTTATCTCCTGCTCCAGAACTATCCCACTACATGGCCCCCTCCCCAACCCCCAGCCCAGAATATGACTGAGGCCAAGCTGAGGTTGTGGAAAGGGTAAGCAGAAAAGGCATAAGACAGGCTGTTCAGGTTCTGGGCCTTGGGGAAGGCAGGGACGAGAAGGACTAGGATAGGAATGAGAAGGCCCTAAGCAGTGTGGTATAGGAGACGGGTCCCTGGCCTGGGAGTCAGCAAGTGTTAGCCCTAGCTCTGCTACCATCTGACTAATGGTGTAAGGGTGAGCAAGGCATTTCATTTCCTTGGACCCTGATGTCCTCGTCCATCCAGTGAGGAGAATTAACTACTAGATGATCTCTAAGGTGCCTTTTCTAGCTCAAAAATTCCATGATTCCGTTCTTGTGGGAAGGTGAGCTGACCCTGGGCTAGCTCCACTTCCCTTCCTCTCGATTAGAGTTGTATGTGCCTCTTCTGAGGAATGCTCCCAGGCCTTCACTGTGACTGCACCAAGAAGATCCTTACTCCTCCCAACTCCTGCTCTCCCAGCAGGAGCTTCCCACTTCCTGGGCGGGCAGTGGGATTCCCCAGTCCTGGCCTCCCTGAAGGTCCAAGTCAAGAAAAAAATACATTAGGGAATGCCCATAATGGCACTGAACTGGACACTGGAGTTGAGATTAGCATGGCTAATTCTAGTCTCATCTGCACCAAACAATAAGCCCAGTTTTTCTCTCTGTTTCATTGATGAAGAAATTAAGGCTCGAGGTTAAGGGAGAGTCACTTAGGAGAGTTAAGATGGCAGAATTGAAAAAAGTCTTCCTGGCCATCCTGGTCATCCCCATTCAAGGCTTGGCTGCTGCAAACAACAACAAAATTTTGCAAGTGCCTACTCTACTGTGTACAAGACATGGTGTCATTTCCCCTACCTGACCCTCCCCACCTATACACACACACACACACACACACACACACACACACACATACGTACACACAAACACACACACACATACACACACATACATACATATACATACACACACACAAATTGTGAGCTCCCCAAGATCAGGAACTATCTTTTGCCTTTCTTTGTATCCTTAGACTTACTACAATGCCTGACACATAGTAGGTGCTTAATAAATGCTAACTGACAAAAATATGACACGGGTTCACCACTGAAGATACAAGCACACAATGCAATGACGGATGGGTTTGTTTCACATTCATAGATAATCTTGGACATATAGTTAGTAAAATACCATACTGAGGAGGCTTGTCCTGGGTATAACCCCATGGGATAACTCTGACAGTGATACACCTCCTATCTGAGGCTAAAGGGCAGTAAGAGTATCCCTGTTAGCTCAGAATCCCTGAATTCCTGCTGTGGCCTCACTGGGTGACATCTCATTAGTCTAGTTCCGCTCTGTGCCTTCCTTGGTCATAAGAAGACAATGTCCCAGGGCCCCCAGTCACTGGAGAGGCTGTGAAGGGGGTGGTGGCAAATTGTTTTACATAACAGAATGGCAGACAAGACAAGGAGACAAGGCAAAGGGCATGGGAAGCAGAATTCCAAGACAGGGCCAAGGAGACTGTAGCTTCAGGGCTGAGGATGGAAGGTACCACCAAGTAAGTGGTGAGGAATGAGAATCCCTTAAGGGAATCCTGGACAATAATGGAGCTCAGGCTATTGGGAGCCTTGTTGGGAGATTGCAAGAAGAGAGGCCTCTTGACCTTGGGCTTCCCAACTTGTGGAAATCCTAAGAAGGCTCCTAGTTTTGTACTAGGTGCAGATTTAGGGCTTAAAGATGACTCCCCAAAAAAGATGAATTCGCAGAAGACCTCAGTGCCTCACTCCTATCATAAATTAAAAGAAAAGGCACAGCATCAAAAAGTCTCAGGCAGACATAGGATAGGGGCACTGGAATAGGTAGTTTTTCAATGGAGAGGGGAAAAGGAGAGAGACCCCACTGAGACAAGAAGAATGGGCAACAGAGAAGGGCAGAGGACATGAATTTTGTTGAGGAATGGTTGTGCAGGGGATTATATGCTGAATGGGACTCAAGGGAAAAAAATATGAGGAGCTCAGCTGAGTTAGGCCTAAGGAAACTCTCCCTTTCCTTTTGCAGAAGGCTCCTCGGTCTGAAAACACTGTGTTCTGGAAGGAAATGCAGCTGTCTGTGTATGGCCCCAGCACCAGAGACTTTGGTCATCCCCCCCCCCTCCCCCGTCCCCCATCCCCCAAATACAATTTGTTATTCTCCACCTGCTTTGCCCCAGAACCTATCAGGGGTGCCTCCACTTCTCACTTTCAAACATAGGTCTCTAAACACTAATGAATAAGATGGTGGTGGGGAGGACTTAGGCAAGGGGAAGGGTCTCAAGAAAGCTCTTTCATGCCCTAATTTCTCTGCCTCTCAATTTTCCTCCTCTGTAAAAGGAGGAGGGTTCAACTAGATGCTCTCAGAAGTCCCTCTAAAAGTCTATGGCTGTACCCCACACTGCAGGGGGTGTGTGCCCTGGTCCCACGGCCAATGGCCTGGGGGGAAGCGATGTCTTACTCAGGAAGGCACCACAAGACAAATGGCCAGCACGGGTGCATCGCCCGGCTCCCCTACACAGCTCCCCGTACGGGCCTGGCACTCTCTCTTTCAGGCTCAGGAGTGGGGGATGTGGGACTCGGGGTAGCCGGGCGCAGGAAAAGCAGCCCGCGGGCCTCCCCCCTCTGGTCTGTTGCTATCCCCGGGGCCAGCCAATGTAGGAGTCCCACGGCCCTGGAACCGGCCACGACCTGGAGCTAGCCCCCCCGTGGGGCCCAGACGATCAAGAATTCCAACCGTGGAGGAGAGAGGGGGAAGAAAGCGCAGCGCCAGCTTTGCGCCCAGCTGCACTGGGGGGCCTGCGGGCTCGGGGTGCGGTGGGGGGCCGGGACCATGCCAACGCAGGGCAGGGAGGAGGAGGCGGAGACCTGGGGCCGGGGCCGGGCCGGGGCGGGCGATGTACTCACCAGCACCGGGTCTGTGCATCCAGGGGCCGGGGCCCTCAGAGCGGGGGGCTCATGGTGGGAATCAGGGCGGGCGCGGGGGGTCGGGGGCGCCGGCCTTACATCCCCCGAGGCACCAGAGGCTGCAGAGAGTCGGCGAGACCGGGAGAGGAAGGGAGGGGGCCGGGAGGGGGAGGGCCCTGGCAGCGGGGCCGTCCGGGTAGGATGACAATGGAAGGAAATGCTTTATCTGAGTCTGAGAGCGGGCCAAGGGGGAGGGGAGGGGAGGGGAGGGGAGGAGAGGAGAAGAGAAGGGAGGAGAGGCGAGGGGAGGAGAGGGGAGGGTGCACACAGCCAGCCCAGCCCTGAGAAGCCCAGCGCAGCGCAGCCCAGCCCAGCGCAGCCCAGCCCAGCCCAGCGCAGCCCAGCCCAACACAGCCCAGCGTTGCGCGGGTCCACACACAACCCAGACACAGGCGCCACTCCGAGGCACAAAAAAGACATACACAGCACAGAGACTCGCCGCGAAGAGACACACACACACAGCAGAAACTGACAATCCTCACAAAACGGAGAAGGCATGACACCCAGACAGCTGACTAAGGAGACGGCGCAAAATTCAAGGCCCAGACGACATAAATACACGGAGAGGCAGACGCCCAAGCCCACACGGATGCACGCAGGAACACAGTGACACACAAAAAGAAAGCAATGCCTGAAAAGAGGCACTCGGATGCGTACATAAACGCCCAGACTCATTCACATATGTAATATACACACCCATACTTCAACAGACAGAAGTAGAGATACACCTGCAGAGAAAGAAAGAAACATAGATACATATATACACCCAAGCACAGACACACGGTAATTTACAGGCAGTCCCACGCTCGGAATTCCAGCTACACACATAACTTTGCAGGAGAAAAGTTTCAAGATCTGATTTGAATCAGTGCCTAACCAACTCACCCCCACCTCCTTCCAATCTTTCTGTCTTTGCTAGGGGGAACAGAAAGGAATTGCCTGATCCTAGAAAAAGAAAAGGGGGTCACAACAATGTTTATTTTGAAAGATTTGGGTTTTTTTTAAAAAGGAATTTCCCAAGGGATTTCCTTCCCTCCTTTCTCTTTCCTCTCTTCTCATTCCTCCCCCTCCAATTCCAGTTCCCCCCTCCACCCTCCCTGTCCCTATGAGTCAAACTTCAGCAATGTGCCCAGTGTCTCCCAGTGCATTACAGCGGATTGCAGAAATGTTCCCATCTGTGAGCCGGAATGCAGCTGCCTCTAGTCCTCCCTCCCCTAATAAATCTAGGGCAGGGATAGCCTGTTCACAGAAACTCCTAACCCCCTCTCCAAACTGGAAGTGGAAGTCAGTCAGGGGTCAGGGGTCAGGAGCTAAGGACCTCCCTGCTATTCTCTGTTGGCCATTGGCTGGGTCCCTGGTTTAGCCAGAAATGCAGCCACTTCTGGGATAGGGTGTGTCAGCCACTCTCTGAAGCAACATTGGCCCCTCCTGTGTGTTGGGGGCCTTAAACTTGAGAACAGGGAGTATCCCCGAAACTCTTATCAGGTTTAGGAAGCTACAGCATCCTCATGAGTCTGCACAACTCAAAGGGAAACTGAGGCCCAAAAGAAAAGTCTCTGCTATGGCTATAACTCTTCGGGATGCCCACATCGCAGCCAGAAACCTCATTAGTCCCTGAGAGAGAGAAGTCTGGGCTTAGGATAGGATCATAATACTGGGAACCTCCACACTGCAGAGAGGGTACCCTCCTCCCCCACTCACAATTCTTTCTCTTGTTTCATAGCCATAGCCTAGGGCCAAGGCCTCAACATTTTGCACACTGGATGACTGCAACAGAATCCTCCCTCTTAGCCTCCCAAGGACCTGGGGGTTTTCATGGATTGTACGTGCAGTATGAGTGAGCAGTGTGATGAGGTGGCCAAAACCACTGATTCATATTTAGACTACATGAGTAGTGCCCGGAGGGAGAATGTTAACAAGCTGTCTGATATAGTGGAATCAGGAGACCCCGATTCGAATCCCACTAGACACTGGCTCTGGGACTATAAGGAAAATCACAACCTCTCAAAGCCTCAGTTTCCTCACCTGCCAAATGGGAATGTAACTGGCTCTAAACCAGGCATAGGCAAAATTGACCTTCCTTATGCTGACCGATCGTGTGTGCAAAAGCTGCTTCCAGCTATGTAGGGCTCAGTACTGAAGCGTTCCCCCTTTGAGACAAAGAAGCAATCCCTTCATTGGCCACTGAGTAGGAAGAGCCAGTGATTCAGAAGACCTTTAAAAAGGGAATGACTCTGCCCTTGGCCTCACTTCCCTTCCTCCTGATGAGCATATGAGGAACCTCTTGCTGGAGGGATGGGGGAGGGGCTGGTGCTCTTCCCCTACTCTAGCCTCATGGTGACTGCTTCCATGTATCAGCTACAACAGGGGTCTTAATGAGACAGGCTTGAGTCTGGGCCCTTGGGTGCTCTTTCCACTTAGCGTTTCATTTCTGAATGTTGATCTTGAGATGGACATGTCTGGGGTTGCATGATTCCATGTACCCCTGGTTCATAGTGAAAGAAATAAACCTAATTTTTTTTCATGGGAGTCCAGGCTTTGCTAGGACTGAGCCAAGACTATGTGCAAAGAACCAAAGCTGAGAAGCACCCCTTACTGGTGAAGGGAATAGGTGCACTAGCCTAGCCCTGCCACCCCCACCCAAATGAATAATTCCATACTGGTTGTTGTGAGGAAAGTCTGTGAGCTGTTATAATATCCGGCTTAGACCATATCTGGAATACTCTACACAATTCTAGGTCCATGTCAAGTCAGTTCAACAAGCATTTATTAAGCACCTAGAAGGAGCTAGATAAAACTGGATCTTCTCTAAAGAAGGGTGATCAGAATCTTGAAGAAACTCTAAGCTGTTGGTTGGAGGATCAGTCAATCGAGTAAACATTTACTGAGTGCCTAATATGTGCTAGGCACTCTGCTAGGGACTGGAGAAGCAAAGACAAAAGTAAAATGCCTCAAAGGAGTTTACAGGTTAACAGGGGAAACACCATCTGTAAAACACATATGTGGGTATATGCCTAGTGCATATAAAGCAGATCAGCTACAAAGTAACTTTGCAAGGGAAGGCAGCTTGCCTAGCTCCTAGCAGCTGGGGGGAGTTGGAAAGGTCTTATATAGAAGAAAGCACTTGAGCTGAGGCTTGAAAGAAACAAGAGGAAGGAGTGCATTCCAGGCATATGAGAGAGAGATAAAGTGTTGTGTGTGAAGAATGGCAAATAGGCTGGTATGGTGGGACTATAGAGTACCTTCAGAGAAGTAATATATATGAAGACTGCAAAGGTAAGATGTCGCCAGGTTGTAAAGAGCTTTAAATAGCACACAGAGTAATTTATATTTGATCCTAGAAGTAATAAGGAACCTCTGGAGTTTATTAAGTATGGGGGTGGCAAGATCAGATCTAAATTTTAGGAAAATCACTTTGGTGACTATGTAAAGGCTTGATGTAGGGAGGACAATTAGAAGGGAAGAGGTGATGAAATCCTGGACTAAGGTGTTAGCTATGTGATCAAAGGGGGCATATTTGGGAAATTTGTTGAGAGACTGGATATGTTAAGTGAGTGAGAGTAGAGATTTGAGTGAGATACTTAGGATTTGTACTTGGGTTATTGGAAGAAGGATAGTGGTGCCCTTTATGACAATTTGAGGGTTCAGAATATGGATGGGTTGGTGGAAAAAAATAATGAGTTCTATTTTGGACGTGTTGAATTTGAGAGGTATATGGGACATCGGGAAGCTAGACAGTGAAGTGGATAGAGTGCTGGGCCTGGAGGCAGGAAGACTTGAATTCAAATCCCACTTCAAACATTCACTAACTGTTTGACCCTAGGTAAGTCACTTAAACCCTGTTTGCCTCAGTTCCTAGTCTGTAAAATCAACTGGAGAAGGAAATGACAAACCAGTAACTTTGCCAAGAAAACACCAAATGGGGTCACAGAGAGTCAGACACAACTGAAAGGATTGAATAACAAAAAGATTCATGAGAGGGTGGGGATGATGGTGGGAAGCAATCAAATAAAAAGAGAGATAGTTGAGTATTACGTTAAGAGTTTGTGACATAAGTAGAAGAGGAGAAGAGGGTGCTGGTGGTGAATGGCTTTGTTTTAATTTGATGAGTATGAGGTAAGATCCTCAGTTAAGAGGTTGGGAGGAGGGAGTGTTGTTGGAGGTTTGAGTTTAGAAGAGGTTTGGGAGTTTCCCATTCCCCAGAGTCAGGAGAGGGGGTGGCAAGCAGCTTGAGGTCTGTGTGCCCTTCACGCCTTCACCTTCTCCCCTCCTCCCCCCATCCCTACCACCCCGCTTTCAGCCTCCTCCTCCCCTACTCTGACTGACCTCCCGGGATCCTGCCTGTATGTGGGTGTATGTGAAAGAGAGAGGGGAAAGTCAGCCCAAACTGATTGATGCATTTGGAAAACAAGTGCAATGTGGGGAAACACTTAGGGGAGCTCTCATCTCCAAGAAGGGAGGCAATCAGGTGGTACAGTGGATCAAGCTTAGGACCTGGAGTCAGGAAGACCTAAGTTCAGATCCTGCCTCAGACACTTACGTGCTAGATGTGTGACCCTGGAGGACCTTGTGAACTTCAGAGTCTGGAGAATTTGGGACTTCCTATCTGTTTCCTAGGATTGGTTAGTAACAATGTCTCCATTGGGAGCCAAGGACAGACTGGACACAGGCTCTACAAGGGGCCCAGCAAGGAAGCCACATCATGACTAAGGAGAACTTTTTGAACATTCCAAAATGGGGAGAAAAGGACTTCCAACCACCTGAAAGGAGCTATATTACTCCTTTGCCACATGTACTCTCTTAACTCAACACCATTTTCCCTTGGATTCTGTATGCCTTCATGGAAGCATGTCACAGACTTTGAAGGGGAACTCTTTGTATCATTTGCTCTTATTGTACCATTTTAATAAATACTCCTCCCTAAAAGCTTCTTAAGGCTAACTGACAAAAATGATTCTCAGCTGACAATTTTGAGAAGCAGTATACCAAGCAGGACTCATGAGTTTTTCATAGCACTAGAAGATGTAGCCCATTGCACCCCAAAACCTCAAGCTACCCCTAGAACCCTGAGTGGACATAATGACCAATCTCTGCAGATCTGACTCATCAGGATGAGTTCGATTTGGAATAAGCACCTCAGAGCAAGCACTGCTATAGTAGCAAAAATGTCTTCATTTGTGTCTCCTTCTGTACTTCTTTTTTCATCTGTGCATTTAAAGCATGTTTTCATGATGCTGGTTTTTTTTTCATCGTAGAAGTGGGGTTGGGAGGGACTTGGCTCCCTCCAGCCAGGATGTAGTGTGGAGGTATAGAACCAGGTGAGATAAGGCAAAAGCTCAAGGCCTGGAGAGCCCAGAAGCCAGTTCTCCAAGGTTCCATTAAGAAGAGCTGAGGATGACAGCCTTAATGGCAGGTGTAGCACAGTTCCTTGAAAAAAACTGGCATTTGGTAAATGTTATATAAACTTAGCATTAACTGAACACAGATCGAATGGGTTCCATTTTGGAGACTCATCAACAGCCCTTTATAAGTGGTGTTTTGTCCCCTTCTAGATAAATCTAGGAACACAGAAATTCGCTCTCATTCTCTCAAAAAAAGAAAAGTTAGTTCCCTTCTAAGACTTTCAATTCAGTTAACCTGATACCAACCAAGGGTTAGTGTTACGGTTAGCATTTTGAACAAAAACATTTTTATTACAAAAAAAAGATAAAAAAAATAGGTGAAACTCAGTCTAGTAGCAAGGAACAACCTCTGCAGCAATAAAGAAATTCCTGTTGTGTGAGTTGGATTTGGGGTTGTGCTAGAGCCAGCTGGCTTTTGAGAGCTGATTGTTAAATTTTCAGTGTGAGCATTTACACCTTAGAAATTGGAAAACTACAAATCAGGGCTTGATTTATTGTTTTTTCTAGACTTAAGGAAGTAATGGGGAAATATTAATAATGCAGATTAAATTTAAAAGTGTGTCTGTGTACATTTCTCCCCTGGAGGGCCAGTTGTTAAATATTTATCAGTACATCCCTGGTAGGGTTGGATTTTTTTAGGTGAAGCCGACAGCAATAGCCCTTCTTGGCCCTGGTCCTCCCTGTTTCCTCTGGCTTCCCTTTGCAGTCTCACTTGGCTCAGTCTAAGGTCTTAGAGAGGCCAAGTAATTCCTCCCCTTGTTCACTGTCTTAGGGGAATGGTCCTGGTTTAAGAGATCCTGTATCTGCCCCAGGACTGTGTCTGTTCTCCCTCCTGTTTCCAGTCCACAGGGTTCTGGGAAATGTGGTCTTTGCACTCCTTCTATTAATGCACACCTCTTCCTATCCTGAGGGACTGGAGTAAGAGAGATTGAATGATTGGTGGGAAAAATAGTAATGTCAGAAGATGGGCCAGGTTGTGATACCCAGTGGGAGCAGAAAAAGTATCTCCCCTAAGCTAATAATGACCACATTCCAAGATGGGGGAGGGAAAGATCAGGGGAGGTAGTGATTCCTCTTTCATTTTCACCTAATTTTTAAAAAATAGAATTTTTTTTCCAAGAAAAAAGGTGGTAGAAGAGAGGGGGCAGCTAGAGCACCGGCCCAGAGTCAGGAGGACCTGAGTTCAAATTCGGCCTCAGGCACTTGACACACTTACTAGCCGTGTGACCTTGGGCAAGTCACTTAACCCCAATTGCCCTGCCTTCCCTCCTCCCAAAAAAAAAAAGGTGGTAGAAGAGAAAAAACAATCAGTGAAACCAATAAATACATTGAAAAAAATCTGAAAATATATTCAGTGTTCTATACCCATGAACCTCCCAGCTCCTCATTTAATTTTCAACTAAACTGTGGTACAAGAATGTAAAGGAATATTATATAATAAAGACATAAGAAATATGATGAATAAAATCAGAGAAGCATGGGAAGACAAATGAAGTGATACTAAGTGAAATAAACACAACAAAGAAAAATACATGAATACAATAATAAAAATAAGAACAAAAAGTCCACTAAAACTGAATGTTGTGTAATTATAATGACCTAGTTTGACCCTAGAGAAGAGCTAAGAAAATTCTGAGGTGGGGTAAAATGTATGTGGAATATTGTATCTGTCAAACCTTGTTGATGCATTTGGTTTTACTGAGCTGCTTCCCCTCGCCCCTTCTTTTTTTATTCTTTGTTACAAAAACAAGAGAAGGGGTAGGGATATATTCAGAAATGAAAGTGATGCAAAATCAAAATAAATTTTTTAAAAATTTAAGGAAAAAAAAGAGAAGGTTTGGAGCAGTGCTTTGTGGAGGGAAATAGAGAATTAATTAGAGAGGAGTAGAGTGATTGCCCTACTTTAGAGAGGGCCCAGTTGAGATTAGAGAGTGTACGTTTGCAGTGGTCTCAGGCAGCATGGTTTTATAACTTCCTCCATGTTCAGAAGCATATGAATGGAAGTTGAGTCAGATGGTGGAAGTAATCCAAGATGGAGTTTGGCAAGGCAAGGTGATAGGCCAAAGGCTTAAGGGTAGAGGGTAGTATAGAGGCAAACTGGTTAACCAAGAGGTTGAGATTAAGAAGAATATAGCCATTGCAGGGGCAGTAGCGTATGGAAGTACTGAGGAGTGGAGGGACTGGCAGTCATGGAGAGGTTGAAAAATAGTTTTCAGACTTCTAATTAGGATGATGAGAAGCCCAGACGAACCCCAGCAAATATTGTAAAAGAACACCAGAAAAACTAATGATTAAGAAAACTGAAAAGAGACAAAGTAAGCTCCTCTATCCAGTACAAAACTTCACAGAAGGACCATGCACCAGGTAGGCCTGTGCAAGCTCTTGCAAACAAACTTGAAGTTATCCAGCGCTCTGAACTAGGGCATCTCAAGCCAGCATAAATTCTAGTAATCAGGAACCTGATGTCAAATACTAACCCCAGACTATCAGAAGGGAATCAAGGGACATAACCAGCTCTGCAGGTCACTGTGTAAAGAGACAGGGCCTGTGAGTGTGCTCCTCAGAACACTGGAGCCACCGTAGGAAACAGGGAAACTCAACACCTGAGCATGCATAAAGGTAGTGTTAAGAGGTGGAAGGGACTCTACAGGAAGCTTGACATCAGAGTGACCTACAACATATCACCGTGGTCTCTAAGGGCCACAGCAGGGGAAGAACCAATTCTGATTTGGGAATTCTGCAAGGAGAAGAATACAGATGCCAGTGAAGGCCGGAACCCATAGTTCTCCCCCAGAACTCCAACTCGTCCAAACAGACACCATAGGTTGAGGGAGAAGGTGGGGCCCAAAACTAATTCTCCTATCCATGTCAACAGTGGCAACATCATTTGAATTACAGAGGGCATGTAATCAAACAAATCTTCCTGAAGGGGAATGGCCCAAACACAAAATCCCAATCCAAGAAGTGACTAAAAATGAGTAAACAGAAGAAAGTACCAGACACAATGAAGAAATACTACAGATTATGAGAAGCCCAAGAAGTAAACCCAGAAGAAATAAGTAATCTCAAAACAAATACAGGCTGATAATCAGAGAAAAACAAAATGACTTGGCCGCAGGGACTATAAATATGGATGGAGGAAATAAAGTAAGAGATAAAAAGTGATATCAGAGTTCTTGAGGAAAAATTAGAAAGAAAGTAAATAGCTTAGGGGAGAAGGAAAAAACCTTATCCAAATAGTAGACTCCCTGAAAAACTGAATAGGACAAAGAAAACTCAGTGACACCATGAGACAAGGGATATAAGAACAAAGTCAAAAAGACTGAAAAAATAGAATGTATCTATTCTTTTTAAAAGTTAACCTTATTTTCCAGTAAGTCGAGGAAAGATAACTTAATAATCACTAAATTCCCTAAAAACCAGAACTAAACAAAAAACCTGAATGCTAAATTTAAAGAAATCATAAAAGAGTATTGCCCACATCTATTATTAACCAGAGGGCAAAGTAAAAATAAGAAGCAATCACTTCTTGAAAGAAATCCCAAATTGAAAATATTCAGGAAAGCCACAGCCAAAATCCAGAGCTTCCAAGACAAAGAAAAAAATACTTCAAGTAGTTATAAAGAAAAAAATTCAGTAGCAAGAAGCCACAGTCAGGATCACATAAGATTACATTGCCACTGTGCTAAGAGGAAAACAATAATGGTATTTTCCAAAAGATGAAAGAAAAAGATTTACAGTGAAGAACAACTTAGCCTGTGTATTGGCAGTTAAGGAGGGACCTTTTTTTTTCTCTTTTGGAAATGCTAAAATAATCAGATGCCTTTGATTAAGCCTTACTAGGTGCAAAGCCCCAGGCCCACACCCTTTTGCTGATTAGGTGTGAATCCTTCGGGGCCCTGAGATGGGTATATAAGATCCAAGGTTGGCCTTTGACTTTTGGGGCTCTCAGTCACTGGAAGAGTGGCGTGGGACTCTGGGCAGCCAGTTTAAGAGCCCCTGGCTTGTGAACCCAGAGGTTGATGCTTTCCTGGTAACTATGAATTCGGATTTGATCTGTTGATATTGTGTGTTTGTAATTTGTTTGTATTTGCTCTGAAGTTCAGGTTGCTGGCTTTTCCTCCTGAACTAAGTGAGTATATATATATATATATATATATATATATATATATATATATATATATATATATACATATGTGTGTGTGTGTGTGTGTGTGTGTTTGATTAAAGTGAGATTGTTAACCCCTTAACGTTGCTTTCCTTAGTAAAGCAGATCAAAGAACCTGTGTTAGCAGCCTTCTGTGTGTTAGTTGTTGTTGGTCTTACACAGCCACAGTAGCTGCTAGCAGATTGTTGCTACAGCCTGTAAAACAGAACCTAATCCTACGGATGAAAATAAAAATGGAACTCTAATAGAATAGACCTTTAGGCATTCCTGATGAAAAGACCAGAGATGAGTGGAAATTTTGAATTGCAGCCACAGGAGTCAAGAGAAACCTTGAAAAGTAAATGTATTTGAGCAGTTGGAGAGGGCTAAATGATAACAAAGTGCTTATCTTCTAACAGAGTTGGAGAAAAGAAAAGTGTTCCTCAAAATTATAATGTTTTTAAGAGTCAAAGAAGGAGTTAAGACAAAAACAAGATCTTGATGTGTTTTTCTTTTGGCTTATTGGTTTTAGAGGAGGACAGAAAAGGGAGAGAAAAATGAATACCCTGGGAAAGAAATAACAAAAGAGTAGGAACTTTTTATTTCACAGAAATGAAGAGTTTGAGAAGAGTATGCCCATATGGAAGAAGGTATGGGACGAGCAGGTATCTAATGACCTCATTGGAACTGCATAGAAGAGGGTTGAACATACACACTATCTAGTTTAGAAATGTATTTAACTCAACAGGGAAATGGGAGGGAGTAATAAAAGGGAGAATAGACTTGGTGAGGGAATAACCATAAGCCAAATAACTTCAGGGATTGATCACAATGAAGACAGATAAATAAAATATAAGAACCAGAGATGAGTGTGGTAGTGAAGAGAGGAGGGAGGTAGATGTAGGAACAGATCACTTCAATTATAGATTACTATTGTTGATTGGATTTCTTCTTTTTTTCTCTCATGCCGTTAGTAAAGAGGGAGGTGGGAAGAAAAAAGGAAAAAGTACAAGAGGACATGATGAAAGCAATTCACAATTAAAGTCATAACAATGAACTCAAATGGGAAGAACTCACCCATAAAATGAAGGAAGAGTAGCAGAATAGATTACAAAATAACACTCCCCCTCCCCCCTCCCCCGCCAAATACGTTGTTTATAAAAGACACAGTTGAAATGTAAAGATTCAGACAAAGTTAAATTGAGAGGCTGGGGCAGAATATATTATAATTCAAGTGATTTTTTTTTAAGAAGTAGGGATATCAAACACATTTGAAGACAAGCAACAATAAAAATAGACATAGTTAAAAGAGATAAACAAGGAGACTACATTATGCTTAAAGGCATCATATAAGGAAATAATAACAATATTATCTTTGTATGTATATGTACACACATATGCATGTGTATATGTATGTGTATATATGTATGTGGAAAATGGCATAGCATCTAAGTTCTTAAAGAAAAGTTAATTTACTTATAAGAGGAAAAGAGATGGCAAAACTATAATAGTTGGGGTCCTAAATTTTCCTCCCTTTAAAAATAAGTTTATTATTTTTCTTATTCAAGTAACAAGTGTTTTCTAAATTAATCTGTCCTTACTATTACTACCACCTCGCTCTACCCACCCCACCCCCTTGAGATTATTTTAAAAAACAATCTTAAAAATGAATCCCTTAATATATATCAACACAATCTGGAGACACACATATATCCTCATTAGCTATGTCTGAAAATGCATTTTTCTTTCTTCATTTTAAGTTCACAACCTTTCAGGAGATGAGTGACATGTTTCATCTTCATTGTTTTGAACTTGTGCTTTATCATTGCATTGATCAGAGTTTTAAAGTCTTTTCAAGTTGTTTTTCTCCATAAAGTTGTTATTATTGTATACATTGTTCTCCTAGTTCTACTCACTTCACGCCTTATCATTTCATAAACATTTTCTCCACTTTTCTCTGAAATTGTCCGCTTCATCATTTCTTGTGTCACAACAATAATACATTACATACACGTATTGCAATTCATTTAACTATTCCCCAGTAGGAGGACAGCCCCCTTAGTTTTAATTTTTGCGTATCATGAAAAAGAGTTGCCATAAAATATATTTGTACAAATAGATTCCTTTCTTCTTTCTTCGATTTCTTTGGGGCATAGGCCTAGTAATGGGATAGCTGGATATGCATAGTTTATTAAATATGGGGGCATAGTTCCAAATTGCTTTACAACAGTAAACTACTAGTAAACAATAGTACACTCGTGTACCATAGCCCCTCCAATTTTGGTTATTTTCTTCTTATATACGCCTTTGCAGTTTAATAAGCATGAAGTAAAGCCTCAGAGCTGCTTTATGTTTCTCTAATGATTAGTGATTTAGAGAATGTTTTTTTCATATGGTTGTTGATAGCTTGGATTTCTTCCTTTGAAAACTGCCTGTTCATATCCTTTAACTATTTATCTATTGGAGAATGGCTCTTAGTCTTAGAAATTTGAGTCAGTTCCTTATATAGCTTGAAAATAAGACCTTGTTGCAAAGATCTTTTCCTGGTTATCTATTTTCTTTCTAATTTTTAATATGTTAGATTTGTTTGCACAAAACCTTTCTAATTTTATAAAATCAAAATTGTCTATTTTATCTTATGTGATCTTGATAACTTATTTAGTCATGAATTCTTTCCCTATGCATAAATCTAAAAGGTAATTTCTTCCTTGCTCCTCTAATTTGTTTATGATATGACATTTTATATCTAGGTCATGTATTCATTTGGAACTTATTTTGGTGTGTGGGATGAGGTGTTGGTCTGAAACTATCTTCTGCCAGCCTGCTGTCCCGTTTTCCTACAAATAGTGAGTCTTTCCCCTAGTAAGTGGGGTCTTGGGTTTATCAAACACTATTCTACTGTGTTTGTTTCTATATGTGGTATATCTAATCAGTTCCCCTGATCAACATTTCTTTTTTAGAGGGTAGAAATGGGGAGAAAATTTGTAATTCAAACTGTTGTGAAAATCAATGCTGAAAGCTAAATATGT
Organism: Trichosurus vulpecula; assembly: GCF_011100635.1. Taxonomy (NCBI): domain Eukaryota; kingdom Metazoa; phylum Chordata; class Mammalia; order Diprotodontia; family Phalangeridae; genus Trichosurus; species Trichosurus vulpecula. Next base: position 278,229,029 of record NC_050577.1, on the reverse strand, counting down.
TAAATAAATAAATTTAAATTAAAAAAAAATCAGTAACAAATCCTTTTTAATGATTACTGCTTTGTAGTATAGTTTGAGATCTGGTACTGATAATCCTCCTTCCTTCTTTCTTCTCCCCACCCCACCCCCATAGTTACCCTTGATATTCTTAATCTTTTGTTCTTCCATATGAATTTCATTATTATTTTTTTACAACTTTGTATAAAGAATGTATGAAGAGGGGCTTCATTGCTATCATAAATTTAAGGAAGCTCAACCCCCTCATTTGACAGAAGAAGAAACTGAAGCCCAAAGAGGTCATAGAACACTGGCTCTAGAGCTGGAGGGACTGCAGTCCAACTACATGTAGTCCATGGCCGACATGGCCTCTGAGGTCTCGATCTAGGATCCTCAAAAGTTGGATAATACCAAAGAAAACTTCTGTTCTAGATCTGATTCTGGCCAACAAAGAATCGTCATAAGAATTGTTAAGGGAGAATCAACTGGAACCTCCATAAGACGTGGCTAGTCCATCTTAGAGCTAGTGATAAAGGAGAGCCCAGTAGAATGGGCAGATGAGAACGAAATTGCGTCGATGGCCATAGAGGCGGCTGAAGCAGGTGCTGTGGAGAGCTTAGAGCTTGGTCAGACATCAAAGGACGCCGAGGTCATCCACCAAATCCTGGGTCATTGCCAGTCATCTTCATGTCTCGTGATGGACTTTCATACTCTGTAGGAGAGAGTGTGGCTGATGACTCTACATCACTTAAATCCAATTCATCCACACGTCAAGATGTCACCTTGAGATGTCAATGGTCCTCTTTGAAATGAAGGATGAACAACAAATTTAAGGAAAGAGAGATGACTTTCAGCTAGACTGTATGGAGAAAAGGAGAGGCTGTGTGGCAAAAATGGCATTTGAGCTGGCCTTGAAAAAAGAGTGAGGTTTGGGGAAAGATGCATGACATACAATTATTGCTGTGTGTTGTTAAAGAGGTATAATGGAGGATTAGACTGGGGCTGACAACTAAGAAGGAATTGGAGGTATCATACGCCTTAAGGGGAAAGTCAATCTATATGTTTAAGTTTCCTGATACAAGGGCAGAGAAGTGTGTATAACCTGGGGGAAGAAGATGTCCAGGGAGGGTTCATCCGACAGCTTGCAAAAGTCTGTGAGATGTAATGACTCCAATGTAAAGAGAAACAACGACAAAAGACAAAACTCAGATCAGCTCAATGACTAATAGTATTGAAATGATCATGCAATATATTTCCTTCCTCCTGGTAGAGAGGTTGTAAATTAAAGATGTGAATTGAAGCATATGCTGACAGATGAAAAACGAGAGGTCTAGAGAAAGTATTGTGGCTCCTTATCAGTAAAGGGGCTGATGGAAAAGTGTAGTTCAGTAAGAAGAGGCCACAGGATCATAAAAGAAGCCAGAAGGTTTTGAGGTCAGAGGAGAGGATGGAGGTCTAGAGGATGTACAGATGTCACTAGCAACAGTAGCCAATCAGTCACAGGGGAAGGTCAGTGCTACCCAAACTAAATAAAATTATGAGCAGGGAATAGGGTGACCAATATAGAGGTCTGGACAATATTTCAGAGAAATATTAGTGAGGACTTAAATTGAAGTGTTGGCAGTATAAGGGGAGAGAAGAGGAGAAAGATAAAAAAAGGATACTGCCAAGGCAGCATTGACAAAACTGAGCAATTCATTGGATGCGGGGCATGAGGAAGATAAAAAAGTCAAAGATGGCTCTGAAGTTTTAAGACTGGGCGGCTGGAAGGTTGGTAGTTTAATCAACAGAAATAGAGAAGTTAGTATTTTGGGGGAGGTTATGAATTCAGTTTTGGATATGTTGAATCTGAGGTGCCAGTAAGCTGAAGTGCCTACAGAAATGGAGATTTCCAGTAGACAGTGGGAAATGTGAAACTGGATCTTCCAGGAGAATGGAGGCGGATATATAGAATTATAATCACCCACTTAGGGTTATCATTGAAACCAGAGGAGTAGATAACATTTCCAAGGGAGAGCATAGAAAGATAGAAGATGATGTGATTGAAGATTGAATCTTGGGGGTCTCTTATACTTGGGGGCAGGGAGGGAGGAGAAAAATTAACCAGCAAAAGAGATTATACAGGAGAAGCAGGAGAAAGGATGGCCATGAAAGCTAAGAGAAGAGAACATATCAAGGAGGAGAGAATAATTGACAATTTCAAATACTGTAGAAAGGTCAAAGAAGATGAAGAGGGATGAAAAAGTGATTGGAAGAGGCAATTAAACAGTTATTGGTGACCTTAAAATAGTTTCATTGGAGTGGTAGAGATATAAACCAGATTGCAAGGATGGGAGGTGACTTCTGAGGTCTCTTCCAACTCTGAGATTGCATGATTTCATCACCTACCCAACAGCCAGAAGCATCTTCTGAGAATAATAAAATTCTGAAGCTACATTGGAGATTAGAAATAGCTTGGTCTCAAGCCAAGGGGGAGGGGGAGGAGGACAGAAATTTGGTACCCTAACCAACTCTTCCCCACAATTCAGTTGATACAGTTACAGGATGTAATCATATGTGATAATGTGTTAACAAGGTGTTAATTGCCTCTTATCCCTTTACAAAGTATGAGCCCTCTCCCCTCTCAGTGAATCGGACGAACGACGACGTAATTGAAAGAACAATAATTGGTTATCCCTCACCCTCTTAAAAGACAGAGTCTAGTCAGTTTGAGTGAGAGCGGGAATCAGCAGTTTAGGACTGGGGAAGGGAGCAATGAGGAGGATATTTTTCTCCTCTCCTAATAGCCATGGAGTCTACCATCAGGGATGCTCACCCAGAAGGAGAGACTCCACCGTGAAGTTGGAAAGTCAGTTCAAGAGAGTTCAAAGTACAGACAGGCATGGATACCAAAAGGCATTCACTCAAGTCTGATCCTAGCCTCATGGAGCATGATCACTGACAATAGTAGAGAGCAGGTATAGACTCATGAGAGTCACTGTGCTGACTCAGCTGTGAGAACCCAGCTGATCAATCTGCCCAGCAGAGATGCTACTCCCAGAGTGGGGAGTTTTGTAAGGATTCCACAGAAGAGAAATCACTTTGAAGACTGGTAATACTAGAAAAATGTGTAAAATGGGCCACCTGGCAGCATGAATGACTCCCTATCATTGTAGTCTGAATTGGTGCCTTCCTTCCTACAGATGCTGTGTATATGAGTGAAAGAATGTACCCCAGGTTTATGGAGGGAAAGATTTGTGGCCACTGTTCTTACTCTGCTATCTTAGGAAATACTTTCGTTATAATCTAATTATATCTACTATCTGACTGTTAATGGCAAAGTCATGAGCCATGGTACTAGAAGCCGCAACCTGTAGACTGCAATCTTAGAATCTGGGATCAGTGGCTATCCTCTGGGGTCCCAACCCTTGGCACAAGTACAAATTGGTCCAGAGGGACCACTACAAAGCAAAATGGTGATACAACCTAAATTAATTTACAGGTTTAGTGCTATACCAGTCCAACTACCAAAGGAATGCTTTATGGAATTAGACAAAAATAATAACATTCATTTAGAAAAATAAAAAGCATATAATCTCAAAGGAAATAAGGAAACAAAGTAGGACTGAAGGGGCAATAGCACTTCCGGATGTCAAATTCTACTATAAAGCCATAATCATGCAAGCTATTTGGTACTGATTAAAAAACAGAAAAGTAGTTCAATATAATAGAGAGTAAAAACATCAGAATAATTGAACTCAATGATTGAGTGCTTGATAAACCCAAGAACATAAATTACCTGGGGAAGAAGTATCTATTTGACAAGAAATGCTGGGCACATTGGATAGCAGTTTGACGGAAATTCGTTTTAGACTAACATCTTACATTATATAGCATAGCAAGGTCAAAGTGGGTATGTTACCTGAATATCATGGTTCATATCACTAAAAAAAAAAATTAGAAGAGAAGCAGATCTTTCACAGCTGTGGTTAAGGAGAGACTTTTTAAATAAACAAAAGATAGAGGTGTTGGCAAATGACAAATCAAGTGATTTTATATATTTGAGATTTAAAACATTTTACACTAACAAAATCAGCACAATTAAGATAAGAAGTGAATTAGCTGATGTGGGAAAAATCTGTCTGTTAAATCACTCTGCAAGGAGGCTGATATCCAAGATATGTTGGAAATTAACATTAGTATTTAAAACCAAGAGCCATTCCCCAATAGCTAAGTAATGAGACAAATTGTAAACTATTAACGACTGTATGAAAGATTGCTTCAAATCATTAATAAGAGAAATGCAAGTGGAAATATCTCCAAAGTTTTACCTTACACACAAAAGATTGGCAAAGATGACAAAAGATAGAAATTATATTAGAGAGGTTGTGGAAAGACAAACACATAAATATACTGTTGGAGCTTGGGAAGAGACATGATTCAGTGGAAAAAGCACCAGGTTTGTCGTCATAGTGCCTGGGTTCAAATCCTGGCTCAACCACTTACTGTCAGTGTGACTTCAGGTAAGACACTTAAAACTCCCTGTACTTTGGTTTCCTCATGTTTAAAATGAGGAGACTGGGCTATGTGACATTATAGATCCTTTCCAGCTCTAAGTCTATGATGATACTATGATTTAGTTCAAGAAATTTGGACCCAGAGGTTTCACTAGACAAAGTCGATCCCCATCCATTGTTGAATGGCTATAAAAATTGAGGCATGCGAATGTGATGAAATATTACTTTGCCATAAGAAAGTATGAATATGAAGAATTCAGAGCCACATCTGAAGACTTAGGTGAATTAAATCAAATTGAAGTTAGCAGAACCAAGAAAACAATATATGAATATATTATAGTGTAAATGGAGAGGACAAAAAATTGAAACTGAACACTATATCATTATAATGACCAACTTTGTTCTTAGAGAAGAAACGAGATGATGTACCTCCTTTTCATCTGTGAAGAGTTAGGGGACTATGAGTATGGAACATTCAGACTGTTTGCTAGTTTGGTTAGTTTTGCTGAATAGCTTTTTCCTGTTCACCTGCTCTCTGATATAAAAACAAGATATATCAACATACTTTTTTTTTTTTACAGATAAGAAAAAAGAGGAAAAAAGAATCTAGTCTCTTTTTACATAAGATAACAGGTCCATAAGGGTTATTTGACTTGCCAAAGATATGCAGTTAGTCAATAGTAAAAAGATTCCATAATTTCTGACTTCTAATTGAGGGGTCTTTATACTACATCAAATTGATTTTTCCTTTTGATTTTGTTTTTCCATTGCTCATTAACACAAATCCAAACTCCAGCTTTCAAGGCTATTCACCAACTGATTTCCTAGCCATCTCCCATGGTTCTCAAACTTGATTTTCTGTACCATCTGTGCTACAGAACATGGAGAGACTTTTGGCTTAAGATGGCCACCTGAACAGAATGCAGAAAAGCAGCTGTTCCACAACTTATCCATCAAAAACCTAAAAATTGTACCAGGCAAAATACTGATCAAGAAATCCACTGATGGGACTTCTTCCACTCCAGATCTAAAAGTCAACCAGAACTCCATGGGAACTAGGAAAAGGCGATGCCAGTAAAGCTAGCACCAGCGCAGGCAAACAAGGTATAACAAAACCAGAGATCATCAAGAAAGATTTTCAGAGTTTCACAAAATCTATACAGACATATATCTATATGTACACAAATACATGCATGTACTTATGTATACATATATGTATATATGTATGTTTACATGTTATACATGTAGATTTAGGCTTGTAACCAAGAATAACTTACCCTGCAAAGCTGACTATAATCCTACAGAGAAAAAAACTGGATCTTTAATGAAATAAAGGATTTTCAAGGGTTCTTGATGAAAACACCAGAACTGAGTAGGAACTTTGAAATATAAACACAAGAGTCTAGAGAAACCTCAAAAGGTAAGGTAATTTGAACATGAGGAAGGAGCTGTGGGATGATGTCATGCTAATATTATCATCTTATTAGGGGAGAAGAAGGAAGCATCCCTTCAGAAATTTAATGTCTTTAAAGGTTATTGAGAGAGTAAAAAGCAAACCAAACCAAACCAAAAGAGAGGTCCTAGATGGGTGGGGATTGGATTCCTTCTTGAATTTTCTTTTATTCTCTTTTGCCATTTCTATTGTTAAAAAACTTGTCACAAGTGATTAAACAAGGGGTGAAAGGGGTGGGAGGAATGGTCATCAGATAAACCTCATTCTCGTCTGAATCAGACAAAGGAGAATTGAAGAAACTACACGCAAACATGAAGAGTTTGGTGTAGAAATAAATTCAACAGGGAAACCTGCAGGGATAAAGGAAGTGGTTAATAGGAAGGATAATACTAGTGAGGAAATAATTATAAGCAAAACAAACTCCTAATCCTGACTAAAAGGACTAAAAGGGAAAAAATAAGAAAGTACATAGAATTGAAAATTAAGACATGCTCATTAATTGGGGAATGGTTGACTAAATTGTGGTATATGAACATGATGGAATATTATTGTGCCATAAGAAATTATGAAAGAAATTATTTAAAGAATGCCCAGGGGGGCAGAGCCAAGATGGCTACAGAACTACAACTGCAGTTGCTTCTGGCCCCAGGCCCACCTGGTGGGAGGAATTAAGTGAAGGATCAGAGTGGGAGTGCAGAGCCTGCTTAAGGTCCAGGTTGGCAGTTCTTGGTGGAGGAGGAGCACTGGTGTGGCAGAGCTTGCTGTATAGAAATAGCTCTGAAAACAACAGCACATCCCCTCAAGCTTGGAAAAAAGTACTGTCTACTCTACAAGCAGTCATACCCTGATGAAAAACTCAAGGGTCAAGTAGTTGGCTGGGAACATGGCCATGCAGAGAAAACGCTCTCAGATTCAGACTCAAACTTTGGAATTTTTCTTTGGTGACAAAGAAGAACAAAACATACAGCCAGAAGAAGTCAACAAAGTCAAAGAGCCTACATCAAAAGCCTCCAAGAAAAACATGAACTGGTCTCAGGCCATGGAAGAGCTCAAAAAGGATTTGGAAAAGCAAGTTAGAGAAGTAGAGGAAAAATTGGGAAGAGAAATGAGAATGATGCGAGAAAAGCATGAAAAACAAGTCAATGACTTGCTGAAGGAGATCCAAAAAATACTGAAGAAAACAACACCTTAAAAAATAGACTAACTCAAATGGCAAAAGAGCTCCAAAAAGCCAAGGAGGAGAAGAATGCCTTGAAAGGCGGAATTAGCCAAATGGAAAAGGAGGTCCAAAAGTTCACTGACAAAAGTAATTCCTTAAGAATTAGAATGGAGCAAGTGGAAGCTAGTGACTTTATGAGAAATCAAGATATTATAAAACAGAACCAAAGGAATGAAAAAATGGAAGACAATGTGAAATATCTCATTGGAAAAACCACAGACCTGGAAAATAGATCCAGGAGAGATAATTTAAAAATTATTGGACTACCTGAAAGCCATGATCAAAAAAGAGCCTAGACATCCTCTTTCAAGAAATTATCAAGAAGAACTGCCCTGATATTCTAGAGCCAGAGGGTAAAATAGAAATTGAAAGAATCCACCGATTGCCTCCTGAAAAAGATCCCCAAAAGAAAACTCCTAGGAATATTGTCGCCAAATTCTGGAGCTCCCAGATCAAGGAGAAAATACTGCAAGCAACCAGAAAGAATCAATTTGAGTATTGTGGAAACACAATGAGAATAATACAAGATCTAGCAGCTTCTACATTAAGGAGTCAAAAGGCTTGGAATGTGATATTCCGGAGGTCAACGGAGCTAGGATTAAAAGCAAGAATCACCTACTCAGCAAAATTGAGTATCATGCTCCAAGGCAAAATATGGATTTTCAATAAAATAGAGTACTTTCAAGCTTTCTCAGTGAAAAGACCAGAGCTGAATAGAAAATTTGACTTTCAAACACAAGAATCAAGAGAAGCATGAAAAGGTGCTGTGATTTGACCTCCTTCTTCAGGCTCTGTCTCTTACTACCAACCATGAATCCCTGCAACTTCACCCACACCACCTTCATTCTTATAGGACTCCCAGGACCGGAAGCTGCCCAGTTCTAGATAGCCTTCCCTCTTCTGTCCATGTATGTTGTAGCACTACTGGGCAACTGCACAGTGGTTTTCATTGTGAGAATAGAACATAGCCTACATGCCCCCATGTACCTCTTCCTCTTTATGTTAGCAGCTATTGACCTGGTCCTCTGCACTTTTACAATGCCTAAGATCCTTGCACTATTCTGGTTCAACTCTCAGGAGATTGCCTTTGATATGTGTCTCACACAGATGTTCTTTATCCATGCTCTTTCAGCTACTGAGTCCACTGTCCTTTTGGCCATGGCCTTTGACCGTTATGTGGCCATCTGCCACCCTCTTTGGCATGCAGCAGTGCTCACCAACACTGTCACAGCTTGGATAGGGATAGTAGCTGTAGCACGGGGATCCCTTTTCTTCTTTCCACTACCACTGCTCATCAAGAGGCTTCGTTTCTATGGCTCAAACATTCTTACCCATTCCTATTGTGTGCACCAAGACATGATGAAGCTGGCTCATGCTGACACCATGACCAATGTGGTTTATGGGTTCACTGCCATCCTGCTGGTTATGGGTGTTGATGCAGTGCTCATCTCTCTGTCTTACTTCCTAATCATATGTACCATGCTACAGCTGCCATCTCGGACAGAAAGGGCGAGGGCCTTTGGAACATGTGTCTCACACATTGGCGTGGTTCTAGCATTTTATGTGCCACTAATTGGCCTATCTGTGGTGTACCGCTTTGGGAACAGCCTCGACCCCATTGTACATGTGCTCATAGGTAATGTTTCCCTAATGGTGCCACCTGTCATCAATCCTGTCATCTATGCTGCCAAGACCAAGCAGATCTGCTCCCGTGTGCTGGCCATGTTCAAGATCACCTGTGACAAGGAGCTTCAGGCTGTTGGGAGCAGCTGACGCCTTGCGTACTGAGCTTCTATGTCCCCATGGTGGCTTCCTCTCAATCACCTGGAAATTATGGACCTTTTAATGGATTGCCATGTTCGTAAGTGCTTCAGAACTGTCAGGATAGTACAATGGAAAGAGAACTAGCTCTGGTATCACAGAACCTGGTTTCAAATCCTGCATCTAAAACTAAAACCTGTGTTACAAATTAACTAACCTCCTGGGCATTCAGTTCTCTCAACTGTAAAATGAGAGGGTTGGACTGGATGGCTCCTTAGGTATCTTCTAGATCTAAATCATGTGGTCATGAACAAATTACTCCCTGAACTTCAGGTCTCTCGCCTCTGAAATAGGAACATATAATCTTCTTTGCACTCCCTTTCCCAGGAATGTCACAAGAATCATATGACATCATATGTCATGTGCTCCATGACTCTAGAAAAACAGTCTAAGGAACTCTAGAAATATGTAAGCTAGTGCTTCAAAAATTCTTTGATTTCATGATTTAAGAAGGCAGCATGACCTCCTGGGGCTGATAGTAAGGTTGTCCTTGAAATCAGAAAGCTGTGGGTTCAAATTCCACCTTAAACACTTGCTAGTTTTGTGTCCTTGGACAAGTTACTTAGCTTTTGAGTGCCTGAGTTTTGTTATTTGGAAAATGATTATGTTGGAAATAACAGCTTATTAGAGGCCTTCAAGCTCTAAACCAACTCTTGCCAGTGAAGGTGAATACGGCTTCTTCATCATGTCATATTATACATTCAAAAGTCATGTCCACTTATTTAAGGATGCTTGACTTAAAGGAGAGTCTATTTTTTTAGGGTGGGCACTAATCTTTAATTATTTGAAGAGGTCTCATGGAAGACAAATTAGACTTTTCCATAGAATATAAACTCCTTGAGGGCAAGAACGATTTTACATTTGTGACTTTCATTTTGTCTGTGACTTTAGCATGCATAGTACAGTGCAAAGAATGATAGATTGGAGTCAGATAATCTTGGTTCAAATCTTGACTTTGTTATTAGTTGTCTGGGTGAACCTGGGAAACATTAAACTTCTTTGTGTCTCAGTTTCCTTTGAGTGGGTTGGCCTAGATGACCTCTGAGTCCTTTTTTATTGGAAGTACTGCACCACAATGGTTCTTGTTCTATCCTCAATGCCTAATATAATGACATATGTATGTATGTATGTATGTATGTATGTATGTATGGGTATATGTATATTATATACATGCAAATATGTATATCTCATATTAATATATGACAAAACATGTATATGTATACACACATGTGTATCATATAAACATATATACACACATATACATATGACTATGTACATGCATATATGACACAATAAATGCTGGTCGAGTTAAAAAAAAAGAATGCCCAGAAGCAGGAACTGATGAAGAATGAAGTAAGCAGAGCCAGAAGAGCAATTTATACAGTGACAACAACATTTTAAAGAAAACAACTCTGGAAAACAAGAACTATAAGCCAAGCAATGACCAAATACATCTCCAGTGGTTCTATGATGTGGCACATTAACTACTTCTTGAAAAAGAGGTAATGAACTCAGGATGAAGAAGGAGATGTGCATTTTTGGACATGGGCACTGTGCAGATTCATTTTGCTTGATTATCCTTACAAGTTTTTTTTTTCTCTCTCTCCATTTTTAATAGGATAAGGGTTTGGGGCATAAGAGGACTTAATAAAAATGCCAAAAGGGGGGGCATTGAAATATTTTTTTTAAATTACCAAAAGAGAAAAAAAGGAAAATTCAAGAAGAAAGCACAGACAAGCAGAAGACTTTTGAAAGCAAAGTGTGGAAGTTATTATCTACTTTTTAAAAAGTAAGGTGAGACTCAGGGTTGAAATAAAAACAATTTTTAAGTACTTTGGGGGCTGTCACATGGATTGGACTCCTTTTTTTGGTCCCACGGGGCAGAATTAGGAACAGTGATAAAAGATAAAAAAAAGCAACTTTAGGCTTAATGTTGGGGGAATTTTTTTTTTAACAATTAGAGCACTCCAAAAGGGAGGTAAGGGACTTTCTTTCATTGGAAATATTGAGTCAGACAATGGATGACCAATTGGGTATGTTATAGAGGAGGAATTCTTTTATTTATTAGATGGATTAGACAGACACTGAGGAAACTTTAAACTATGAAGTCATTTGATTCTTCAATTCTCTATCCCTGAATTTGGTAAGAGAACTTAAGCAGGAGTTAGCAGATCTAGGCATAAATCCTGGTTCTGATACTTAATGCCTTTGGGTAAGTGGGCAGAAAGGTTAAGTATAGCCTTTCCGAGCTTCAGTTTTCTCATCTGTAAAATTAGGAGTTGGATTTGATGTTCTCTAAGGTTCCTCATAGCTCTAGTGGGAAACAGCTTGGTATAGTGGAATCAGGTCATCTGGGTTTAGATCTAGGCTCCCATATTTACTAGCAGTGTGGCTATGCACATGCTATTTAATCCTTTGAGCTTCAGTTAAGTCATCTGTAATATGAAGATAAGTAAGTACTCTACATACTCATGTACTGTCCCCATCCTTGTGATTCTCAATTTCTGGTTGCTAAAGCACAAATCCTAGACCCCATCCTAGACTGCCCACCCCCTCATTCCTTTCCCCATAAACCCTACCCCCATCTGAAATGTCTCACTCAAAATCTACCCACCACTTCTACTGTGCTCTCTGGAATACCTGCTCAATAATTTAACAAACTGACTTTCATCTTAAGCCATTTCCTTTCTCATTCCTTCCATATTCTGTCATTTAATGAGACCTGGATCTCCTCTGATAACACTGCATCTCTGGCCACTCTTTCCAGTACTGTTTACACTCATAATGCATTCCTCCCCACTATGGTGGAGGAGTTGGCATACTTCTTGCCACTCATTGCCACATCTGGACTCTAACTCTACCAACATCACTCAGCAACATCTCTTCCTTTGACGTTCTCACTATATAAATTTATCACCCAATCTAGATCCTGTTATCTATTGACCTCCAGGACATTCTCCTTCCTTGCTCAATGGGTTCAGTACTTTTACTGCTCTCCAACTCTTGCCCTTATATTAGAAGACTTCAGCATACTTATTGTTACTCCCTCAAATACCCTAACTTTCCAATTCCTGAATCTATTTCAGTTCCCTAAAAAATTCCCTCTTCTTTTTTTCCTCTTCATTTCATATTACTCAGATGTCTTCCATCACTGACTCCTTTACCCTGTCTTTCATGAAGAAGTGATCATTCTCCTTGCCAAGGACAGCCTCTCTTCATGCATCCTTGATCCCATCACATTAAGTCTTGAGTAGATTTCTCTCTCTAGCATCCTAACTCTCTCTCTCTCTCTCACTGTCTCTCTCTCTCTAATTTTTAATCTTTCCCTATCTACTGGCTCCTTCCCCGTTGCCTATAAATATGTCCATATCTCTTGACTCCATAAAAATTCTTGTTTGACATGCCCATCTCAATTACTTATCATCTCTTTATTGGCTAAACTCCTTGAAAAGATATCCACTGTTCCACTTTCTTTACTCTCTCTTGATTTTAAACTCACTTGCAATGTGGCTTTTGATCTCATCATTCACCCAAAACCAATTTCTCCAGGGTCATCAATGATTTCCAATCACAAATCTATTTTTTTTCTTAATCCTCATTCTTTTTGACCTCTCTGCAGCCTTCAATACTGTTGATACTCCTTTCTTCACTCAGTTTTCATGACACTGCTTTCTCTTGGTTCTCCTATATCTTTCTGAATCTTCTTTGTGGGTATGCCCAGTAACTGTGGGGAATTCCCAAGGCTGTCTTGGGCCTTGTATGTTATCCTTAGCTCTCATAAGATTCAGTAATCAATCATCTCTATGCAGATGACTCTCAGAGCTATATATCCAGGCTGAGTTTCTTGAGCTCCAGGTCTCAGATAGGCATTTCAAACTCAATATAACTACAATGGGACTCATAACCCTTCATGCCCAACCCTCTTTTGAAAAAAATATTTTTCTTAATGTGCTTTGTTTTTGTATTATATACATTTATCACGGTCTCTTGCAATGTAGCAAAACAGTTAATTAAAAAATTCAGTGACCTCATCTGAAAGAATGAACAACATTCAATAGCACCTATCTCTTGATTTAAAAAAAAATTAACAGAAATCTATTTTCTCTCCCTCCCATCACCTAACCATTGGGACAAAAAACAAATGCCTTTTTAATAAATATACATAGCCAAGCAAAACAAAATTTTCAATGACTCTATACAAAAATCTATGTATTCATCACATCTCTGTCATGGATAGCATGTTTCATCACTGGTCTCTGGAATTATAGATGTCCATTGTATTGTTTGTTCATAGTTCTTATAGTGTTGGGATTTGGGTGGGGGTGGGACGCCGCTTAGGGCTGGGTGGAGGGTGGGGCAGGGACTACAGCTTTCCGGGTATAACGCTTTTCCGGGTATATCGCTGGGCGGTGCCGGCTTAGGATGAAGCCCGTCCATATAAGGCAATGTTATAGCTCTCGCCACTGGATTGGCTGCAATAGGTTATATAATGTACGGGGATAGGGGAAGAGAGCAGAGTCGAGTCGAGCAGTCGCCGTGGAAGATGTACCAATAAAGACCGTGAGCGAGATCCTCTGGCGTTCTGTCTGGTGAATTCCGGTCTGGGTGGAGGCCAGGCCGGCCGGTGACGACCGAAGGCTCGGTGTAGGAGCAGAAGAGGTCCCCCGGGGAGGACTGCCCGCGACCCCCGGCCCAGGAAGAGGCCTAGGGGGAACGCGGCAGGTTGGCGCCCGAACAGGGACCGGCCTAGGACGGCTGGACCGTTGCAGAGTTCCGGAAGAGCCCCGGTGATAGGGGGGACTAGCCCGACTAGGGCGGACCAGACAGCTTCTCCGTGCAGGTAACGGGGGAAAGGCCCGGAGATGGGGCAAGCGCGCAGCCTCCCTTTGCTGCGGCCAGAGGATCGGGACTTATTAACTTTACAGGTCAGAACTGCTTTGTCTAAACGGGGGTTGTCCGCCTCCACGGAGCAGCTAAAGCGGCTCGTGGAAAAGTTGCTGGTGGTGGCTCCGTGGCTCATACACTCGGGGTTTCAGCCGGACCGTTTTCCGGTCTTACAGCAGCAAATGCTGTCTTATCAAAAACAGTGCCCGGGTTTTCTTCTTCCGGAGGACTTTGGCTTGGTGTCCGCCATTAAGGGGTTGCTCGACCCCAGGCCTCCTCCGGACACCAGCACGGCAGAGACTCAGACGGAGACCCGGCCGCTCGGTGGGGGCCCGGGAGGGGAGACTGATCTGACTGAGGTGGTGGTAACTGGGCCAAGGCCCGCGGCCTCTGCTCCCCCGTTGTACCCTTGGGAGGATATGCAGGAGGCGGGAAATGAGCGGCCTCAGGCGGAACATACAGGACAATGGCCCCTTTTAGAGACGAAAAGACTAGTCTCGGAGAACTGCTACCACGCTTCAGGCGCAGTTCGACTTTTTGGAGCGGTGGGCGCACCCAGCAAAGATGGCGCCGGTTTCCGGCCGAGGGAGGAGTCGCGGGCGGCTCCCTCCTGCGGGGAAGGGGAGGCGCGAGGGAGGGGTGGTGTGCCAGAGGGCCGCCCACTGCCCCGCCCTCCAGAACAGGAACGCAGATCTACTTCCTCTTTTCCCCACTCTGACGGCGAAAGCGAAAGCCGCTATGAGCGGCTCAGCCCGGGGGATAGATCAGGCGGGTACCTTCCTCTGATACCTCGCGCGATCCGCGAAGCTATGCGGTCCGGAGAGGTGGTGGACTCAGAAATCTCTGAGGCATTTCCATTATTTCTGGATAATGGTACCCGAGTTTTTCAGCCCCTGCTGCTGAAGACCATTAGGGAATTTAAGCAGGCGGTGCAGGAGAATGGCCCCGCTTCCCCGTTGGCACAGCGCCTTCTTTCTAATATGACTGTCTCCACAGTCTGGACCCCGCGTGATTTCGATGACCTCGCGTTGGGGGTCCTGAGCCCTGTGGACTACACGGCGTTCCAGGCTATCAAAGAATCGGAGGCTAGAGCGCTCCAAGCGCGCACCGGGGGGCCCCCGGGGCGGGTAGACCTGTTGTTGGGCCGGGGACAATACAGTGATCCCCGGGTACAGGCCACTTTTAGTAACCAGGAGCTGGAGGATGTGCGGGTAGTGCATCAACAGGCATGGCAAAGGCTGGGGCGTACCTCTGCAGGAACCCCAGCTGGCCTGGCCGATATGCGCCAGAAGCCAGGGGAGAGCGCACTTGAGTTTGCCACGCGAGTGCGGAGATACGTGGACAGCACGTTTGCAGGGCCGGGCCGGGAACTCATCATTAAGCAGATCCTCCGAGAGGGGTTCCGGGGGGAGGCGAAGACAGCTCTGGCGGCCTTGCCCCCCGACGCCACCCCGGACCAAATGATAGAAAAGGTGATGTCCCTCGCTCCTCCCTGTCCCATGGAAGTCTTGGCGACGGCCATAGAACGGGACCGGAGGGATCGCTTGAAAGAGGAGGCCGCGAGAAATGACGCCCTGGTAGAGGCTTTGAACCGCCTCGCGGTCTCCCGGGACTCCGGATCCGACCGTCGGTGCTTTAAATGTGGTCAGCTGGGTCACTTTCGGGCCCAGTGTCCACAAAGCTGCGGGTCGGGACGAGGCACCCCAAATTGCTTCCGCTGCGGAAAGCCTGGCCATATGGCGAAATTTTGCCGCTCCGACCAAAGGAACCCCACCCAGGAGTCGGGAAACGAGCACGGGGGGCCGAGAAAGCGGGCAACTCGCCCCCCCCGGGTCCAGTCCTTACGGCCCGAGACTCAACCACCCTTCCCTCGTGGGGGGCAATAAAAATCCCGGTCCAAGGGCCAGCAGGAGTGCTCCTGGCCACGGGGAACCCTTTTCAGTCTCGCTATACCGTTCCCACCCAGGTGCTGGCCCCCGGTGACCCGTTACTGGTAGTTAACCCACACCCTATTCTAGTTGATATTTTCCCAGGTGAGGTCCTCGCTCAGGCAGTGCCGTTCCAGGACACAGAGGCTGATTCTTGCCTTTGGATGGAGAAGATCACAATGGACCGCCCCATGATGATCCTCCTGGTGGAGGGACAGCCAGTGCGGGGTCTCGTAGACACGGGAGCCGATCGCTCCGCGCTGCCCCGCAACCAGTGGCCTCCTCAAATTCCACGCCGACGAGCTGGCAAGCCAGTAAAGGGAGTGGGAGGAGTAGTGGAGGCATGGGAGGCCGCCAGGCCTATGACTTGGAGACGGGACGCGCTTGAGGGCCAGTTTAGCCCTTTGTGCGTTCCCGGTCTCACCTATGCACTATGGGGTCGTGACATCCTTGCACAGCTCGAGGTTACCTTGTCCGGCCCGGATACTTTAAACTCTTGAGGGCCACTGATCGTGACACGGGCACCCCCACACCCCGAATCACTTGGACATCTACCACGCCAGTGTGGGTAGACCAGTGGCCCCTCCCGTTGCAAAAGCTCGTCGTAATGGAGGAGATTGTCCAGGGTCTGCTCCTTCAGGGCCAAATTAGGCCCTCCACTAGCCCTTACAATTCTCCTGCCTTTGTCATTAAAAAACGCGGTGGAAAAGGCCGCTGGAGACTCCTGGTGGACTTGCGGGCCATCAACCGTATTATGTTACCAATGGGGAAGCTCCAGCCCGGGCTTCCTTCTCCCACGGCCATTCCGGCTGGATGGCCTTTGGCCGTGGTGGACATAAAGGACTGCTTTTTCTCCATTCCCCTCCACCCGAAAGACACCCCCAAGTTTGCGTTCTCTCTGCCATCTACTAATGTTTCTCGTCCCCACAGGCGGTTCGAGTTCAAGGTTCTCCCGCAGGGAATGGCCAACAGCCCTACGCTGTGCCAGAGACATGTGGACGGGGTGCTGGAACCGGTCCGTCGGGACCACCCTTCAGCTCTCCTTCTTCATTATATGGATGATATCCTGGTGGCGGCGCCTACTCAGCAATTGTTGGACCCTTGCTTGAGAGATGTTCGGAGGACGCTACACCGTGCGGGCCTGTTCCTGGATCCTGAGAAGGTCCAACTTACGGTCCCGGCTAAGTATCTTGGCTCGGTGGTGGGGGAGACCTCCGTGCGGCGCCCCTTTCCTGTGCTACAGGAGGCGCGCTGCAAGACTCTTAATGATTTTCAAAAACTTGTGGGCTCGGTGCAGTGGGTCCGCTCTTATCTTCCTATTCCCCCCGGGGATATGCAACCCCTTTATGACCTTCTCAGAGGACCCACGGACCTTAAATCTCCTCGAGCTTGGACCCCTGCAGCCCGCGATGCACTGCATCGCATCATTGCTCGAGCCACGTCCGCGCTGACACGATATGAGCCAAATAAGACAGTTTATTTTAGGCCCCTGCAAGATGGCCTATTACCATGGGGTGCCTTGTATCAGGCCCATGGAGTAATTGAGTGGATCTATGTTTCAGGCGCGGCCTCCTCGCTGGAGGGGCGCTTGGACGCTTTGGCTCGCCTTGTAATAGCAGCCCGGCGTCGCTGCCTAGCGTTGCTAGGCTGTGTGCCCACCCTGGACGCACCGTACCTTGTTCCCGTCCTTCCTGAACTGATGCAGGCGTCCTGGGCGTGGGCGGTGACACTGCTTGACGTCCCGGTGGGCGGCGGCCCTTTGCCCAAACTCTTGGAGACCATCCCCCTTTTCCCCATCTCCCTCGCCCCGTCCCCGCCATGTGCCCGACACCTGGACTTCGCCTGCTCTGGGGGTTCCTCATCGTTCACCGGGAGCGGCGGTTCTCTCTTGGGAGAAAGAGGGAGAAAATTGGACCTTGACTCCTCAGACTGTTCCCCCCCCAGGACGTTTGCGTCCAACCCCCTTTCTTCTGGCTGTGTGACGAATGCCCCTTATTCTAACTCCTCTATCGCGGCCGAGCTCAGCCGCAACCTTTCCCGGGCCCTGACCGGGACCTGGGATGAGGATTTTTGGGACACGCTGTACAACCTTCGGCGGGAGTACCAGGCCATCAATGGCACTAGGGTCTCCCCATGGGTCCCGCCCAACCTCTCCTCCTGGTGGCCTTCTTGGCTTTCAGGTCCGTGGTTCTCCTGGTGGCCCTACCTGGCTGCTGCGGCGGCCTTCCTCGCCCTGCTTATTGCGGTCCGCGTTCTTTGCGCCCGCATCTCCCTGCTTTCTCGCCGCCAGCGGGTTGGTTACCGCGCCCTGCGGGCCGTAGGTGTGGGGGAGGACCCCTCAGGTTGGTTGGATCTTGATTCCGCTTTGTGAGCACTGCCCTATGTTTCCCCTTCTTCCTTTTAATTTTAGTTTAAGGGGTGAATTGTTGGGATTTGGGTGGGGGTGGGACGCCGCTTAGGGCTGGGTGGAGGGTGGGGCAGGGACTACAGCTTTCCGGGTATAACGCTTTTCCGGGTATATCGCTGGGCGGTGCCGGCTTAGGATGAAGCCCGTCCATATAAGGCAATGTTATAGCTCTCGCCACTGGATTGGCTGCAATAGGTTATATAATGTACGGGGATAGGGGAAGAGAGCAGAGTCGAGTCGAGCAGTCGCCGTGGAAGATGTACCAATAAAGACCGTGAGCGAGATCCTCTGGCGTTCTGTCTGGTGAATTCCGGTCTGGGTGGAGGCCAGGCCCGCCGGTGACGACCGAAGGCTCGGTGTAGGAGCAGAAGAGGTCCCCCGGGGAGGACTGCCCGCGACCCCCGGCCCAGGAAGAGGCCTAGGGGGAACGCGGCATTATAGCTTTCAAAATTGTTTGTTTTTACAATGTTGTTACTTTATAAATTGTTCTCTAGGTTCTGCTCACTCCATTTTCCAGTCTCACATCACTACCTGCCTTTTTGAACTGGATATCTTATAGACAGCAACAGTCCAAAATTAGGGTTAGGGTTAGAGTTAGTCCCAAACTGAACTCTTTATCTTCTCCAACTCCCCATTCTCCCCTCTTCCAAACTTTCCCATCCTCCTAGTCATTCAGACTCAAAACCTAAGTCTTATCCAGCTTTCTTGCACTCAATCCTACGTATCCAATTCATATCATCTCATGTATGCCTCCTTCTCTCTATTCAACAGCCACCACCCTGGGACAAGCTCTTAACACTTTGTACTTGGACCATTGCAATAGATTTCTGGTTGGTCTCCTGGCCTCAGGTCTCTTCCCATGCCAATCCATTATTCATTCAGTTGCCAAAGTGATTTTCACCCCCCACCTCCACACTTATTTGGTTGCCACCTCTCCCTCCCCCTCTGGCTTCTCTAGGAGCAAATATAAAATACCTTTGGCATTTAAAACCCTTTGCAACCTGGTCTCATCTTATCTTTCCAGTCTTCTTACACTTTACTCCCCACCCCACCCCACCCCCGCCATGTACTCTTAAGATTCAGTGACTTTGGCCTTCTTGTTCCTTGAGCAAAAGTGTCCATTTGCAAACTCCTGCAGTTTCATTAGCTGTCACCTATGCTTGAAATATTCTCATGCTTTCCCTCCGTACCCCTATCTACTGACTTACCTGGCTTCCTTCAAGTCTCAACTCAAATCCTACCTGCATCAGAGAACTTTCCTGGTCCCTCCAATTGCTAAGTACTTTCCTTCTGAGATTACCATTCAGGGAGGCCCAGCAACTCTGGTGTGAGGACTTACTAAGCCTTTTTCAGGACTGCTTTCTACCTTTCATGTCCATCTGACTCTCACCTGTGGCTCCAAGAGGCTGGAGGATATACAGCGGCCACACCCTGGCAAAACCACTGACTGGCCTCAAACCTGTCAGTGAATTAGGGGAACGTCTACCCCAAGCATGTAAGGACTTCCCTGGCAGAAAGGGCAGATGAGAACAATTTGTTCCATGAAGGTGGCTGAAGCAGATGCTGTGGAGTGTTTAGAGCTTGTCCAGACATGGAAGGTCATTCACTGCACCAGGGCTTCTTAAACTTTTTCCACTCATGACCCCTTTTTGCCCGAGAAATTTTTTGTGCCACCCCAGGTATGTAGGTATGTAAAATAGGTATACAAATCAAACATTTAATGAATTTACTAAATAATAAGAAATTTATTTTATTTTATTTTAAAACAATTCTTTGGTATACATATAATGTTACCATTTATTAAGATGAAAACAAATTTGTTTACTGATGAGATAGAAGTGCTTGTTCATTTTTACATAAAGAATTAAATCTTGGTAGAATATTTGATATAGCAGGATGTAGAGCATCTTCAGTGTTTTTCAAAGTTGATTGATATTTTGATTTTATAGTTTCAATGCTGAGAATGCTGCTTTGCATAAATATGGAGTACAAAAAGGCAAAAGTATGTTTAGGGTCATTTCAGAAATTGTTGGAAATTCTTTTCTAATCCCAACCCAAAATTCATTTAACGATTTTTTTAGGAAACTCAAGTTTTAAACCTGTGTCACTTGATAACTCAGCAAATTCTTCTTGAACTTTTAATGGCAGATGACTAACATTTTTTATTTCAATTGAGTATGGTTTATGAACCTAACTTAGTTTTTTAGAATCAAAATTTCAGGAAAAGTGTTTCTGAAACTGTCGTTAAACACTTCTGATGATCAATTATAACTCTTACAGTTAAATCTTTGGTAAGTTTATTTTCAATTGTAAAATCATCTGTAGCTGTAAACATTTCTAAAGAACCATTTTTTCACCCTATTCTTCCATATGTTAACTTTCTAAGTAAAGTTTTAAATTTTATCTTTTAACATAAATATATTACAATTTTTCCCTTGAAGCAACCTGTTTACACCGTTGAGTTTCTTGAAAATATCCAAGGAATAAAATAGTTTTGAAAGCCTTAAGTCATTATGAAAAAAACTTAACAAAATCGGATTTCTGCTCAGTCAAAAATATAACAGCTTCATCTTTCAATTTCAATAATCTGTTTAAGCTTCTCCCTCTTGAGAGCTACTTTACCTCTCTGCATGTGGTAATAAGCTTTTGTAAGCTAAGTCCATATCTTTCCAATGGTTTAAAAACAAACAACTGTTAAAAGCACAGCTTTTAATGTAGTTAATGATTTTGATAGTATTGTGAAGCACAATATATAACTCTGGGTTTTTTGGCTACAAGTGCTTCCTGATGGATCATGCAGTAAGTAAGAGTGATGTGTTCATTGCTACCAGCTTTTAAGTTTTGCTACAAATCCAACATTCTCACCCATCATTGCTCCAGCATTGTCTGTACAGACTCCAATGCAATTTTTCCAGTGTAAACCTTCATTTGTGAAAAATTAATCTACTTTAAGGTATATATCTTCACCTCTTGTGTGCCCTTCCAAAGGGTGACAAAACAATAATTCTTCATGTATGCTCCCTTCATAAACACATCTTACATAAAGTAACAACTGTGCTATGTTAGAAATATCAGTTGTTTCATTTAACTGAATTGCAAACTTTGGGCTGCCCTTAAGCCTGGTAATAAGCTGCTGGAATTAATTTCAGAAAATCTTTCGGAAATAGTATCATTTGATAAAGGAACTTTATGAATTTCATCCCCATTCTTTTTCCCACGAACTATTTCTGACATTTTAATAGCAGCAGGTAACATGAGATCTTCTCCTATCATGTAGGGCTTTTTAGTTTTTGCGATTAAATAAGACATTTCAATAAGACACAAGTAAATATTTTTGTTGACAGTAACAAATTTATCAAAACATTGTTTTTCTTCATTTCAAGATTTAAAAAGTCATTCAAAATATTCCTTTGGTTTATCACAGTATGCTACATGCTTGGTATTAAGATGCCATTTTAGTTTGGCTGGTTTCATGCTCTCCACAAACAAAACTTTATTACAAATTATGCGAAGAGGTTTTTCCACACATCATCATTATTAGAAGTTAATCCATATTGCAAAAATGATTCCACACATTTTCTTGTCAATTCAGGTGTACTATAACCTGGTAGTGAAAACTGCCTTATTGTCATCAGTATTTTTACCTCTTTTGTCTAAATTTAGCCACTTA
This sequence comes from Trichosurus vulpecula, assembly GCF_011100635.1. Classification (NCBI taxonomy): domain Eukaryota; kingdom Metazoa; phylum Chordata; class Mammalia; order Diprotodontia; family Phalangeridae; genus Trichosurus; species Trichosurus vulpecula. Next base: position 278,207,154 of record NC_050577.1, on the reverse strand, counting down.
TCCATAACTAAAAATATTTTTGTCCTAAAATATAAATCAATATTGCTAATAATTTCTCAAATAAATACCCACTTTAGTTTATGAAATTACATTTGTGCTTAATTTTTAAAAAACGATGTTCACACTTACATACACATACAGCAGTGATGGTGAAAAATATTACTAAAGGGCTTTTGTTTTTACTTGCTACAATTAAATACTTATGTTTTTGTAAAAGAAGGAGATAACAGCAATTTAAAAAATCAAACATTTTAACACAATACAATCCAAAGATATACTAATTTGATACTTACATACTGAGGCATGGCAGTAGGAAAGTATTAAAAGTCTTTGTTTTCTGTAAACTATTGTGTTTCTGTGAGAGCAGAAAACTTTGTATGTACAGCAAAAACACTGCAATTCATAACATTCAATAGTCTCAAATCTGAACTGAGGTGTTTCTGGCAGCATTTGTTGGCATTGTGTGGTGTGATGGCATGTGCTGTGCAAAGTGCACATGTATATTCAGAACCAAGGCTGCAGTGAAGTTGCAAGATGCAACATGGGCAAGCATTGCCAGAAACACTTCAGATTCATTGCATGTTTGATTTTGAATTAATTTTTGGTCTTTGTGCATTCAGAAACCTTTTACTATTGGCAAATTTTTCATGACCCTCACATTCACTCTATGGGTCTGCACTACACAAGCCTTCTTGACTTTTGTCTTGCCCCTGGACATCAGAACTCTGGAAGAGAGAGTAAGGCTGACAATTTTGTTCAATTCTACCTCACTTAAAACCAATTCACACACAATTCAAGACATCATCCTGAAATGTCATTGGTTCTCCTCAGAAACAAAGGACAAACAACAGTACATAGTTGTTTGCGTGTTTGCATGTTATCTTCTTCTTTAGAATATGAGTTCCTTGAGGATGGGCCTGTGTTTTTGACTTTCTCTCTACCACAGCACTATGCCTGGCACATAATAAGCGCTTAACAAATGCTTGACTGACTTGTTGACTCACATAAATAGGAGTTATCTTGCAATTTGCTGCCTTATTTTCACATGATGTCCTCCATGCCTCCAAAGGAAATCATTTCCCCTTTTCAAGGTGCCAGTTGCAGAGAGGCAAATTTCAACTTGATTTAAGTGTAGCAGGGTTTGGATTGGCATAGCTCCCATGGAACATGTGCTGATCTGCCCTGGCAGACTCACATGGGCCACATCTGCTGGCTCAATACTAATGGATTTAGGTGCTTTGGGATGGTGAAGCAATTCCCTTGTTAGTCCTTTGGTCCTGTGAAAAGGAGTATTTGCATGAAAAGGATCAGTCATTGAGCCAGAAGTGGCTGACTCAGTGGATGTTAAAGAGAGTGACTTCATTCTCTAGTTTGATTTCTTCCTATCATCCACTGGTGTCAGGACTCTTCAGGTTTTTCCCTGGAGGGTTGGAAGATGGGCTAGTACCAATAGAGATGGCAAAAAGCTTGCGTTTACCAGATAGAGTATGAGTTTAGCTAGTTGAACTGAGCCTGGCTTTTGGATCCTAGGCTGCTTTTTTTTCTTGGTGTTTCCTTCCCTGAGCCTGCGTAACTGAATAGCAGTCCCAAGATGGATGGGTTCAGTCTTGTGAGTTCTAAAAGGCAGAGCACCTGAGCACAGTTCAGTTGGAACTTACTGGAAGCAGGAGAAGTTTCTGTATTGGAGAAAGTGACAACTACAGGTGGTTGAAGTAAGTTTGCCACAGAGGTCCTTTCTAATTCTGTGATAATTTTGAGGTGCCTCCTGAATCCCTAACTAATTCACTCTAGCTGGAAGTAATAATATCCTTTTTGGTGTGGGGAAGCCCATTAACATCCATAACCCTGTCAAATATGTCACATAGGCCTTTTCCTTCGAGTTAATCCTAATGATTTTTCTCCAGATGTTTTCTCTTTAATTAATATAATTATTAAGTCTACAAGTCCTCTACATAGAGAGAAATTGGCAAAGAGGCTCAAATAACTTTTTGAAACTCCCTCAGTTATTTAGAAAAAAACGGATAAGCCTTTATTTTTCCTCAATTTTTCCTCAACTTATAGACAGTGAGTTGTCCAGAACCTTGAGAAGTTAAGTGACTTGCCCATGCTCATAGAGTCTGTGTGCATCAGAGACAGGATTTGGACCCAGGTCTTCATAGCTTAAGGTCAGCTTTTTATCCACTATACCATATAGCCTCTCATATTTTACAGAGCATCTTGGAGGCAGAGCCAAGATGGTGGAGTAGCAGGAAGAAGCCCAAAAAGCTTTTTACCCTCCACCACCCCTCCAAAAGAAATCATCCCTTAACAGACCTAGAAAACGTACCAAATCAATTCCTAAAGGGGAAATCCAAGAATAATCCATAATCAATCATTTTGCAGCATAGGTCAGCATAGGGATATAGATAAAGAAATCCATGAAAACAAAGGCTGGCCAGGAGGGCAGCATTCCAGAGTCAGAGAAAGGGTGTGCATCAGAACGAGAGGAGGTTCTAAATGCACCTCCAACTCTGACTCTGACACATGCTGGTAACTAGGACAGGAACAGGTGCTAAGTGTTACCTATTTGTCACCAACTACCCAGTTCTGGGTTATGGATCCAGGGTGAACTGAGGAGAGAAACTGTACCTAATGGTGCTGTTCTAGAGTGAGGAGTGGTTGTGGGCCCTAGGTGGTGTACCTAGAGAGGAGCAAGTTCAGAAGCAAGCAGTAGCTGTGTTGCTTAGACTCTTGGGAGCCAAGCAAAGTCTCAGTGGCAGCTTCTATCCTGGTCTAAAACCTTCAGAGCAATTACCAGGGCAGGAATCCCAGACCAAAGAAAGTTTTATCTCTTTGAAAGTGCAATAGTGACTCAGACCCAAACCCAGGTCAGGAACTTGCAGAGCTCAGACTAGAAGGGCAAGAATCAAATTTTGTCCTGGATTAGTCCACTCTGGGAACACTAAAAGCTTGCAGGTTCCCAACCTGAGATGTCCCAGTGATCCTAGAGTAACAAAACATTTGATACCCTAAGAAAACAGCAATATCAAATCTGAAGTGGGAAGTAGACTGGAAGAAAGAGCAAATTGAAAAAATAATGCCACCATTAAAAAAAAACCCAAACCAACTATTATGGTGACAGGGATGCTCAAGGCACAAACTCAGAAAAGGAAAATGACCCCAAAATATCTTATAAGCAAAGCCTCAAGGAAAAATACAACTTGTATATAAATTCAACTAAAATTCCTAGAAAATATGAACAAAGAGTTTTAAAAAGAGTTAAAATATCCTTAATACCTTTATTTCTTAGGTGAAGTGGTAATCCTTTAACTATCTTAGTGTGACTATTTTCATTGCTATTCACCAGTACTCTGGGCATGAAATATCTGTATTACCCATATTAACTTCTGTACTTAATGACAGATACCATACATCATAGATATCAATACTTAAATAATCAAATAATCAAAATTGTATCAGAGAAGCTGGTTTGACTTGTAAAATGAAAACACTGGAAAAACTTTGTTCAAAAAGATTTAAACATTTTTTTTCTCCATTAGATCCCTGTGAAACTCAAGTATCCAAGAAATCCTTAATGAAGAATCTCTCCAATAGGTCTCTGCCAATGCAAAGGGCACCAGCAATAAATCCCAGACAAGCTCTCACAGTATGGCCTAGGGATAGCTTGACCCCTCACTCTTGCTCTCTGGGATGACTTGTTCTCCCAACTGGCACTCCCATGAGCAAGTCTATGGTTTATGAATGTCTTATTGCATTATGTTCCCAAGCTTGAATCACTGGACTAGACTAAGTTGGGTCTGGCCTAGAAAAATACTTATGAGCTGCAATTGTCCACCATTGGTATTGAATCATAATCTAAACTGCCATATTGCAGCCAGTTCTGGTGTTGAAGAAAAAATTATGATAAGGATACACTCTGCAATTTAGACTCAAGCTTGTCAGAAATAATTATATCGACTTTGGTATTAGTCTATATCCAAGTCATTTCTGGCTGAAAGAGAAAGGTGGGGAGGGAGGAAGGGAGAGGGGAGAAGGCAGGACAAGGAGGAAAAGGACAGACAGACGCAGAGAAAGAGACAGAGACCCAAACTGGCATAATACTCTCCGTGCCCTCCAATATGAGTTCTTTGCCCCAAGAAGATTTTAGGTAACATTTATAGGAATCTTGAACAAAGAAAAGATAATAATATGTTAAAATACAGTTTTGCATTAGCATTCCAGCAGTACTAAGTTCCTCCCTGGACCACTTTCCCTTAAGAGCTCCTCCCTATGGTCAATATTTTAAATTTGAATTTCAAAAGAGAAGATTTTGTCCTAAGGTGGCACAATGATAACTATTACTCCAGGTGGGGAGACAGTGATCTTATCTAGACAAGAATTAATTTGGTTACTCCTTTTCAAAGGAAGGCCTTAGCTTTTGCTGTTCCTACTTTGCTAAAAGGAAAGATCTGGAAAGGGGTTTAGGCTGGAGAAATATCATTTCTTAATATTTCTAAAAAGACTAAAAGGAAGTTTTAAAGATATCCGTCTACAATGGACACATTAATTAAGGTGGAAGGCAGGCATAGAGCTATAATAATATTGATAATTAGGGAAGGCACATCTTGTGTAGTGGCTATGAAAACAAAAAGCATAAAACCACATTGCAGATGCAAACATGAAGAAAGGAGCTTACAGCAAACTTGTTAAGAGCTGGAATTAAGGACAAAACCATTTTACTTGGAAAGGTAAAGGATTAAGGTCATGGAGACCATGACAGCCTGAAATAAGAACATTATCAGTTGGACAAAGCTGGAAAAGCAGAACTATTTTTTATGATAAGTGTGACCTGGATGAACTCATGAGTGATACCAGCACCTGAGAGTTGAAGTTGGTATGTGAGAATCTGAATTCCAAGAACTGAACCTTAGGAAAAGGAGATGGAACCAGGGAAGGAGGTTGCCCCAAAGGCTAGAAGAATGGCTTCATTATCAATCATTTATGAATTTATTCTTTCTACACCTATAGGACCCTTCATAAAGGTGACAGTGGAAATTGAGAATGTGGAATGGACTGCTGTCCTGAACAGGTGTTTCAACAATCCGGGTAGCAGCTTCTGTAGGGGTGTAAGATCCACCCACAACCAGCACCCAGAAAGCTGCCGGCATGCTGGGAAAGCACAGGTTCTTTTGATCTGCTTAACTAAAGAAAGCAAGGTGAAAGGGGTTGACAAGTTTACTTTAATCCAGCATACAGACAGCATTCAATTAGTTCAGGGGAAAAAGCCAGCACTCTGAACTTCAGAGCAAATTGCAAACAAAGTACAAAATAAACAGACAGACCCAATACAATTCATAGTTACCAACATCTAGGTTCAGCCCAGGAGCTCAGAACAAGGGCTGGCCCAGAGTCACGTGCCACCGCTGCTGTGAGTAAGAGAGCTCTAAGGAACAGACAGCCAACCCCTGGTTTTTATATCTTTTTCAGCGTCAGGGGTGAGTCACACATGCGACTCACCCACGTGACCTAGAATCGTCACAAAGAGGCGGACTTAAACCCACGTGGTCTAAAAGCCTCTGCTCTCCCAGACATGTAAACTAGGCCCTCCCTGGAGTTAGCCCCACCTTGGGCCCCACTTTAGTTGCCAATCCACACCCACTAAAGTTTTACACCTATAGGGGTTTGGGCCTGGGGCTTAGCACCTAGTAAGGCTCAATGAATTACTCAAAGGGAACAAAAGCCAAACTATTCAAGGGCACTTGTTGAACTAAGTGCTAAGGAGCCCATTTTTGGTTACCAACACAACAGGGCAACACAAGTGAATATTACATTTTAGTCATTTTATGACTATGACAGCTGTTTGAGAGAAATACCTTTGCAATCTTTGAAAGGGATGAGACTTGGAGGAATGAGGGATGTCTGGGATATATTAAAGTAAGCTTGAAGTCTTAAAAGGAAATTGTTGGTGTCACTAGGAAAGTGGATGCCACAGCTTGGGGAAGTATGCCCAAATATGTCCAGGTCTACCAATTAGTAATGATTATGATAACTTTTCAGTAGTCTAGGCAATTCCCTAAGACTTTAAGCTTCAGATAAGGTGCTGACCTGAATTGATAAATGGAGTTTCCATACCTGGAAATTCTCTATAGTAATAAAATCACAGGTCCAGTTTTTTCCTGATAATAATAATGGCTAACATCTATCTAGCTCTTTAAGGTTTGTGATGTTTATCTCATTTGATTCTCACTACTGCCTCGTGAGGTAGATTCTAGTATTAGCCCTATTTTACAGATAAGGAAACTGAGGTTGAAAGAGGATGTGACTCTTATAGGGTAACACAGGTCATAAGTGTCAGAGACAGCATTTGAATCCAGTTCTTTCTGACTCTCATCCTAGTACTCTATTATGCTGTGCTACTCGCTATCACTTGAGGTTAATGCTGATTGGAATCATTTCTAGCCTATTCAAAATATTACCAGGATACCGTAAGAATAAGCTTGGACTCAGTACCTGTATCCTTTGACCACCCATGCAACTTGTACAGAAGCCTACAGGAGGAGGGAAGCAAGTGTTGGCAGTGAACATCATGAGGTCACTGGCTGTTCAAACTCAGAAATAGAGCTTGAGAAATCAGATTTTGGTGACTCTCCAGTATCAGAAGACTGGAAGGATTGGTTGAGGCAGAAGCTCAGTAAGAGCACAGGCATGTTCCCTCTGCAAGAATGAAATGTAGATAGGGTCTGAGACGCTGCTGACAAGATCTAGCCGGGCTGCTCCAGGGATCATCTGTAATGTTTCCTATACCTGCTGCAGAATACCTCAAAAACCATCTAAAAACCCCCAACACTATTGGTCCGTGGCATCAAAAAGGAGGAGATCTGACACCTCTGGAGGGGTGAGAAGCAAGCAGTTTTGCTTAGGGGAGGATGTCAGTAACTTCAGCAGCACCAACAAGTCAGGTCTTGTTAGCCACCATAACAAGGTGGGGAGGCAGGGCCTACCGCCTCTCCAGCCACATCCTCTTCACCTAAGTGGCTTCAACCTTGCCTTCCTGGAGAAGCTACAGAGCCATCACCTTGGAAAGAAGGGAGCAGCACAGCTACAATAGTGTTAGAAGAAAGGGCCCATGGCCCATCCACCCCTGCCATAGCCTTCTTATTCAGGTGACTCCAACCTCAGTATTTATGGAGAATGAGAAATGAAGGCTGAGACTCTGATATTGGGACAGAGCATAAGCCAGACAGGGTAATTGCTGAGCCTGTCTGTCACCAGAAAGAGTGTGCTGAATCTTACATTCACATCCTATATTCTCTGCCTCTTGTCTCTTCCTTCTTATTCTCTCTGGGAGACATGAAGCTGCTGTCCGTCAGTCTTTGTTTATAACTGTTGGGAATATGAGGGGACTTGGAGCTAAACTGAAAAGATATTTATTGATTCATGTTTTTTAATTTCCCAAACACAGAGAAAGACCAAGATCGTCTGGATAAGAGAAACCTAGGCACAATTAAACCTTCTAGAAGTCCCTTGAGGGAAGAGCTGGAGCTGTCAATTGCAAACTTCAGTCATCTTTGGTCCGTTTGTTCTCTTAGAGGCTAAAGAAACCCATTCTCCCAGAGATGGGGATGAGGGTATTGACTAAAGAGAAAGCCAGATCTGAAGGGAGGAATTGGGAATGAGTGGCACTTCTCACCCAAGGGTGGGGACCAACCAAGAGGGAGTAAATAGTTCTGTTCATCAATCTTTACTGGGTAGAACCCTTACTCTCCTCTACCACATATACATTGCTAGATATACCATTAGAAAGTTAGATGTGGGAGCTTATCTTGGGATATTTTTTTCTTTGTTTTTTTTTTCCTAACATTTTATTTTTTCTCTGCTTTGGTATCATTTTGATTCTTCCTGATTACTTTAATTCCAGAATTATTGCTACAGTGAAAGTGACTTCACTACAAAAAATTTTTTTAAATGTTTTTGTTTTTCCTTTTTTAATATTCTTTATGTTATTTCATTTTTCCTTTGCTGCTTTGAGTTTGAAATGGAACTAAGTATAGTGGTTTATTACTATTGGTAGAGTTTGTCAAATTTTATAACTTTGATATAATTTTGTTTTTGAAGTGTGCCTCTTTTTAATGCTATTTTCTTTTCTTTCTTTTTCACTGAGATTTTTCAGTTTGATTTTATTTTGAATTAATTTCCTATTTTTTGTTTTCTTTTGTTTTGCAGTTTTTTACTGCATTTGGTTGACTAGTCTCCTGTGTAGTATGAATTTAACCCTAACCCTTTCACTGAATTCCCATGTTGAATTATGAAAGCCTCTTTTTTAATGGATCTGATTCTGATGCCAAATATTATTTAGTTGCCTATTGGTATGCAAATAAAAATTATATCAAAATTATAAAAATGAAGGTGATTGACTCCTTGGCCTCTACAGTACCTTTCAGTTCTAAATCTGTGATCCTATTGGAGTATCAAATTTCTCTGATAAGAATTTTGTATCCAAGATATTTAAACAATTAATAACTAACTATACATGACTAAAAGCCACCCTCCAATAGATAAGTGGTCAAAATATATAAACAATTACCAAAAGTATTGCAAAGTATTCATGAACACATAAAAGAATTCTCCAAATCACTAAAAATAAGAGAAATGCAAGTCCAAATAACCCTGAGGTTTTATTTCATACACTGAAAATTAGTAAAGATGACAAAAATGGCAATAGTCAATGTTAAGTTGTGAAATTATTGACACACTAATGCACTGTTTAGTGGAGTGGTGAAATGGTACAACCATTTTGGAAAGCAAGTTGGAATTATTTTTAAAAAGTGAATAAAATGTCCATATCCTTTGAACCATTACTGGACTTATACCCCAAGAAAGCCATCAATAAGAAAAAAATCCCCATAAATACCAAAATATTTATAAAAGCACTTTTTGTGATAGCAAAGAATTGGAAACAAAGTAGATGCCCATCAGTTGGGGATAGAGCACTCTCCGCTCTGGAAGCAGAGTCATACCTTGACAAAGAGCTCAAAAATCAAACAATTGGTTGGGAAAATGAGCAGGCAGTATAAAAAACTCAGACTATAGAATCTTACTTTGGTAACAAAGAAGATCAAAACATACAACCAGAAGAAGAAAACAAAGTCAAAGATCCTGCATCAAAAGCCTCCAAGAAAAATATGAATTGGTTGCAGGCCATGGAAGGATTTTGAAAATCAAGTAAGAGAAGTAGAGGAAAAATTGGGAAAAGAAATGAGAATGATGCAAGAAAATCATGAAAAATGAGTCAACAGTTTACTAAAGGAGACCCAAAAAATATAGAAGAACATAACACCTTAAAAAATAGACTAACCCAAATGGCAAAAGAGCTCCAAAAAGCCAATGAGGAGAATGCCTTAAAAACAGAATTGTCCAAATGGAAAAGGAGGTCCAAAAGTTCACTGACAAAAATAATTCCTTAAGAATTAGAATGGAGCAAATGGAAGCTAATGATTTCATGAGAAATCAAGAAATTATAAAACAGAACCAAAAGAATGAAAAAATAGAAGACAATGTGAAATATCTCATTGGAAAAACCACTGACCTGGAAAATAGATCCAGGAGAGATAATTTAAAAATTATTGGACTATCTGAAAGCCATGATCAAAAAAGAGCCTAGACATCCTCTTTCAAGAAATTATCAAGGAAAACTTCCCTGATATTATAGAACCAGAGGGTAAAATAGAAATTGAAAGAATCCACTGATTGCCTCTTGAAAAAGATCCTGAAAGGAAAACTCTTAGGAATATGTAGCCAAATTCCAGAGTTCCCAAGTCAAGGAGAAAATATTGCAAGCAGCCAGAAAGAAACAATTTGAGTATCGTGGAAACACAATCAGGATAATACAAGATCTAGCAGCTTCTACATTAAGGGATTGAAGGGCTTGGAATATGATATTTTGGAGGTCAAAAGAGTTAGGGTTAAAATCAAGAATTACCTACCCAGCAAAGTTAAGTATAATATTTCAGGGGGAAAAATGGATATTCAATGAAATAGAGGACTTTTGAGCATCCTGGTGAAAAGACCAGAGCTGAATAGAAAATTTGACTTTCGAATATAAGAATCAAGAGAAGCATGAAAGGGTAAACAGGAAAGAGAAATCATAAGGGACTAATTAAAGTTAGACTGTTTACATTCCTACATGGAAAAATTACATTTGTAACTCATGAGACCTTTCTCAGTATTAGGGTAGCTGAAGGGAATATATATGTGTATATGTATATGTATGTGTAAGTGTACATATATGTATACATATGTATATATGTATGCACATGCATATATGTGTATATATGTGTATGTGTATATGTATATATGTATGTGTGTGTATGTATACACACACATATATATATAGAGAGACAGAGAGAGAGAGAGACAGAGAGAGAGACAGAGAGAGAGAGACAGAGGGCACAGGGTGAGTTGAATATCAAAAAAAAATAAAATTAAGGGGTGAGAGAGGAATATATTGAGAGAAGGAGAAAGGGTGAGATAAAATGGGGTAAGTTATAAAACTGCTATAATGGAAGGGAAGAGGGGGGAGGTGAAAGGGAACGAGTGAACCTTACCCTCATTGGATTTGGCTTAAGAAGGGAATAACATTGAACACTTAATTCAGTATCTTATGCTACAGGAAAGTAAAGGAGAAGGGGATAAGAGAGTGGGGATGATAGAAGGAAGGGCACATTGGGGGAGGGGGTGGTCAAAAGCAAACACTTTTGAAAAGGGGCAGGGTCAAAGAAGAAAATAGAATAAATGGGGGGTGGGATAGGATGAAGAGAAATATAATTAATCTTACACAACATGATTGTTACGGAAGTGTTTTGCGTAATGACACATGTATAACCTGTATTGAATTGCTTGCCTTCTCAATGAGAGTGAGTGGGGAAGGAAGAAGGGAGAGAATTTGGAATTCAAAGTTTTAAAAACAAATGTTAAAAATTGTTTTTACGTGCAATGGGAAATAAGATACACAGGCAATGAGGTATAGAAATCTATCTTGCCCTACAAGAAAGTAAGGGGGAAGGGGATAAGAGGGGGGCATGGGGTGACAGAAGGGAGGGTAGACTGGGGGAAGGAATAATCAGAATGCATGCTATCTTGGTATAGGGGGAGGAGAGAGATGGGGAGAAAATTTGGAACTCAAAATCTTGTGGAAAGGAATGTTGAAAACTAAAAATAAAAAAATAAATATTTTTAAAAAGGTCTTTCTATGGCTATACTTTGTAGGGATTTTTTTTGGTCATGAATGAGTGTTATTCTTTACCAAAGGCTTTTTCTGCATCTGTTGAGGTTATCGTGTGATTTTAGATGGTTGAGTTTTTAACATGATTAATTTTGTTGATTATTTTCCCAATGTTGAACCATTCTTTCACCACTGGTATAAATTCAACTTGATCTTAATGTATGATTTCTTGGTTAAGTCTCTGTAGTCTGTTTGACATAATTTTGTTTAAATTTTTGAGTCAATATTCATCAATAATAAAATTTTCTTTCTGTGTTTTACCTTTCCCAGATATAGGCATTAGGATTATATTTGCCTCAGAAAATAATTCTAGTAGATTGCTTTCTTTCTCAATATGTGAGAATAATTTGTGAAGTATGGGTACTAATTGTTCTTTAAAAGTTTGACAGAATTCTCCTGTGAATCTGTCAGGACGAGGAGTATTTTTCTTTGGGAGTTCCTTTACGACTAGATCTGTTTCCTTTTCTGAGACTGAGTTATTTAAGGTCTCTATCTGTCTTCTGATAGTGTGAGTGTGTTCTCAGTTTTGTTAGGATATAACTGTGCATAATATGTTCTGATTATTCTTTTTATTTTTTCCAGTTTTGTTGTGATTTCACCTTTTTATCTGCTGTTTTACTGATTTTCTGCCTTCTTGTTGATGAGATTAACTAAAGGTTTATCAATTTTATTATTCTTTTCAAAGAACCAGCCTTTGTTTTTATTTATTATTTCTATGGCTTCTTTTTATTTCTATTTCATCTCTTTCTCCTTTAATTTCTAGTACCTCCTCTTTTGTGTTTATTTTAGATTTGTTTATTTGTTAATTTTTTGGTTTCTTAAAAAGCACATTAAGTTAATTAATCTTCTCTTTTTTATATTCTGCTAATTAATTCCTTTTTCTTTCTTGCTTTTCTATGGTTAATTCTTACTCCCTTTTCACCGTCTCAGTCAAGTAGATTCTCTCTTCCTCTCCTCCCCTTAAATTAGTCTTGTTCAATAGTCTTAAAAATTTCATTTTTTGCCTCCCTTTCCAAGAGTTCTCTCACTCTATTACCTTATCTTTTCTTTTTGTCTACTGTAAACCCTCATTCTCTGATTCATGACCCCTATAATTATCTGGTCCCTCTCTATTTTCTGTATTCCTCATGAAATCAAAACTTCTAAGGTATACATTTTGGATTCTCTGCTCTAGGCCGTTTCTGCCACTGCCTTGTAGAGCTTGTTTTGAAGATTCTCTTTTTCCATTGTGCCTCATTCCTAGAATAATGTTAATTTTTGCAGGTGATAGAGGGGACATTGCTCAATGATAGTTGGACCACATCCCACCACTGATCTATATTCTCCTTCTGATTACCTTCTTTCTCCATTTCAAGCACCAAATTACCCAGACCACACCTAGCACTAAGTACTCATCTCCCTGCTCTCTTCACCTGTGGGAGAATTTGTCAGTGGAAAACCCACCCACTACCAAAACAAGACCTCCCTCTTTTTCTGTCCCCTTTCAACACTTCCTCTCTCTTCACCCACTCCCCTTCAGGCTTTTCTCTTTTTGAGAGACCATAGGGTCACCTTCCTTTATTGCTGGCCAGTGATTTGAACCAGGCACATCACAGATTCTCCCTTTTCATGTATCCTTTGATTTCGTAGCACATTCCCACCAAAAACATTGATTCCCCTGTGGGCAGGGTGTTGTAAGGTTCTGTCCTCTATGCCGTAGGTCTGCCTCTCCTCTGATACCTCCAGCTGACTTCTGCCTTCACCCCTCTTTCCCTGCGTACATTTAGAAAGAAGGTTCTCCTTGGTTTCTCTGTCTGCTCTCTATTGCTGTTGCTGCCCTTGGCTACTGCATTTGTTCACCTCGCCTGCCTTTCTGTTGCCTGGGATGTTTGAGAAGGAAATGATCTCTTCAATTCTGGTTTTCTTTCTGAGAATGTTTAAAACATCTCTTTATTATTGAATATCTATCTTTTTTAACCTCTGGTTAAGCTCAGATCTGTAGGGTACGTCACCCTGGGTCGCAGCCTGAGTTTTATTGCTCTTTGGAACACATTATTTCAGTCTCTCCTGTGTTTTCTGGCAGGTGCAGAATAGTCTTGTGTTGTTTGAATTTCCTTTCCTTTGCTATTTGAACTTCTTTCTCCTGTTTGCTTGCAAAACTTGTTGTTTTTTAATTGAACATTAAATTTAACCACTGTGTGTCTTAGAATTTGCAGCCTCGTGTTTGTTTGTTTTTTCTGGAGGTGATGTATGAATTCTTTCAATTAGGATTTCATTTTCTGTGTTCAGAGTTCTGGACAATTGTTTATTTCGTTTTTTGAATTACACTGTTCAGGTTTTTTGACTTGTTATGTTCTGGGTAACCTAAAAACCTCTATACATCCTGTCTTTGAGATCAGTATGTTTTGCTTGGATAGAGAGCATATTTCCTTTTAATGTTACTTATTTTTGTTTTTCTCCTAGATTGTCTTTCACTTCTGTGTATTTGCATTCCCAATTGATTTTTCTCTCTTCTGTTTCTTTGGTGAGATTTGCCATCACAGATTCATGTTTTTTCTATCTGTCGATTATTTTTGCTGCACAGGCACTCCACTCCCGTAATTCCCATTTTTCTTTTAAACCACTCAGGACCAGCTTATTGTGATTCTGTCTTCTCTTCAAATTCCACAGGGTTCTCGGTCTCATCAAGTGTTGGATCATTTTCCTTTGTTTTGCATTATTTATTCGTAGATGTCTGAACTCTTTTGCTAGCTCTGGAGTCCATATTTCCTTTTGCTGTTAATGTTTTTCCTGCCGATTTATCTGTTTGTGTTCAAGGTCTTTGAGTTTTCTCCTTCCTGAGAGCTTTGGCAATTTCTGTCTCTTTTCTCTCTTATTTTCCGTTACTGCTCGCTTTCTGACTCCTTTGTCTCTGATCGTGGTTTCCTTAGGGGTTGGATCTCACACCTTCTCAGCCTCCCCCTACACTGGGCAATTTGCAGTTATCCAGCTGAGGTCTTTGTCCCAACTGACTTTTGAGCGGTGGGGCAAAGCTAGTCCCAGCTATATGCTGGCCTCTTTCCCTCAGGTTTAGTGGAGTGAGTCACAGTCCCCACCCCATTATGCTACATGGTGTCCTATCCTGTTCCCTTTGTTCCTCAGTTCCCTGTCCCAGCAGTTCAAAGTACTGCCACTTTGGTGCTATTTCAGCTGGGGATTGATTTCTGTTGTTTGTGGTTTGAGTCACTGAGGCTGGAAGTGGGGTTGTATTGGGGTGTGGGGTTCGGCTTGATTTCAAGCCCAGATACATGTCTTGCCCTATTTCTCCTGTTCTTCCACTCTCCTGCAGAAATCTTTTGCAGGCCAGAATGGTGGCTAGCACTATAGCTAGGGAACATCTTTGGAACTTGTTTACATTTACTTTACATCTCTAGAAGGAGATAGAAAGAACATAAACTATCATATCTTAGAGGTGACTATTCGTTTCACAAGATAGGTGATTCAGGCATGGTCAATTGATAACCATGGAAACCATGGTGGCCAAACTGTGTGGAAGAAGTGTGTCTCAGTTTATGAATCCTCTGCTGGAATCCATTCTGACCAGGGCAGATTCTCTGAAAGCCTACTACTTAAGGAGATGTTGTGTTTTGACCCTACACCCTGAACATTTCAATAGTACATTGATAAACATGTTAGGAACACTGATACCAGAAAAAATTTCAGTAGAGTTAATATACAGCATTTCTAGTACCTGCATACAACTCTACCAGGAATACAGGATTTAAACCATATTTGCTAATGTTTGAGTTAAAGCAACGCTTGCCACATTTGCAATCTGCACTTTGGAGTTTCAGAAGATGGGGAAGAAGTGAATGCTTACAATCAGCATATCTCTCCACAGAGAAGGGATTTGAAAGAAGTCTATATCTTGCTAGGACTCCAGTTCATCAGAGCAATGTCAGAAGCAAATGATGGAAAATTTCATCCCAGTTCATTATTAAGGCCTTTAACAAAGTGATAATCTTCTAGAGGAATTTTGTTGTTTGAGGCACACAAAAATGAGTGGTTTGATGGAAAGCTACTCTATGTTAAGTTTTTGAGAGACTGTGCAACTTTCTATTTACAGGATAGCCCCCAAAACTTGTGAGTACTGTAAAGATAATTTACTGCCACCAGCTATTGTCAATAGGAAAATTAGTTAGACTTTCTAATGAGAAGGGGGAAAAAAGATGAGCAATTTAGTTCAGTAGGCTTTGAGTAAAAGAAACAGCTAACCAGTTGTAGAGACTATCTGAACTAAATACTGGCTCAGAAAATAATGTTTCCAGTGAAGAAGACACTGTGAATTGTAACCCAAGAACCTTACCTCAGACTCGGGAGAACCCTAGTTCAGAAAAGGGGAGAGAATGGAACTCACAGGGAGCAATTTTCCAGCCTAGAACTTCAGCTGTAAAAACAACTAGGGTATAGAGATGATTCTGTGAAAAGAGCAAGGAAATGTTGATAGCCATCCTGGGCCCTCATGTTTAGCTTTAGGAATTTAATCTATTTATCTAAAGATGTTGATGGGCCCATAACATCCATCTGCTCAGTCATAGGAGCAGAGAAGGCAGCACGTCATAATAGAGTTAGATCCATCTGACCTCGGACCAGACTTACTTATGATGTCACAGATGAAACTGGGGAATTTGTTACACGTGTAGTCAGATGATGATACCAATGTTTGCCCGTATAATGTGTGCCGGGCATCTAGCTCCATATTTTGATTGATGTGCATGTCAATTATAACATATCTAAATTATGTGTTTGTTTTTATTATTCTTCTTTTCTGTTTATTTGTATGTTTAATAATGTCTCTCCAGTCTTTTTACATATTATCCTCATTATTTTAATGAGCAATACAGCTATATCGACCTACTTGCTGCTCTGAACACCTGATGCTCCATTTTCTAGCTATGTCTTTTGCACTGGCCACCTCGATGCTTTGAATGTACTCCATCCTCACCTCCACCTCTTGTAATAACTGTCTTTACTTATTATATTATTATATTATATGAAGCCTTTCCTGATTCCTTTACCCCACCCCCTGCTCACCCCACTCCATCTGCTAGTATACTTTCTCCCCAAACTACCTTGTTTAACATACTTTAACATCTGGGCCCCCAATAAAGAAATTCCTAACACCTAGGCAG
The DNA here is from genome assembly GCF_011100635.1 of Trichosurus vulpecula. Classification (NCBI taxonomy): domain Eukaryota; kingdom Metazoa; phylum Chordata; class Mammalia; order Diprotodontia; family Phalangeridae; genus Trichosurus; species Trichosurus vulpecula. The sequence goes on along the minus strand of NC_050577.1, from coordinate 278,190,744 downwards.
ATGTTGGGCTCTATGCCTAACCTAATATTTATGTCTCTTTTGTTATCCCCTGGCTTCTGTGCGATTAAGGCAAAATATAGTTTTCTGGAAATATTTGGTAGCAAAATAGCAGATTATATTACAGTATTTATAAGTAGACAGGCATTAGGAAAACAGAAGAACTTTTCTTGGAACTTTTCTCTACCACTCCATGGTTCCTGTAGAGTTAATGATTCTCTGATATCTCCCTTCTCTGCCATAATGCAGTCCTCTTTTTTTTAAAAGACAATTATGTACACTTTAGTTCATTTTTTATAAGCAGGATGTTCACCAATTATTTCCCTATGCACATTAAAAAATATTTAACCCTTTGGCATGAACTATAGTAGTTTACCCAAAGTAAGTCAGTCACCAACTCATCAGGCAAAATAAAAGCTGGTTTATCGATATAGAATTTACTGTTTGTCATCTGCATCGTACTGTTCTATTGCATGGCTTGTTTTGTTCCAAGTTCAATTTACTTCATACTTGGTTTCAAACTTCATTCTTAGTAAAAATCACCTAACATTGGAAATAGTTCTAAACATTTTTAAACCAGTACCAAATTGTTTTGACACACACAGCTTTGTAGTATAGCTTGAGATCTGACTCCATTCTTTCCTAGTTTTTTCATTGTTTCCTGTGAGATGCATAAACTTCTATTCTTCCATATGGATTTCAGTATTATTTTTCTAGCTTTAAAGAATAATACTTTGGTAGTTTTATTGGCATGTTATTGAGTAAGTAAATTAATTTAGGTAGTATTATCCTTTTTATGATATTGCAGTGGCATACTCATGAGAAAGTAAATCACCTCCTCCTCCTCCTTCTCATCATTGAGATCACATCTTTATTTCTATAAAGAATGCATTGTAGTTGCATTCAAATAGTTCCTCTGTATATCTTGGTAAATTCACACTTTGTTGTTGTTATCGTGCAGCTGTTTTTCAGTCATGTCTGATTCTTCTTGACTCCATTTGGGCTTTTCTTGGCAAGATCCTGGAGTGGTTTGCCATTTCCTTATCCAGTTCATTTTATAGATGAGGAAACTGAGGCAAACAGGGCTAAGTGATTTGTCCAGGGTCACACTACTAGTGTCTAAGGCTGGATTTGAATTCATGAAGATGAGTTTTCCTGATTCCAAGTGCAGTGTTCTATTCGCTGAACCGCCTCACTGCCCTGTATGAAACACATATTTTATACTTTTTAAAATTGTTTTGCAAATGATTTCTCTATTTCTTTCTGCTGATTTGGTTATTAATATACAGAAATGATGATTTCTTTTATATCCTGAAACTTTGCCAAAGTTATTGTCTTACTTAACTTTTTAATTGGCTCTTTTGGGTTCTCTATATTAGCTAGATTTTTAGATAGATACAACTTACCATATTAAAGAAAGGGATATTTATTCATATGCTTTCTGGTTTGTGTGTGTATATGCACATGTGGGCATGTGAGTGCATGTGTTTTAACAGAAATGGGTATTGGATTTTGTCAAAAGATTTTTCAGTATCCATTAGAAATTTTTTTTACTATTAGTATGGTTTATTACGTTTATAGTTTTTCTTTAGGCCCATAGGTCATAGTCTAAAATATTTTTATGTTTTTTTATCCTCTGCTAATATTTTATTTAATAATTTCATGTGGGTGTTCATTCAGGATATTGGCATACAGTTTCATTTCTCTGCTTTACCTTTCCCTAGTTAATGTAATTTTATCATAGAGAGTTTTGAAGAATCCTTTCTTTACTTATTTTTGCGAATAGATTTTATATATTGGAATTACCTATTCTTTGAATATTTAATAAAATTAACTTGTAAATCCATTTAGTCCTGTTTTTTTTCCTTTGGGAGTTCACTTATGTCTTGTTCAATTTCTTTTTCTGGTATTGGGTTATCTAACTAATCTATTTCTTGCTATCCACCCCCCAGAGAAAGAACCGATGGTGTCTGAATACAGATTAAAGCATACTTTTTTTTACTTTATTTTTCTTCAGTTCTTTGGCCTATGTTTTTCTTTCACAACATGACTATTATGGGTATGTTTTGCATGATTACACATGTGTAACCTGTATTGAATTGCTTGCCTTCTCAGTGGGGGTGGGGATTGGGGAGGTAGGAAGAGAATTTGGAACTCAAAGTTTTAAAAATGAATGTTAAAAATTGTTTTTTATATGTAACTGAGGAAAAATAAAATACTAAGTAAAAGCCAAAAAATCTATTTCTTTTCTTAATCTGGACAGTTTATATTTTGGTAAATATCTACCCATTTCATCTAAATTATTGGTTTCATTGGCATATGAGTCAACAAAACAGTTTTTGCTATAGTTTCCTTTATTTGAATTTCAGTTGTTTTGAATTCTTCTCTCTCTCTAAATTTCAGTTCTTGGGTAAGGTTCATTATCATATTTTCTAAGCTTTCAATTCTCCTTGCTGTACCCAGATTTACCTCTGTCCCCTTTTCTGAACTTGATCCAAGCAGATATTGTTAATGGTGTGGGTAAGCAAGCCTCCTGGGAGTCCCTAGATATTTACTTCTTAGGCATTGCCCAGACACTTTCTCCAGCTGTGGCTCTGGTGTAGGTCACCTGGGTTGCCTAAATGCTATGATTGGGCCTGGGCACTGAGATGCCTAAACACAAGGTCTGGCCCTATTCTCTGTTGTACCTTGTGCAGTCTGAGGGTGACTAAATGTAGAGAATAATGAAGACAAGAAATATCAAGCATCACTTCCCCTCTTTGGAAAGACTGAGTCCCAGGTCTGTTATGTGATAGATGATATTGGGGAGTCAGTTTACAATGGATTTCCTGATACAAAGCGATCATGATGAGAAGGAATAACATCAGGAACGTGAAGCCCATAGCACAGATGATGATATTTCCAGCATAGTCACTGATTTTCATTCAGGTCAGAAACATCTATAACAAGGTAGCAAAGAGGTCATTACCCTCTTTCGTGTAGCCTTTACTGGTTCCAAGGTTGACACTGAGATTTATGGGCTACTACCACCTCTTCATTGACTCCTGGTCCACCAAAGACTGCTACGTGGCCCACTGGAGGTCTTCCAACACTATACTCTGTTCTGGGGCCCACTGAAAAGAGGCAGACTTGTAGGTGACTCTGTAATCCACTTATGAAATCCATGTAAGGAATGTAGGTTCCCCCAAAGTCGAACAGTCCATAAGCCTTTGAGTTTACATTTTAGACTGTGTGGAAGTGAGGATTAGTAGCTTATTCTGGATTGTGTCTAGAATCGTCTGGGTTTTTCTTGTTCACTTTATTCCCCAAAACATGACTGAATGGACTTGAGCTCTATATTTTCTTGTTCACCTATCCTTTGTCCTTTGTATGAGGCACTACCCTGCCTTCTGTTGCTGTGGCCTCATCTAGCTTGGTCAAAATTATATCACCAATGTAGTGGTGGGCATCAGAATACTTAAGAAATGGGGTCCCTTTCAAGTCTCTGCCCACCAGATTGTGGCGATATGAAGGAGAGTACAAGTAGCCCTGGGGAAAGATGATAAAGATATACTAGATTTCTTACCAGACTGCTACACATCACAACTATAGAAATAGAGAAAAAGTCATTATCCAAGCAAAAAATTCCATACCACTCACTAGGGGCCTGGGCTACATCATCAATAGGCTTACTTCATCAATGAAGCAAGAAGTAGCCTAAGTAGTCAGCATATCATGAAAAACTGCCAGGTGCTTTTTGTCTTTCTCACTGGCAAGTTGTACAAACATTGTAAAAGGAACTGGTGTAGTGAAGAACTCTGGCCTCCTTCCTCTCCATCACTGGGGAGGAAATAGCTTTCGCTTCTCTTGGGACCTGTTATTGTTTGGTGCTAACTACATTGCATAGGTTTCCATTTGGCCTTACCCACAGTAGCTGGTACAGAGGTTGCTGTAAGCACCCATACTTGTACCAACTCCTAAGACCACCTTCCTTCAGGTGTCTGCCCTATGAACTCTCCCGTAGAAACTGGGGATGACTTGATGGACTTGAGGTTCTCTAGTATGATGATACCCTGGTCATTGTTATCCAGCAGCCTCTTACATCCATCCAGGGTGGGAACTTTAGGGGGTGCCTTATATTTGGGTGGTGTTGGGAGCTACAGTTATCCTAGCCCTCCCCCCACTGGCTGGTGATTTATTGTTTCCTTATAAACCCCTGTTTTAGGAGCCATACACAAAGTTTCTTTGTAAAGATGGTGTTTGCACCTAGCAGGATAACGTTGGTACCCAGTGAGTACTATGCCTCATCTCGCCATTTCCAGAGTGCCTATTTGCACTGAGAATTGCTTTTGTCTGAATCGCAGCTACTGCCCTGATCTCACTCCGATTTCACCAATTGATCTGCCTATGCCTGAAGGATGGTGTATTGGGAAGGCCCCTAGCTAAAGCCTGATAACATTCTTCTGGTGTTCTGCCTAGAAGGCAGCATTCGATTGCCATTGAAGTTGGCTGGGCAGAGGTAGAAATGGGTTGGGGCTGGTAGTGGTGGCCGGCAAAGACCAGTCTTCCAAACTCGTTTAGAGATTTCACTTCTACCTCTCCCCGAACCTCTACCTTGCAGACCCCCATCAGAGAACTGGATGCAATGGAAACTAGTCTTTCTGTGACCAGTTATATGCAACTCCTCATCTTAGCTACCTAAAAAGGGAGAAAGGACAGTCTCCAGCTGTGACCTGTAACTAAATTTAACTAACTTTGCGAATGTTAAGTCTCTTATAAGTCCCTCAAATTGATTGAACTCTGTTGCAATTGGCTTTATTAGAACATGACTCCAAAAACAATTATGACTCATCAGGTCATTGTCAAACTTCTGTAGTCTTCCGAAGTTCCTTGGTGGTGAAAACCCATCTACTGTCTGACCCCTCTGAGTAGGCAGTCACATGATAGTAATAGGATAAGCCTATTACTTAGAAAGCTTTTGAGGCTTTCTTACTACCCATGATAATTCTCAATTCTCATCCTCACTTCTGGTCCCATTTTTTCCCCTTATAGCTTTGTTCTTTAGCACATTTTCCGGAAAAATGCCAGGGTCAGACTTCTTCCCACTCATGCCTTGGTCTCCTTCCATCCTCAGTACTGCCCCTTTTATTTAAGCTATTTGTCACTTTTTTTACCCTCCAGGCACAGCCATTAAAAACCACGAGCTCTGTTTCTAGTTGCTGAATTTGGTGAAATTTTCATTTTGCTTATGCTGTTAATCCAGCTTTTTTCAGATTGTTAATAATAACCAGAAAATGCTTCCTCTTGGTGCTATCTTTATCCTTTGTGCTTTAGCTTCCCTTTGCACCCAGTGACCCAATGCCTTGGGATCAGCGGGAGCCCTTTTCCTCTCCCATTGAGAAGCCTGGCCTGTGGTGGTCATAAGTCCCATACTGCTGGATTGGGTCACCCTTTCACCTTTCACTTGCCTTTCCTCAGTTCAAGCACCAACACCATGAACTCATTACAATCCACTCCTTCTGGTCATTGCCAATTGTTATGGGCCAATCCTAACTCAGGCTGGTTTACTGTTTCAGGTTTGCATTTGGAATGAAATGAAACACTCATAAACCATTTAATAGTTCACAAAATGACAAGAAAGAGATTTTAAGTGAGAATATAGTACTGATTTAAGTAAATGCAGGTCCCCTCCTCTCTCCATAGAAACACATCTGGCCGGAAGGGCATCTTGACTTGAATGGCTATGGAATAGTCATCAAGTATGGTGGATGCTAGCTCACTGTGGATTGACTTTTTTATTCCCTAGGTGATCTGGAAGTCTTATCAGTGGCTTCAACCTCAGGCCCCTGAACCAATCAAATCTCAAGGACAGTTTCTTTGATTTTGAGGGGAAAACTAACACAGTTTATATGGAAGGGCTTTAATAGGTAGCTATTGCTCCTACCATAGAAGAACTAGCCCTACCTTGGCTCTTCCTCTAGTATTCTGGGGTAGCCACAGAAATGGATGTGGAAGGAGATTAAAATGACGAAGGAAGCTGACTCGGGTTAGAGAGGTGGATTCCCTAAGAATTAAAGAAAGGACCTTGTCTCTGTCTCACCCATACCATCTCACTGCACAGCTGAAATAATCTGCATATGTAACTTACTCTCTGGGGCTACAGCTGCTAAAGTTTGAGAGAGGAGAAATTCTCCCTCCTTAGTCTCAGACCAGGGGGGGATTAAAACTCCCTAAGAGGACAAGGGGGGAGTGAACTATGGGGGCTGGAAGCAGCTGGTAATTTCCTCCTCCCTTCTTGTGTCCAGTGCCAAAGTTTTAGCAAAACAGGAAGGGGTGGTTTAGCAGCTGGGAAAGTAGGAGTGTTCCCCCTTCCCCCTCCTCTCACCAATCTTGGGGCTGGTGTGTGGGTGAGAAATCTTTTAGAGACCAACTTGATCTAGGGAGAAGTGTCATTTCTTACAGGTAAAGAAGGGTGAGTCATAGGTGAACCCCCCTGGGCTTTCTCTGTGAGCAGTTCAAAAGGAGATGCTGAATTTAGTAGCAAAGTGCTTTGAATTTGGAGTCAGAGGACCTGAACTTGAATCTGAGCTCCATCACTTGTTGGCTGGGGGACCTCGAATAAGTCATGTCCCCTGTTTTCTTGTCTGCAGAATGAGGGAATCAGTCTAAATGATCACCTTCCCAGCTACAATCCTAACGGCCACGTGGAGTGTGCTGTACAACCTTACGCCCACCACCCCATGCACGCTCTTTTCAGGTTATCAAAGCTGGAGTTGTTCTTACCTCACCTTTGTGCAAGGCTTAGAGACTTTAGGGACCAAGCCAAAATTATCCAGTAAAGCTGAGACCCAGGCATCCTGATTATTAGCTCAAGCCAAGCTTTATTCCATCCCTTTCGTAGCTGACTTCCCATCTGCTTCAGCTAGGCTAAGTCAGAGTCTAGGCAGAAGAGGACAGCAGATTTTCTTATAAGAAGAATGACTGAAGAGCCACCCTGATCTTCCCTTTGGGGGGTAGGCCAAGGTATTTTCAAGAGTGAAACTTACGGAGGTTTAATTTCCCACAAGACATGGGAGGATGAGGATGGAGATGAGCATTGAGATCAACTCTGAACCTGTCCTAGAGTAGTGCCTGTGGGGACAGGCAAGCCCATCTCAATTCTGCCTCTGACCATGCTTCTCTAGGCAAAGTGAAACAAAGAGATGAAGGAATGAAGAAGAAACTGCCTTTACATTGCTTTTTGAAAACTGTTATGTCTGTCCACAAAGGATCTATAGCCATGTTTGTCTGGTGCTGTCAGCGACTGCCCATTGGGTAGCATCATTCAGACCGTCCTCTAGTCAGTCAGAGGAGCCCATCATAAAGGAATCTTTTTCCCTATGTGGGCTGCATACCTGAATTCTTAGGTACCTCTTGCACAAATAGAGGCTGCTCAGATGGAATCTTCGTGTAGACAGGGAAGCTGAGGGACAGAATGTGGCCTAATAGGTAGAAGGCATAGTCATCTCCCAATCCTGGGAAACTTGCTTTACTCCCCTTTAATGCACCAACACACCTGGTGCCGAGCTGAGCTGAGAACTGATGAAATCTCATTTCCTTTCTTGCCAGGTGTACCTAACCTCTGCCCCTCCCCCACCCATGTTCTCTCTCCAAAGTAACACCCTCCCCCCACCCCCAGCCTCAAAGTTGTGCTTTGCCTAGATGGAGGCTTAGCTTAAAGGAGAAACGAGGATAAAAGCAGAGAGCCGATCAGCTTAATGTTTCTTCTCAGTGTTAAGATGGCTAGGGCTCTAATGAAGGATTAGTAATCATGGAGTGGGCGGCGTTTTTGTTTTGTTTTGTTTTGTGGGGAGGGTTAGAGGTGAGAGAGTAAGCTCTCACTTTAGGGATTATCTGTCCTGTTTGCCTAAAATGAAGCGTCTGCTTTCTGTCTCTTCTTTCCCATATGCTCTCCCCCCAGCTAGCTTCTGACAGTGTGGATGTGGCACAAAAGGTGGAGGGCAGGAGAAGTTGGGTAAGAAAGACAGAGGTTAAGAGGGAACAATACATATATATTTAGAAGAGTATAAAAGTCTTCTAAATTTAGAAGAAATAAAATGATAGGGGCATAGGGAGGGGCCGAGGACAAGGGAGGGATGTTTAGAGGGGAGAATGAGGGAATAGGTAAAAGGGGGGTATAGAAGGGTGTTTAGATTTATGGGAATGGGAGGATAGGGGAGGAATCCTTGGAGGGGGGTAGGCAAGTAATAGGAGGGCAAGGTAGTGGGTAGAAGTAAAGTAGAGGTGGGGCAGCTAGGCGGCACAGTGAATAGCGCACCAGCCCTGGAGTCAGGAGGACCTGAGTTCAAATTTGGCCTCAGATACTTGACACACTTACTAGCTGTGTGACCTTGGGCAAGTCACTTAACCCCAATTGCCCTACATTCCCCCCTCCAAAAAAAAATAAGTAAAATACGGGAGTCAGGAGGGATAGGAAACAAAAGATATGCACAAACATAGAAACAAAGATCAGTAGTAGAGTATATTTGGGAACATACATGTCTATATGTGTATAGCTATAGAGAAACATGTCTAAACTTTATTGTAGCCTTGGGGGGGGGTAGGAGGAGGGGAAAAAGAGTAAAAAATTAAAAAAAAAGAAAGACAGAGGAAGGGCAGGGCAGGGACAGTAGAGGAAGATGGGACTGGGAATGGTGGGTATAAAGGGGCTACTGGGGAGATGTCACCAATGCTCCACTATAAGCCTCGATGAAGATCTGAAGGTGACAGGGGAGACGTGAGCTGGCACACTAATCTCCTCACTGCTACCCATATTCCCTTTTAGAACTCCGTGTTGTGTCCTAACTCATAGTCATCAAATTACACTGATGTTCACTTATAATATCGTTTCCATGTAACTTCTCTATTATTCATTTATTGTAAAACTACCCTAGCTTTCTGGCTCCTCTCTCTACTATGGCTCCCCAGTCCCATCTCCTATTGGCTACCCCAAATTCATCCTTCCTCCTAGGCCCCCCAGCTATAGTCCTTCATCCCCATCACCCTCAGAGTCTGCCCACTCTTCCCCAGTAGCTCCTCAGCCCCTCCCCTCTGCACCTCAATTCTCCACCTAATCCTGCTCACTCCTTTGCTCAAGTGCCACTAGTCACTGCTGTGTCCAGCGGGGCTCCATTTCGGCCTTTACTTATTCATAACCCTTAGCCCTTTGGGGAAGCATGGAGTGTATACCCTCAGTTTAGGGACTGAGGTTTGGGAGAGAGGATGGGGGTCTTTTTCCTCCCCTTGTAGAGTGGGCAGGAGGAAAGGTTTTTGACATAGAGGGGCTCCTGTGTCATTTAGAATCAGGAAGCTGTCCCACCAGTGTCAAACTAGAGGTAGGAACATCTCCTCTCCTCCGACCCTTATTCTTAACTCTCAACTGCTTTCACCTTTCCTTCAAAGAATACATAAAGTTTACTTCTCTCTCCTTACTGAGCACCTCTTTTTAAAAAAAGAAAACTAGGGTTTTCTGCTCCCTACTCAACTCCCATCCCCCAAGAATGGCGAGTTTGGAAGTTCTAAAGTGGGGAGGGGCGCACTGGAGAGAGGCCATGGGTGGGTGGGGTTCTGGCAAGGAGAACTGCTGGAAACCTGTGGGAGAGGCGGTGGAGGGGGGCACTGTGGTTTGGGTTATCTGATGTAAGGAGCCACGTGTGCAGCTTTTAGTGCTTGGGGGAGGGGGAGCAAATGAACAGGGCTGAAAGAGATACCTGAGTCAGAGAAAGACAAAAAGATGGTGCGAATGACAAAGAAGTGAGGAAGAGATGATGAAACATGAACCTGAGTCAGTGACTCACTGAGACAGAAGATGACAGTGGAGTATGTATCTGTGGATTCTGATTTGGTTGTCCCCTGTACTTGTCCTTCCTCTCACCTCTGTGACCCTAAATCACTCCTCTCTCAATTCTTTTGGGGAAACCACATCTCCTATGGTGGGAATTGGGATTGAGGAATCAAGAGGGCTTTCCTCACAGCTCTACTCCTTGCCTTAAAAAACCTTATTAGCCCAAGCCCTCCTCCCTGACCTCCTTACCCTTCTTGCTGACCTCAGTGCCTATGGCCAGGAATACCTTGGTCTTCTAGGCTGACAGATTCTACCTCGGGGAGAGACTGAGTCAGCCCCAACTCTTCCAGAATCCCCCAGAACTGTTCCAGTCCATGAAGACTTTTCCCCACTCTGGACCCTGGTACAGTAGAAGGCTGGCAGTGCCTGGGGTCTGTGTAGGCATGTGGGGTTGAGGGGTATAATCTTGTCCCAGAATCAGAGCAGTTGGGAGACAGTTGGGTGTTTCTAATCTCGGTTGGGGAGTTGAGGGGATGGGGAAAGCTTTGCTAGAGGAGATAATGAGACAAGGAGCCTAGCCTGGAGGAGGGTCCCTGGGGGTGAAGTGGGGTTCTTGCTGCCCCCTTACCCTTCATTTGGCTCTGGATATACCTCTTCTGGGACTCTCACTCCCTCTGACTGCTTATGAGAAATGCTTTAGGGAGAAAATGGGGTCAAATGAACAAGGCCTAAAGTGAAGGCCAATTTCTGGAGAATTCAGAACATGTAAGTTATAGTTGCAAGGGTACTGGATGAATGGATGGGGGAGGGGAGAGGAGAGAGAGTAATTGAGCTGAATGTGTTCTTGTATTTCCTATAGCGTTGCAAATAGTGTAGGCAGGAACAACAGTAATAGTAGTAATGTTAATTGACATACAGTGTTTTAAGGTTTGTGAAGCACTTTACATACATAGCTATTTGTTGAATGAGGGAATGTTAACCTCTAAATTATTCTCCAAGGCAAATGAATTTTAGGAGTCACTGAATTCATCAATGAATAAAGACATCTCTTTCCTACCAAAGTTCACCACCCCAAACCTTTCCTATAAAAACAACTATAGACTGAGACCCCTTTCTGGGGTGGGGTCCCTATCAGAGAGGAAGTGTGGCTGGCTGGCTTACCCCCAAAATAAATTTCCCTTATCATTCAGTCCCAGGGATCCCCACTTCTTCACCCCACCCATCTCCTACAACAAACTCCTCATCAGCTCCCCCTTAGGGCTTCTTTCCTAGTTTCTGCATTCTTCTGGAGGTATAGTTAGAGGAAACTGGAAGGGGAAAGGGGACTATGGCATAGAGGAAACAGAAAGGATGTTATCTCCAACATCCAATGTTCCTACATCCTGTACCCCACAAATGAAAGTTCACATATTCATAGTGTCTGTGAAGCTGGGACACCTTCTTAGATTCCCAAACCAAGGTTCATATATCTGGTATCTTTAAATCTAGGAAAACTATTTTCCCTTACTGGGGACAGAGGTGCCCACTGGGATGTATTATCCCCTTTTTGTGTCTTCTCTGAAGACCTGGGGAGGAGGGCAGATAAAGAGTGTGAATTAGGGGACTGGTGGAGGAGTAGGTAAGAGCAGTGGCCCGGATTTAGGCCCGAGACGAGGGGTGGGGAACCTGCCATCTTGAGGCCACATGTGACCCTCTAGGTCTTCAAGTGCTGCCCTTTGAATCCACATGGCCTTGAGGTCCCGGGTTCCCCACCCCTGGGGACAAAAGTATACCAAGAAACCGTCCTCTACCAGTCTGCTTACTATGTTCCAAGCACCGCACTAAGTGCTGATGATTCAAAGCAGGCAATAAATACAAGCAAATAAGATAGTCTGTGCCTACAAAGAGTTTGTATTCTAATAGGGGAGAAGGATAACACAGATACAAGAGTGATGGTCAGGGAGGGGTGTTTTTAACAGGAAGGTCAAAGGGAAAAGCGATTGTAGCCATAGGGCAATTAATTGACCTGTTGTTCTCCTGGAATGTCAATGTTTATATGATTACTGTTCTAAGAGCTGGAGCTGGAAATGGTGCGGGGATGGGAAGGAGTGTTTGTATGTAACACCATGTCCTGGTCAGGAAGTGACTTGGTTGATCTTCACTTGGGCAAGATAAAGAACATGTATGCCAATCAGAAGTCCAGGGGGCCCGGAGGTGGGAGTTAAAGATCAAGGTCAGGGTGGAGCTCAGAGCTACCACAAAAAAAAAATGCTACTTTAGATTTTTTGGCATACTGTGGGAGGGGAAGTGAATAAGCATTTATATAATTCCTACTATATGCTAGGTACTATTGTAAACTTTTACAAATATTATCTCATTCGATCCTCATAATAATCCTAAGAGGTAGGTTCTGTTATCCCCATTTTACCCTTGAGGAAACTGAGGCAGGCAGAGGTTAAATGATGTACCCATGGTCATACAGTTAGTATCTGAAGCTGGATTTGAACTCAAGTCTTTCTGACTCCAGGCCTAGGGTTCTATCAACAGTGTCACTAGCTGGCCTTTGTTTTTGCCATTGACCTTCTTATACCTAGCAGTGGAACCTCTGGGTCAAAGGGAATGGATATTTTGGTCATTCACTTTGGGTAATTCCAAATTACTTTCCAGAATGGTTGGGCTAATTTACAGCTCCACAAATAACGTATTTAATGTGTCCACAATCCTTCCCATGTTGACTATTATATTTTGTTATCTTTGCTCTTCTCCTATTATTACTAGTTTGGAGAATTTTTTCATATGGTTAATAGTTTACAATTCTTTGAGGAACTGTTCATATCTTTTGAGTGTATATCAACTGGGGAACAGCTTTTAGACATATATTTGTCTATTGCTTATCTATAGTTCTTGGATATCAGACTCTTATCAGAGATATGTGATAAGAAGGTTTTTTTTTTTTCCCAATTGACTGCTTGCCTTTTTATTGCCTTAATTTTGTTCATGGAGAAGTTCTTCAATTTCATGCAATAAAAATTATCTACTTTATCTTCATCTTTTGTTTATCTTTTAAAAAATCTATTTAGTTTTATTTCTCTTTTAGTTGAGAATGTATCCCCTACTCATGGTTGTAAAAAGTATACAATCTACTCCTCTTCTAATTTTTATGGTATGAATATTAATATTCAGCTCACATATCCATTTTGAGTTTACTGTGGAATATGTTGCTCTAAGCTTAATTTCTTCTGGACTGCTTTTAAGTTTTCCCAGAAGTTTTTATGAAATAATGAATTATTTTCTAGTAACTTAGGTTTTGGGGTTTATTGAATACTGAATTACTGAATTTGATTGTTTCATGCTTGTTCTTGTCTAGTCTAGTCTATTGATTTTTTTTTTTTTTTAGCCAGTAACAAATAGTTTGATGATTGTCTCTTATACTTGAGGCTATATAGTTTAAAGTCTGGAAGTGCTATTTTGCCTTAATTCATACCTTTTTTTCATAATGTTCCTTACTAGTCAAGATGTTTTGTTCCTCCAAAACAAATTTTGCTATTATTTTGTCTCACTCTGTGAAGTTTCCTTTGGTAACTTGGTAGACTTTTAATTTGATTAAGGTAATTGTATTCTTAATGGTGAACTGTCCTTGAATCCTTGTTATAAATCTAACTTGATAAAAGTGAACAACTTTTTGGATAAATTGCTATAGTCTTTTGACTAGGATTTTATTTAAAATTTTTGTATCCCATTCATTAATAATATTGCTCTATAATTCTGTTTATTTTATCCTTCTCAGGTTCAGGCATTAGGACTGTATTTGTGGAATATGCTAAGTTTAGCAGAATGCTTTTTTCTTTTTTAGACTAATTTGTGTAGACTAATTTGTGTAGCTTAAGTATAGATGTTCTTTATAGGTTTTGTAGAATTCTCTGTAACTCCATCTGAACCAGAGTTTTTTCCTCTGATAATTCCTTTGTAGTTAGCTCAATTTCTTCTTCTAGGATTGGATTATTTAGCATATCTATTTAGTGTTCTGATAATTTAGATATTTTAGATCTTTGTAAATAATCCTCTATTTCTTTTGAATTCTCAGTTTTGTTGGCAGGTAAGTGTATATGGTAGGTTCTGATAATATTTTTTTCTTCTTTCTTATTGTAACTTAATTTTATTCATTTTTTGTTAATTTGGTTTTCCCTCTTTTTAATTAGGTTGGCCCAAGATTTGTGAATTTTATTAGTCCTTTTTAAAAAATCATCTCTTAGTTTGTATTATATTATATCATATTATATTAATTTTGTAGTTGTTTTTCCTTTCTAATTTATCTATTTTCCCCTTAATTTGAAAAAAATATTTCCTGCTTCTTTTGGGTTTACTTTTTGATTTTCTAATTTTTAAAATTTCAAATTAAGTTTATTATTTCTTTTTCTTTTTTGTTAATGTAGGCTTTTAGGAGCATAAATTTTCCTCTGAGGACAGTTTTGACTATTCTGGACATTTTTGTGTGGTGTTTCATCATTATCATTGTTTTTCACATAATTATTCATCGTTTCTGTGATTTGTTCTTTGACTTACTAGACAGTACATCATTTTAAAATCTACATTTAGATCTGTGTTTTTGTTTGTGCTCCCTACATCGATTACTATTTTAATTGAGCTATAGTCTATAGAGGATCTATTTTTGTAAAGGTTCTATGTGGTGCTGAAAAAAAGTATGTTTTTAGTGGTTCCATTTGAAAGGTACCATAATTCTTTTAGCTCTGAATTCTCCAAGTTTGTTTAATTCTGTATTTTCCAGTTTGTTCATCTTTCTGTTAGATTTGTCCAGCTCTGACAGAGGAACATTAAAGTTTCCCACTATATTGTGTTACAGTTTAAATCCTTCTTCAAATAATTTAATTCTTTGTTAACTTAGATGCTATGCCTTGCACATATGTTTAATACCAATATAAGCTAATTGTGCTCCTTTAAGCATGAAGTACTTTCCTGGTGTATCTCTATTGATTTTGTGAATTTTTAGTTTTCCTTTGTCCAAGAGCAACGATTGCCATGCCTACTTCTTTTGAGCATAATATGCTTTCCTTGCTTGTTTGTATTAATATTGTGAGTTTTTATTTTTCCTTTGATAGCATGACTGAAAATTCTGCTTTTTTGGATTCTTCTGATACATAGAAAATTTTATTCCGGTATCTCATTTCAATTTTATCTTTCCTTGTTAGAAACATTTCTGGTAATCAGCAAAATGTGAGATTTTGTTTTCTTATCCAATTTGCTGGGGGATGGGGTGTGTTTTAATGGATTTTTTTATACATTCACATTTAAAGTTATGAATTAGTCTTGTGTTATAGACCACTTATTTTTCATTGATTGTTTTTTTAAAAAAAATTGGATAATCTTTGCATCCCTGTTATAACTCTAACTTAATCATAGTGAATGATTTTTTGGATAAACTTCTATAGTCTTTTTGCTATGATTTTATTTAAAACTTTTGAATCAATATCCATTAATGATATCAGTCTATAGTTCTCTTTCTTTGCTTTATCTTTTTTATTTAAATATTAGGATTAAAGTCTCACATAATAAGATTGATAAAGGGCTTTCTTTCTCCATTTTAAAGAATAATTTATGTAGATATTTAGTACAGATATAGATATTTTACATATTTTAAAAAATCTTTTTTACCCCTTTCCTCTTTTAGGGCAATATTTTGTCATTACAATTAGTTTTATTTAAACAATCCAAATTCAGTACCATTCCCACAGGTTCTTCCCCGCCCCTCCCCGCACCCCACCTCTCACCCCACTCTCCACTTTTGTTTGTCACCTCTTTTCCAAGTTTAAGTGGTCTTACTTAAATTATTGATTTTATTTTATCTAGTTGTTTATTTCTTTTCATCTTTTCCCCCCAGTATCATTGCCTGCTAGGCCCCATCCCAAGTTAAATGGTTAGTTCAAAGTCTTCCCTTCTTTCCCCTCCTGTGGTGGGAATAATATCCTAACTTCCCAGCTTCGTCCAAGTGAGGCTAGTTTTTTATAATGTAATGGGGAGGCTGATGCATACACACACAACATCAGTTTACTCAAGGAGCTTTACTAAGGGAGCTTGCTTCCCAGAGAATTGTGCTGATGTGTAAGGGAAATCCCTTGGAGTTCTGTGAAGCATATGTAGACATTCTACAACCGGTTCTGATCAGCTAATGGAAGAGTGGAAGGGAGGATCTTTGATTTGCTTTAGACACATTGGAAAAGGCCTGTTTAGCATCCCATCTCTTCTTTGTTTCATTGAGTGACTCCTTTGCATCTGGTGAGAGAACATGTTGTAACAGGAAAGGTCTTACTGACTTCTCCCCATCTGAGATCATATGGCCTCAAGAAATGGGCCTCTGTCCTTAGACTTTTCATTTGTTCTTTTCCATTCTAAGTGAAGGAAGTGGATTCTCTGACCTTGGGAATTTTAAAGTTTGGGAGAGTGAGCTGCAGGAATCTGGGAGTTGGAATTCAGGCTGGGTTTTGCAGCCAGCACAGCATTGATGCCCTAAGGAACAAGGCACAGTTTTTGCAAGTGACCTTCAATCATGTCACATTTAGACATTTGGTGAGATCAGTGCAATGTAGAAACCCAGGTAGGTTTTGAGCCTACTCCCCAAAGATTTAGATAATATAGGGAAGAAGATGCTCTGGAGGCATTAGGAGAAATGCTTGTATGCTTATTCTTGCTCTATCATTAGAGTAAATACCTCTTTGTAAAAGCTAATTGATGTTAAGCAGTTAAATGGAACTAGGGTCCAGTAATAGGACCTCAACAATGGAGAGAACCACTGTTCCCCAGATGGTGGGGATCAAACAAGGCATTAGGGAAATGACATCCCAATCCCTTGAGGTTACTTTCTGTAATCCTGAGGGGAGATAGAGCCAGCTTGACCCTTGGAAAGTGAGGCCAGAGCATACTTGCTACATTTAGGACATACTGAAGTCATCTTTGAGATTTAATTGGCTCAGAGAACATTATAAAAGAGCCTCCAAGAATTCAAGGCATGCTCTGATGCTAGGCTAGTAGACAAGGGGCCAATCTCACTGGGAACCTCCATTCAGCTGAGTCAACACAGGGTGTCCTCAATAAATATTTTTGTCCAATATCCTTATGCTATGGATAAAAAAAAAAATCTTTTGTTAACTGTTGAATGACCCACAAATGTTTCAACATCAAATATAAACCACCAGGGGACTCTCCTGAGTCAAACTGAGCCTAGAATACCTTCAGCTTCTTAGCCTGGTCAGTTTTCTTTTTCTTTTCTTTTTTTTTTTTTTTGCATCTTTTTCTAAGAAGTGTTCATTTGCTTCATTTCCTCACTAATTTTATTTTCCTAGACATTTGGTGGTGCAGTGGATAAAGCACAGGAAGTCTGGAAGACCTGAGTACAAATCCAAGCTCAGGTACTTAGTAGCTTCATGACCCTGAGTTAGTCACTTAATTTGTGTTTGCCTCAGCTTCCTCATCTGTAAAGTGGGGTTAATAATGATACCTCCCTTTCCAGATTGTTGTGAGGATCAAATGAAATATTTTTAAACTACTTTGCAAGCCCTAAAGCTGCCAGATCTCAGGGAGAAGTCTTTGCTAGGCCACTGGCCTCTTCCCTTTTCCCACAGAAATAGATGCACCTCTTGGTTATCCATACTCTCCCACTCCCCTAGACCTCTGTGGCCAAAGATGACACCCAGCACAAACCAGGGTTAGCATTGCTATATGCTTCATATGACACTGGAATAAACAGTGGTGAAAGAGTGGACAGAAATCACCGGGGAAGGGGATCCACGGTGGGTTTCTGCTGACTCGATACGGCTGATAGCCTCCAAAAAGGAGTTTTTTTATGTCGGTGCTTTCTGCCCACAGAGAAGAGGTGAGGCAAATGAGAGTTATCTCATCCTACTGGGTTAGGCTAGGCTCATCACTCACGTTCTCCCCACTCCCGCCACTTGCATTGTTAAGAAGGGCAGCACGATAGTAGCTGCCTCTCTGTGAAGGAGAGGGCAAGCCTAGAAGCACAAACCCAGTGGTAAGTACTAAAGTCTGCAAAAGTTCCCATGGCATCAACACGGAGGCACACTCAATCCCCTGGCCCTTGGGACGCAGCTTCTGACTTCTGCTCTCCAAATTATGTTCAAACAATCCCATAGACACCCACACCCATTCATGACTTCATCCATGGAATCCTGGAAAAGTGTCTGCATCTTCGTAATTCCCCTAACATAGAGCTAGATTCAAACACAGGATTACAGTGGCATAAAATAGCAGAGTATTCTGCTATTTTAAAAGACAGAAAGGAATGGGCATGTGCCCTTATTATGCCCAGAGGTGAACAGGAAAGGGATAATGACTCCTGTAGTCTTGTAAGGAAGAAGGGCTGCAAGAGAATGGGAGAGATAGAAGAAGGGAGGGATTGAATTTGGGGGAATAAAAGAAGGGGGAAGAAGTTCCATTGAAGAGAATTCCTGTGGACTAAGAGATGTATGACTGTGATAAAAAACTGGGACCTCCTGAGAGGTTTAATCTGATATATTGGGATACTATCTTCTTTGGAAGAGTATTATGCCTCCATGAAAAGCATCATGGTCCAGAAGAAGAAATATGTGCTGCTAGGGACAGCTGACACCCAGAAAGGTATATAAAATATGGACCCAGAGGTATAATAGCATGGCAAGTGGGAAGGAGAATGATCATAGGAGAAGATCCACCACAGGGCATTGCTTCTATTCAACATTATTTCCCTTACAGGTGAATACTTAAAAGAGTGAAGTGCAACAACAGCCAGAAAAAAGGATTTTGGGGCAAGATCTATATGACGTATAAACTGGTTAAAAGAGGAAGCCCAAACTCAGTACATCAAAAGCTTTAATCCTACGAAGAACACAGAAAGACTAAATAAGGAACAAGTAAGTCTATAGAACATGAATCAGATAATACAATTTCAGAATAGCCTGGGAAGGAATAATATTAATAACAATAACTAATAATACTAGCATATATAATATATATGTGGAGAGAGAGAGAGAGAGAGAGAGAGAGAGCAAGCGCACACTCAGGCACATGGAGGCTGGTGGGAAAAGGGGTACTGAGTAAGAACTTTGAGGATAAATAATTTCCAATATTTCTTCATAAGGATTTTACCTTATAGGGATTCTCTCTCTTTTGTCTTTTGTTTTAAGCTGTAATTAGTAATTATTTGAGAGTAGAATTCATCTTTCAGGGAGGAAGGTGAGAGTTAATGGGGTCTGGAGAAAGTGTCTAGTCTTCTATGCTGTGGGACTCATGACCTGAAAGTCCATTATTTTTTAAGACAAAATAGCCTAGCCTGCCTGGATGAAGTAGGTGAAGTGATTCCTGTCCTCCAGGTTTCTGGGACTCAGGAGGCTCTGAGGCAGGGTTTTGATGGGGTTAGGATATCTAAGGATGGAAGGGCAGAATCTGCTTCAGAGGGATTATGATTATTGAAAAATGTTTACAAAGTCCCTATTTTCAACTAGTAATGTGCTGGACCTGTACAAAGAACCACATAGGCACAGTCCCAGCCCTCAGGGAGTTTAGAGGTAGTGCTGACCCAGACACAGTAAGTGAATACACAAATGGACGGTAAGATAGATAATATACATATCATGGCTATTTATTAAAGGAATGTTAATGTCTGTTAGAAGGAAAGAATAGAAAATTCTTAAGATTATAGATTTAGAGGTGGAAGTTATCTTAGAGACCATCATTTCCAACACCTTCATCTTACATGTGAGGAAATTGAGGCACAGAGATGTTAACTGACTTGTTTTGGATCACGGAGCTATGAAATATCCGAGCCAGAATTTCAATTCTGATATTTCCAGTTTTAAGTTCAGAATCCTGTTCGCTAAACTATGCTGTAATGTAACACCATTGAATTGGGAATATAGGCAATGCTCAAAATGCACACCTCCTTATTTGCAGGGGATGGCAGATTTTTCATATGGGGACAGAGTATAGCAGTGGCTTGGTTCATGACCAGATGGGACATGCCAGGGACCTGTTTCTGGGACACAGGAGGACGGGCACTGGTATGGACATTCTTCATTGGCCTGTCACATGGTTAAGTGCAACATCTTTACATAGCTTGAATTGCTTGCCTTAAAACTACCTCTCTCTCTCTCTCTCTCTCTCTCTCTCTCTCTCTCTCTCTCTCTTTCTCTCCCCCTCTTTCTCTCCCTCTCTCTCCCTCCCTTTCTCCTTCCCTCCCTCCCCCCCTCCCACCATCAGGAGGTGAAGGACTTGTTCACTTACTGACACAATGCAGGAAGTAGGGAAGAGCCTGAATGCCACCTTCCCCTCCCTTTAGGCCAACTGCCTGAGAAACAAGCTTGGGATTTGGGTTTGTTGGGTTTGTTTCATCCATTCTTTTCAATTCTAGGTACAGGGAATGCAGCCCCTGAGCCAGAAGCAATGGAGACCTTGGAGTGATGTATTTCAGGCCAGATGTTGCATCCAGCACAACAGGGAGGCTCTGAGAAGCCAGGATCACAGATTTCAAATCCAGGGCTTTGGACTTGTAACTTGGTGTGATTAATACTATGTAGGAGCTGAGTTCAACTGCGAACCTAATCTCCCTTCTCTCTCCATGTTTATATGTTTGCTTTCATTATATCTTTGAAGTAAAATGGTCAAATATAACCAGGGTGCTTGGACCCTTAAAATGGTGAGGGAACATAATGGGATTGGGGGTGGAGGTTGAACCAATAACAGGGAGAAGAGACTGGTCTCAAATATAACAAGGATAAAAGTTCTGAAATTCTGAGTAGAGATCAAATGTAGGACACCTGACCTTCAGGAAGTAGGCACCAGAAAGAGAGCCTGTTTATGCTTCTGCTATTAAAGGTAAAGCATGTGTAGAAAAGTATTCAAATTTCCACAAGACTGTTTGAATTGCGTTTCCTATCAGGGACTCAAGCTTACTTAGCACTTTCCTATACGGACCTTTGTCAAAGCAATATAACAAACATCAGACCTAGTGCATGATTGTCCTTCATAAGGCAAGCATGGACACAGCCTTGTCCATGAATGCTAGTGATCTTCCCTATAGTGGACTTTTGCAGCCAGGCAAAGGCAACTGGGTCAAATGTAGACCAAGGATTCATTTAGTGTACCTTAAGAAGGCGAAGGTAAATACATAATTGGGGGGAGCTGAAGAGAGTAGCCATGTGAGTTTTCAGCTCTGAATCCTATGGATTTTTAAAATATTCTTTGAATCCCCATTTGCTCTTCCTTATCCTCTCCTGAAATCAGAACTATGAGAGGCTGAGTGTCTTTCGAAAAACCTAGCCCCTGTTTTTTTTAACTTTCCAAAGTGGTATAATGCCTCCCAAACAACAAGTCTGCTCCCTGGTGGTCAGATAACCACATAGCACAAAGATAAGCCAGGTACCTAGTGTAGTTTAAGCAGCTGTCCCTCTTAGAAAGAGAACAAAGAAGCCAACTGGAGAGAGAAGGTAATGACAAGACGCCTGAATGGTCAGAACAGTAGAGTTTGACAAGTGGAGAAGATGAGGTTCAGGCTAATCCATATCCCTTGTGTCTTTCTGTTGGCTACTTCAGAGTCAGTGCCAGGAAATGGAATTCCTTTATTGGCAAGACTTGTCTAGAAAGTTGAGGGCTTCCTATTCTCTCCTTTACCAGGCTCCCTCCCTCAAGTTCTGCCCATCACCCCTCACAGTGCCCTTTTTCAAATGAGCTAAATTTTATTCGTGGCTTTTTTTTAAATTTGAGAACTTCCCCAGTCATTCCTTGTGCTGAGGCCAGTCAGGCACAAGGGAGGGTGAGAATGGGCAATTTAGGATTTGTTGTGGGTCAGATTATAGTCCACCTAACTCAGAGGCCCCAAGTGCCTCTTTTTGTATGCCCAAGAATTTAGTACAGTGCCTGGCATGTAGTAGGTTCTTAATAAATGTTTATTGATTGATTGGTTAACATCCTTAAGCCATTCTCCTAATTAAAGTCATTCAACAAGCATTTATTAAGTGCCTACTATATGCGCTAAGGAAAAGATGTCTCTCATGCTGTGAGATGGCATAGTTTTCCTTTCTGCCATCAGCCTTAAAATTCAGGTATATCTGCTTTCTAGTTCCATTTTTATTTTCTATTTGTACCATCTCCCAAGGTCCTGAGTTCCATTTGTTCCCCAGGTGTGAGGTTCTATGTTTTTTTAATAGATATTTAATTTCTCTAAATCTCAAAGGCTATTCTTTCATTCAGTTCAGTTAAACAAACATTTATGTATGAAGTGCCTATTATTTTCCAGGAACAGGAAGACAAAGATGAAAACTGAAGTGCAAGAATATTTAGCATTTGAAATTCCACAAGCCTGTCTGAATTTCATCTCCCATAATGGATACTAAAATCCAGTTAGTGCTTTCTTATACTAACATGTTGACAAGGCCATCAAGAAAAATCATTAGGTCATTAAAATCATTAAATCATCTAATGCATGGATCAAGGATCATAGAGTTAGAAGGAACCTTAGAAGGAATCTGGTCTAACTTTCTCATTTTACAGATGCACAAGCTGAGACCTAGAGAGGTAAAGTGATTTGGTCATAGTCAAACAGGCAACTATGGGAGAATATTAAAAACAAAGAAATAAACAAACAAAAAGCCCTTGTTTGTAAAACTGAAAATATTTTGAAATAATATTTCTCTGGCCTAATAAAGCATCCTTTCCTTGCTTTCCTATATGAAGATGGGATAGGTCCAGACAATTCTCCTTAATGCTAATTAATGCCTTCCTTCTATGGATTATCTCCAATTTATCCTGCTTCTTTGCATGTTGTATTCTACTCCCCCACCCCCACCCCCGTTAGACTGAGTGAGCTCTTTGAGAGCAGGGACTGTCTTTTGCTTTTGTTTCTATCCTTAGGGCTCAGCTCAGTACCCGACACATAGTAGGTGCTTAATAAATGCTCCCTGAATTTGTTAATTAGGAGAATGGCTTAAGGATGTTAACCAATTAATCAAGCAATCAACATTTATTAAGAACCTACTATATGCCAGGCACTGTGCTAAGTGCTTGGGGATTCAAAAGGATGCAAAAGATAGTCCCTGCCCTCAAGGAACTCATGATCTAACTGGGAAGACAAATATATACAAAGCAAGCTATACACAGGAAAAATAGGAAATAATTAATAGAGGGGAAGCACTGGAATTAAGAGAGGTTAGAGTAGGCTTCCTATAGAAGGTAGAATCTTAGGTCTTAAAGGAACCCAGGGAGGTCAGTAGCCAGAGTAGAGGAGGAAGAGTGAGTGTTCTAGGCATGGGGAACAGCTAGAGAAAATAGAATTTTCTGAGAGTTGGAGTGTCTTGTTCATGGAACAGCCAGGAGGCTAGTGTCACTCGATCCAAGAGTACATATCAGAGAGTAATGTGTAAGAAGAGTGGAAAAGTAGGAGAGGGCTAGGTTATGAAGTTTATCTAGAGAAAATACAATGATTAAGATATTGACCTATCTAAGGGCAATCTCCTTTATTTCCTGAAGATATTAGACTAGGATCTATACCTTGGGAAGTACCTGACCATATCACCACCTCTCTCTGCCCCCCAATCAACCAACTCCAGTGGTTCCCTATTGCCTCTAGGCTCAATTATAAAATCCTCTTTTTGACTTTAAAAACCTTATATAACCTGCCCCTTTCCCACTTTTCCAGTCTTCTTAAATCTTACGTCTCCTTCCCCTCATGTGCTCTTCTAGCCAGTAACTCTTGTCTCTTTGTTGCTCCTTAAAGATGACACTCCATTTCCTGATTCCAGGTCTTTGGAAATCTCTCTCTCCTCATCTCTAGCTTTTCTTCCTAGCTTTCCTAGATTCCTTTAAGTCTTAGCTAAAATCCCAGTCCTCTTTTATCTTAGGACTTTCCCTCTGTTGATTGTCCCCAATTTGTACAGTATATACCTTGTTCGTACATGCTTAATTACATGTTCTTTTCTCCATTACGCTGTGAGCTCCTTGAGAGCAGAGACTGTTTTTTTTTTTTTGTTTGTTTTTTTGCTTCTCTCCATATTCTCAGTGCTTAGCAAAGTGCCTGGGACATACAATTAATCCATGCTTGTTGACCGGCCCCAGGTATTCCTTGTCTTGGGCCTAGAATATTCATTTTAAGTCTTGTCAAATCTCTCCTCAGTCGGTATCCTCTCAAATCATTTTGAGTTCTCCATCCTATAAAAACACAGATTGTGTAGGGGTGGGGTGATGAAGCTCCACTTGGCTCCTGATTGGTCTGCATTGATTGACTTTCAGTCAAAAACAAAAAGGCTAGGTGAAGTCAGCATGTTTCTTGGCCTCCATCTGGATCATTTATTCCATGTTCCTGACTTTAACTTACCACCCCTGAGATCTTCTAGTAGTCTATTTCCATGAGTTTGAGTTTAATTTTACTAAAATTTTTAAATGTTGTGTTGGTCATTTCCTCCTCTGGGTAATTTTGAAAAATGTCAAATAAAGCCTTAGTACTAATTCCTTTATAGTTGTACATCTATCGATGTGTTGGACATATTTATTGATATATTTAGGATGTATCACATACATTTATTGATGTATTTTGCTTTTACATCACCTTCATTTCTGAATATACTCTTCCCCCCAGCCTACTCAGCAAGCCACCCCTAATAATAAATAGAATGTATTATTAAAGAGATAAATGGTGAGTATTTAGAAAGAGAAGGCCACAAGGGTCTATCAAGAATAGGCCATGTTAGACTAACTTAATTCCTTTTTGACAAGTAGATCAGGGGAATGAAGTAGATACGGTATGCTTAGATTCCAACAAGACATTTCATAATCTCTCTTGTTATATCCTTGTAGGCAAGATTGAAAGATGTGGACTAGAAGACAGTATAGTCAGGTAAGATTAAAACCAGTTGAACATTCTAAAAGTGATGATTCACAGAATGATGTCAGTGCATGATATGGAGAAATGCTCTACAGGAGGTGTTTCTGGATTGGTTAAAGAAATTTGGTTATAGTTTGTGGGTTTTCATTTAGATCATGTTGTCATTTTTGTTATACTGACATGGCCCAATGATGAACAATTAATATCTCTCCCTTTTTATTAATTTTTTTCAAATTAAATTTTATTTTTTTCAAACAACAAAATTCCATACTCTCTTTCTCCTGCCTTACTTCCACCACCCCAAGAAAGAAAGAAAAACAAAGCCCCACTACAAACAAGTATAGTCAAAACAAAATAAATGTCCAGATTGGCCATGTCAAAAAAATGTCTCAATCTGCACTCAATCCATCACCTCTCTCTGAGGAGAAGCATGCTTCATCGTGAATATTATGGAATTATTTTTGGTCATTGTATTGATAAAATTTCTCAAGTCTTTCAAAGTTGTTTGTTTTTCATGATATTACTATTATTGTGTCAGTTGTTCCCCTAGTTGGGCTCACTTCACTCTGCGTCAGTTCATACAAGTCCTGTCAGGTTTCTCTGAAATCATTGCCTTCATAATTTCTTATCTCACGATGTTATTCCATCAGTTATATACCATAATTTGTTTAGCTATTCTCCAATCAGTGGGTACCTTCTCAATTTCCAAATCTTTGCGATCACCAAAAGAACTACTATAAGTATTTTTGTACATCTTTAGAGTTTACTTTGATTAGGACTAATCCCTCCTTTAATCTACCTCTCAGATTACCTCCTCTCTCTTTTCTCCCTTTCCTCCTATTTCCCTGTTTAGTGAAATCTCTCTCTCTCTCTCTCTCTCTCTCTCTCTCTCTCTCTCTCCCTCTGTGTGTGTGTGTGTGTGTGTGTGTGTGTGTGTGTGTGTGTGTATTTTTCTCGCCTTTGATCAGTTGGGAATGAGGCCTTTCCCACCCTTTCCTTCTTTTTTTGTATAGACTTCTACTTGCACACCCTGATGATATAATTTTTCCATCCTTCTCCCTTTTTCCTCTAGTGTATTTCTTTTCTCCTTCCTTTCCAGTCATCTTGGAAGATGATCTAAACATAATTGAACCACTCCCAGGTCCTCTATCTAATTAGACTCCCTTTATAATCCCTGATGATGGTAAGGTTTTGGGGGACACATCTCATCTCCCCATAGTAGAATATAAACAGTTTATCCTGGTTTAGCCTCTTATGATTGCTTGCTTACGTTTACCTTTTTATGTTTCTCTTGACTCCCATGTTTACATACAAAAATTTCTCTACTGCTTTTTTATCTGGAATGCTTGGAAGTCCTCTATTTCTTTAAAAAGTACATTTTGTAGGATTATAGTCAGTTTTGCTGAGTATGTTATAAGCTTATGTCCTTTGCTTTCTGAAATATAATTTTCCAAGCTCTCTTCCCTTTTATCATGGTGGCTGCTAAACTGTGATCTCAACTATGCTTCCTCAGTATTTTAATTCTTTCTCTCTGGCTGTTTGCGGTATTTTTTCTTTGACTTAGAAGCTCTGAATTTTGGCTATAATGTAGCTGAGAATTTTCATTTGGGGTTTTTTTTTCTCAGGAGGTAACTGGTGCATTCTTTCTATTTCCACTTTGTTTTTTAGTTCTAAGAGATCTCAGCAGTTTTCTTCTATAAGTTCTTAAATTTTGATATCTAGGTTCTTTTTTTGTGATGGCTTTCAGGTAGCACAATGATTCTTAAATTGAGTCTCTAATATTTTCTCCACTTGACTTGTTTTTGCTGCTAGATATCTTATATTTTCTTCTATCTTTTGAGTCTTTTCCCTTTGTTTTAATATTTCTTATTGTTTCATGGAGTCATTCACATAGTCCACTCAAATTTTTAGGGAGTCTTTTCTTTTGGATCAGGTTTTGTATCTTTTGTGCTAAGCTGATTAATTCCATTTCCAAGTCTTTATTCCATTGGTCTCATTTCTTTTCCATTTTTTTCTCTTTATTTTTAAAAAAATTTAAAACTGTATTTTCCTTTGAGGTTCTGCTTGTAGATTATTTTACACTTTTTAAAATGCTTTTTTCTTTTATTCAAGCCTTCTTGTACAAAATGACTATTATACGATTGCACATGTATAACCTACATCTGATTGGTTGTCATTTTAGAGAGGGGAGGGGAAAAAAGGAGGGAAGGATAGAATTTGGAACTCAAAACTTAAAAAACCCCAAGTATTAAAAATTGCTTTAAAGTATAAAAAATAAAAGAAATTTACATTATAACTTTATTATGTACTTAAAGGGAATAGCAAGTTGTACATAATAGATTTGCAGTTTCATATGCAATCATCTTTTTATTATACTATGTTATGGAAATGCTTGTTTTATTCCATAAATTAAAAATAAAATACATTTTTAAAAAATTTAGCTCAAGAACTACCTTCTTTTTTTTTAGCATTTTTAAAATTTATTTTTTAGTTTTCAAAATTCACTTTCATAAGATTTTGAGTTCCAGATTTTCTGCCCATCTCTCCTTTCCCCCCACCCCAAGATGTGCATTCTGATTACTCCTTTCCCCAATCTGCCCTCCCTTCTAACACTCCTTCATTGGTTCTCTCATCACCTTCCCTTCTATGTTTCTGTAGGGCAAGATAGATTTCTATACATCATTGCCTGTATATATCTTATTTCCCAGTTGCACGTAAAAGCAATTTTTAACATTTGTTTTTAAAACTTTAAGTTCCACATTCTCTCCCTCCCTCTCTCCCCACCCGCCTTCATTGAGAAGGCAAGCTATTCAACATAGGCCATCCATATACAGTCATGCAAAACACCTCCATAATAGTCATGCTGTGAAAGACTAACTATATTGCCCTCCACCCTATCCCACCCATTTATTCTATTCTCTCCTTTGACCCTGCACCTCCTAAAAAGTGTTTGCTTCTGGTTACCTCCTCTCCCTATTTGCCCTCCCATCATCCCCTGCTCTCTTATCCCCTTCCTCCCTACTTTCCTGTGGGGTAAGATAGATTTCCATGCCCAATTGAGTTTGTATGTTATTCCCTCCTCAAGCCAAATCCAATGAGAGTAAGGCTCACTCATTCCCTCTCACCTCCCCTTTCTTCCACTGTAGAAGCTTTTTTTGGGTCTCTTTTATGTCTCACTCCTTAATTTTATTTTTTAGATATCATCCCTTCATGAAATCCAATTCACCCTGTACCTTCTGTCTATGTGTGTGTGTGTGTGTGTGTGTGTGTGTGTGTGTGTGTGTGTGTGTGTGTGTATGTATTCCCTCAAACTACCCTAATATTGAGAAAGATTTCATGAGTTACAAATATCATCCATGTGGGAATATAAACAGTTCAACTTTAATTAGTCCCATATGATTTCTCTTTCCTGTTTACTTTTTCATGTTTCTCTTGAGACTTGTATTTGAAAGTCAAATTTTCTATTCAGCTCTGGTCTTTTCATCAAGAGTGCGTTAAAGTCCTCTATTTCAATGAATATCTATTTTTTCCCCTGCAGGATTATACTCAGTTTTGCTAGGTAGGTGATTCTTGGTTTTAATCCTAGTTCCTTTGACCTCCAGAATATCATAATCCAAGCCCTCTGATCCCTTAATGTAGAAGCTGCTAAATCTTGTATTATCCTGATTGTGTTTCCACAATACTTGAATTGTTTATTTCTGGCTGCTTGCAATATTTTCTCCTTGACCTGGGAACTCTGGAATTTGGCTACAAAATTTCCAGTTTTCTTTTTGGGATATTTTTCAGGAGGTGATCAGTGGATTCTTTCACTTTCTATTTTACCCTGTGGTTCTAGAATATCAGGGCAGTTTTCCTTGATAATTTCTTGAAAGATGATGTCTAGGCTCTTTTTTTGATCATGACTTTCAGGTAGTCCAGTAATTTTTAAGTGATCTCTCCTGGATCATGAGATGCTTGTAGATATTTTTGAGTAATTTTCTTCTTTAAGGTTTGTGTCTCAAGTATCCCTGTCACCGTAACACCTCTTTATGTTAGGATTTTTAAAATTTGTTCATTTTTTCAGCCTGCTTCCTAACTTCAGACTATAATGTCTGAGCTGGTCCTGCTTATTCATTCTTGGGGAATTGAGTGTTATTTTAGGATCTCAGATACAGCTCAGGCTGGGGATCTACAAACTTACAGTGCTTCCAAAATGATTTGAAACAGTATGAAATCCCTTTTCATCTGAGCTCTGTAAGTTCCTGGCCTGGGTTTGGGTCTGAGTAATGTGCTTGATGACTTACCCTTGGTTGGAATTCCAATAGACGATAGCCAGACTCAGCCACTGTCAACCATCTAGGAAGCTCTCCTTATTCAGTGACATAACTACAGGCTTTCCTTTGGTATTGGATTCCTGCCCTAGTTATTCCACAGCAAGTTTGTGCCTGGACTAGAGGCTAGAACTAAGACTCCATTCTATATCTGGGGTCACGACCACATAACAGTTTCTTGCTTTTAGCTCATTACACCACGTATGGCCTGCAACCACTCTTTAGCCTGGAATGCCACCCCTAGCACAAGTACCCTCCTCAGTCAACTCTAAATCTATGATTTGGAATGGGTTAGTGGGTGACAAGGCTGCCAGTTGGCACTTGTTCCTGCATCCTTTCCAAGGATAGGTCTCTTTATACTGGATATGAGAATTCTTTTTGCTCAGGCACACAGCTTCTTCCTATATTGGAATAGTCTGAGTGGCCTTTCTTGGCTAGAGGCAGTTTCCAGTGTCTACAGACAGTATCTGTCTCCCTCAGCTTCTCTGGGCTGGAAAAAGATGCACTGTCATTCTTTTCTCTTGTACTTCCCAATCAGGACTTGTTCTGGTTCATATTCTAGATCTGTGTGTAGGATTTGTGGGATAGAGTTTGACTGTCTTTTCTGCTACATCACCATCTTTGTTCCACCTCCCCTTCTCTCTTATTTTAAAGCCCTTCTAATTAGATTCCTAAGGCTTCAGGAAAATACATTCTTACCATAACTTCTTCAGCATATGCCATCTTTAGTGAGTAGCTTATTATTCCCATCTTTTAAGCCATGATCCAAAAATCCAAACCCCCATCCTCAAACACTATCTATTTAATCAACTGTTAACTTTTCTTGGGCAGACTATGCCTGGTCCTGTAATGGGCTCTACATTTTAGGTAAGAACATTCACAACCTTAAGTCTGTAACCTCCTTACCAGGATGATGATGAGAGCAAAAGTCATGCCATACAAGGATCAGTTAAAGAAAATGGGTTTTTTAGGTTGGGGAAGAGGAGACAATGGCAGAGAGAATGCTAGTGATCATGAATTATTTGAAGGAATGTCACATGGAAGAGGAATTGAACTCCTTGTTCCCATGTGGGCAGTGAGGTGGATAGAGCACCAGGCCTGAAATTAGAAAGACTTCCTAACTTCCTGAGTTCAAGTTTGGCTTCAGACACTTACTAGCTGTGTGACCCTGGGCAAGTCACTTCACCCTGTTTGCCTCAGCTTCCTCATCTGTAAAACGAGCTGGAGAAGGAAATGGCAGACTGCTTCAGTATCTTTGTCAAGAAAACCCCAAATGGGGTCATGAAGAGTCGGACATGAATGAACGACAACAACTTGTTCCCATAAATCAGAACAAGGAACAGTGGAAGGGAGGGCCAGAGAGATAGATTTTGACATCTTAGCAATTAGAGCTGTACCAAAGTGCAGTGGGCTATTTTAGGACATGGGGGGTTCCCAAGAACTTGAGATCTTCATCTGGAGAACAGATGGTGTAAAGGGAAGAACTCCTCAGTTAGCGAGTGGACTAGATGACCTCTGAGGTCTGTTCTGACAGCAATATTCTGTGATTCTGTGCCCACATGTTCCCATCCTTTGTCTCCTATCTCTGAAACAGTTTCCTATCCATATTTACTCCCTCAAAGAACTACAAACAATTCCCCCTTAACAGAAACCATGTTGTATTTTCACCTAATGGTTTTTCGTATTTATTATAGACTGCTGAACAGCTGTTCAGAGCCCAAAGGTCATAGATTCAGAGCTGCAAAGGTCCTCAAAGGTGGAGTACAACCCATATATTTTACAAATGAGGAAACTGAGGCCCAGAGAAGTTAAGTGACTTGCTCAGGGTCACATAGCAAATAAGTATCTAAGGCAGAATTTGAACCCGAGTCTTCCTAACTCCAAGTCCAGTGTCTTATTCACTACACCATGCTGTTTCATTGATATGAAGTACCCTAGGTTCCCCATCATCTCTCTGATGTACAAGTGACCCACTAATCTTCTACCACAGTGGTCTTTTATGAAGACAAGTTATATATTTGAACCAATAATCCCCCAAATTCATCCTTGAGTTCCTTCAGAACACTGTTCACCCAGCCTAGTGATTTGCTACATTTATTGGCACTATCCATTCCTTTCATCAGTTTGACTTGAAATATCCTGAATCTGAATTATTCTTTGATTTAATGTCTCTCCCCACTCAATTGAGCTATCTTTCCTTTTGTCAAAAGATGTCTTTCTTCCTATAATAAGCTTACTCCCAGGTAACCATCAATGGATTTTTTTTTGGCTCCAGAGTCTATTTGTCACCCTTTACATACAGTCACTAGGTTTTTAGATCCACAGAATTGTAGAGTTGAGAAATCAGAACATATCTTTTCTAACCTTGATCCAAAATGGGAATCTCCAACACCCCCAATAAGTTATTACTCAACCCTGCTTGAAAATCTTTGATCACAGAGAACTCTCTACCTCCCATTCCACTTTGGTACAGTTTTATTTATTGGTTTATTTTTTCTTAAATTGAGTTAAAATATGCCCTCATACAACTTCACCCCTTTGCTAGACATCTGTCCTCCAGGTAAAGATGCGTGATAACCAAAAATTTCAACTTTAAAATTTCTACCTGTTTCTTCTTTACTGGTATAGCACCCATTTCTGGAAGAATGGGCCAGACTAGTGCCCACATTTTCTCATTATTCCTTTTCCTAAAATTAAGTAACCATACGACCCTTACCAGTGTGTTTGGTGTGGGTTGATGTCCATGTCACTGGAATAGATCAGAAAGCTAGGGGCCTTCTGGGCTAGGTAATGGATACTTTCAGTGTATCCATTCCAGGGTCAGCTCTTCCAGTTCATAATGGAGGCCAGTGCCAGAGCTAGAGCTGGGAAGGTAGAGACATAATGAAGCCAAATGCACTTTATTGATAAGGCAATAGCATCATACAGGCAAGAGGGGCCCCATAAAGCCATGGTCAGAATAGAGTCCAGTTTACATTGACATGAATCAAGCTCCCCTGTCACAAAAGGGAAATAGCCAAGAAGGACGGATTAACTAGACAAGACTTCTTTCTAAAGTGCAGGGTCTACCCAGAGGGACTGAACAAATTGAGAGAAGATTACATTTGAACTGCAGTTTAGTATAATGGGAAAAAAGCACTAGCTTGGAAGTTGGCTTGAGGAAAGGGGCCACGATCTAGAGGTCTTTCATCTCTGCTTCCCACCTTTTCCCTGGAGAGCTGGGCTTCCCAACCTCCTACCTGAGGGAGAACCCCCTGGCTTCTAGTACGATTCTTTCACCAACAGTTTGTGTGTCAGTGTTGGGTCTTAGTCCTAACAGATCGTATGACCCTGATGAAGTTATGAGTCTGGGCTTCGGTTTCTTCCTTTTTAAAATGAGGGCATTGAGGGATGGACTAGATGACCTTTAAAGTCTCTTCCTGCTCCAATATTCTCTGACTCCAGTCAGGGCTTTTAGGAAGACTGAAGAAAGCAAAAGGAGAAGAAAGGGCTGTCCCCCTGCTAGATGGTCTCAGAAGAGTTCTGACCATTCTTTAGAATTGTTTCCATTAACATAAATCACCTATTTACAGATGTCCTGTGGCCTAGTAACTATTTATACTGAGAGCTCCATGTAGGACAGGGATTCTCAACATGGGACTTGTGAAATTAAAAAAATATATATATTGATAATTTTATTTTAATATAATCAGCTTCCTTTGTAATCTGATGTGTTTTATATACTTAAAAATATTATTCTGAGAAGGCTTTGCTAAACTACCCAAGGGGCCCATGACACAAAACATTAAGAATCCCTACTATGGAAAGATACTGCTGCAGAATAACCCTTTACCACAACTGTCCTTTCACATCAAGTGTACCCTTCCTACCAACACCTCTCACTGAGTGAAGCCATTCCTGAGTAACCTGTATGATGGTATCCCACTTACTCTCTGCTTGGTGCTTTGACACTCATTCATAGATGACTTTGAAGTTCTGTCCCATGAAGAGAACAAGGTCGCTTGAGGCTTCCTTTTTGGGCCAAGGTAGGGAATAAGAAAAGAAAGGAACCAGTGCTACTGTTCTTTGGCCTCCTATGGGTAGGAGGCACCAGGCCCCTTTGAATATGTTTTTAGCACTACTTGGGTGGGGACCTGAGGCAGAAGAATGCTAGCCTAATGGGAAGGAGAGTGTGACTTTGATTGTGGGGTTCACTCTTAGAGGGTGATGTCTTGAGGTGGTAGGTGAGTGAAGGGAATCTATTCTGGGAATAGAGTTGTTCTGAGAAAAGGGGCCAACTTCTAGAGCTTTTTTTTTTCTTTGTCCTCCTTTTTCACTAAGAAGGAGGGCTTCCCAATTTTCCAGCTGAGAGGATGAAGGGAGCAGATACTGGAGGGATGGGAAACAGGATGAGAAAGAACCTCAGGGAATCTTTCTCTTAGGATGGGAGGTCAAACATTGTTCGGATAGGGGTCAGAGTGGGGAATGATGCTTTCTGCTTCCAGGAGTCACACTACAGTTCCTTTACAGCTCAGCCTCTGAAATCCATGAAGAGGCTATGAAGGCTTAGGAGGCTAGCTCTGTGTGTCCTCCCCCTCCCCTACTACTATCGACATTCCTGGGAGTTGGCAGAGAAAATAAGAGATGGATTTTCCTTCTCTTGCTTTCCTCGTTATAGCTTTTGTCTTTCATTTTGCCCCCTTAGCAGGTCAGCTTCCTGATGGTTGCCCCCATTCTATGAATGGAGATGCTGCTGACTGGGTTCTAAGCTCAGGAAAAAAGGGTCTGCTTACTACTACTGCTACCAAAGAGGCTTTGGAAGCAATTACTATGGTAACACAGAAGCGGTGTGGGTACTGCAGAGCCAGGAAAGAAGGGTGGAAAGGTTGGGAAGGTAGGTAACTATCACCACAGTCACCATGTCCCTGGAAAACCATTGCAGTGAATGTCCTGCACCTTTCTTAGTCTTCCTGGACTCCCTAAAGCCAACCCTACTATAGTTTCTAAAGTGGCACAGACTGGCCAAGGAAATGCATATATGCAAGCAGATTATTCATCTTTGGAGATGGGGCAGGGGCTGGAGGATCCCTCTAGGACTCAGGTGTCTTGGAGGTACAGGTGGCTCTGTCCCTGAGGAGTGGACATGTTTCTTTTCCATGACCTCACAATACCTTCTGGCTGCCATGTTAGGGAAGATATAGGGAACCATCCCCAAGCCAAGCCTTAACATTCAGGCTCTTGTCTTCTTATCCTTGACCCCTTTGAGTTTCCTTGACAAATAAACAGTGACTCTTAACTGAGGGCTGGGAAGCCTTCAAAAGGGTGTGGGGTGGGGAGACGGAAGGGAAGGAAGG
The DNA here is from genome assembly GCF_011100635.1 of Trichosurus vulpecula. NCBI lineage: Eukaryota > Metazoa > Chordata > Mammalia > Diprotodontia > Phalangeridae > Trichosurus > Trichosurus vulpecula. The sequence goes on along the minus strand of NC_050577.1, from coordinate 278,156,445 downwards.
CAAGGAGGAAGCTGAGCTTCAGAGGGGTGGGGAGTGCTGCTCAGCAGCAAGTAACCAAGGGACTCTGGAGCTGGGTACCCATTTGCACCACCCCCTCGGAGTGTGCCTCCCACCCAGGTAGTAGCCCTGGTTGCCCCAGTCATGAGATCTCATTGCCAAACACCTCGAGCACAAGCGGAGTGAGCTTCATGCTGTTTTCTGGTTGGAAGGACAGGCAGCGGTACTGCTTTGAGTGTTCCTCATTGAGACTGCGCAGGTCTGCCAGCTTCTGGATCATCTTAGCATAGAGTAGGTGACTGCCAGGTGGAGGATGGCGGCAGCGAATGTAGGTCTGCAAGGTGTTGGAGAGCCGGTCTTGAATGGCTTCGATGAGTGCTGCATCCTGCACTCCAGGCCGGTCTGTAGGAGGGAGAGTAGCAGGGGTGGCTTCTCTGAACTCCCTCATGACACTAGGGCTCCTCAGACACTTCCCCCTCCCCCCCCCCCCCCGTTGCATCTTTCTTGGCTATACTTGTAGGTAACCATTCACATGTGGAGTGAAGCGCTGGCTTGAGAGGAAGGCCTTTCCTTTCTTAGGTTTCAGAAGACAATCCTGACTATTCAGGACTGGATTTGAGAATAAATATAAGTCATTTATTCCTTTTCCCAAATAACTTGGATCCAATCATATGGGAATCTCCCTAGCTACTTCATGCCCAACTCATGCCACGCTCCCCAGTAGGCCCCTCCTTCCCTGCCCAGCCAGATTCTAGTTTTCCTTGGACATACCTGGGGACACGATGCAGATGGCCATGAGTAAGACATGTTCTTCTTCATGCAAGTTTAGCTTCTTCAACCCAATCTGGAACTTGATGAGTGGTTCAATTAGTTCCAGGCTGTGCCCAGCTGTGGAGGAGAAAGGCCATGGATTTTGGGCAATATTCAGAGTTCAGCTCCTCAACAAGAAGCTAGCTGAGTTCCTTCCCTCACCCTCCCAATCCTACACCAATTTTTCTGGGTCTAGGAGGGATGGAGGGAGAGACTGGGTGGAGAAGGCCTGGAGTGACTCACCTTTGGCGACATCACTGACACGGTACTTATACTCTTGGCTACCACAGGTCCAAGACATGTCATCCATGGTGAAGGATTGGTTAGAACGGAGCATGATCACTTCGATGGCACTTGATTTGAGCAGCACAATCTGGTCCTCAGAGGTGAGGTCTCTGTGAAGGGGTGGGGGTGAGGAGGTGTAGAGAATGAGCCTGCAGTACTGGTCATTACTACAAACCCAAGTCAGCAATGCAAGACACTTTTGTGCCTATTAGCACTGTGAAGACATGCAGAAAAAGTAAATAAAATTGCTTCTGTCTTTAAGGAGTTGAAAAGAGGGCTAATAATAACAATTCTCAGTTACAAACAGCCTTTCATATGATATATCTCATTTCATCTTCCCAATGATCATAGGAGATAAATAATAGAGCCACTGTTTTAACAGATGAGGCATATGAGGGGCTGGAGAGGATGAATAATTTTCCCAAGATGACAGGTTGTGATTGGTGGTGCTAGAATAAGAACCTGGGTCTTATTTTTTTTAAATAGACTTTCTGTTGACATCACAGTCTTTGGCCCATAATAAGCACTATATGAATATTAGCTGTTACTGTTATCTTTTGTTTTGACATAGCCTAGATATTCCCCTGTGTCTCTCCTCTTTTCTTCTCCCAGAAAGTCATCCTTTATAACAAAAAACTTTTTTCTAACAGGAAGAAAAAATTCAGCAAAACCAATCAATGTATTAAAAATATCTGACATTATATGCAATGTTCTGTATCTATGGCCCCCCCATATTCAAAAGGAAGTTATATCTCTTTTTTGGGGGGGGGGCGAAAATCCTATCTCCTGGTTCAGTGTTCTTTCTATAACACTATTCTTCTTCATATAAGGGCAAGACTAATAATACAAAAGGTAATTTTAAAAATAGGTAATAAAAAAACCAAGATGGTTTGCAATTTAAGTATCAAGGCAAGTAGTAACATAGTGGCTTTAAAGTGGGGGCAGCAAATGGGGTGGATGAATTCATTTTTCCTACTCCAAAGCTTTCCTAGCCTGGCCAGACAAACCTGATGCGGTAGAAACTGCAGTAACAGGCAGTCAGAGGCTGCGGGAATTTCTTTGCATGCTGACATGGATTTAACAGCATGTTAAATAATATGTTAAGTTCTTAGCCAATGATTAGCTCCCTTGCTCTGAGTCACTGCCTTGGCCTGGCAGGAGAGTAGCCTGGGGCTGTCAGGCTACATAGATTTTCTGGATCCTTGCTTTTCTTCCCTTTTCCCTTCTCCTCCCCCCCCCCCCCCCCACCAAGGTGAGTAGGAGCAGAAGCCTCCTCTAGTCTCCTCCCTGTTATATCTGTTCTAATAGCTTTTGTAGGCAAACTATGCTTTTGTGTGTACCTGCCCATAAGCACACTGTTCCATGAGTACAAGTCTCACTTTCCTCCCTCTGTGCTTGCACTCATATCAGATCATAGCATCTGAGATTCAGAATCAGAAGTGACCTCAGAGGTCATCTAGTCCAGTCCCTTCATTTCACATGGTTCTCTATGACTGAAATGGCCTCTTTCCTGGCAGAAATCCTACCGATCACTCAAGGCCCATACCATCACAAGCGGATTAGGTGTGTTAGATAATTAGGTAAAACATTTTCTAGAATAAAAACTATCAGGCAGGTCAAACCTTTGGATCAAGTAAGCTGGCTTTGGGACCATAAGCTACATGTGAGCTAAGCTGGCATTTGTTGTTGTTGAGTCATTTCGGTCTTGTCTGACTCTTGGTGACCCCATTTGGGGTTTTCTTGGCAAAGATACTGGAATGGTTCGCCATTTCCTCATCCGGCTCGTTTTACAGATGTGGAAACTGAGGCCAATACTGTGCCACCTAGCTGCCCCAACCTGGAATTAGAGTTAGACTAATTGGTCCCAGATTTGAGTGATCTATCTAATATCTTTGTATATTATATACATATAGTTGTGCATGCATGTATAAATATGCATAATTTGTATATTCTATGTGCATGATATATTATTTATATATTACACACATAATATAATTTTATTTGAGCCTCATACTAATCCTCTAGGATAGGTATTATAGACATCATTATCCCCACTTAACAGAAGAGGTAATTCAGTCTCCTAGAGGTTAAGTGACTTGCCCATTGTCACATTGCTAGTAAGCATCAGAGGTGGGACGTGAACCTATGTATTCTTGACTCCGAGTCTAGAATACTATCTATACCCCATGCTGCCTGTCAGAGCAGCAAAGAGCAATTATTCTCAATTTTCAGTCAATCTACCAATCATCATATATTAAGTACCTATTATATGTCAGGTCCTGGGCTAGATGCTGGGGATAAAACTACAAAGAATGAAAGGAATCCCTACTTTCAACATGGCAGAGATAACAGATGTCAATATGTACAGTCTATGCACACTACATATAAAGAGAATCATTACAAATAAATACAAAGTAATTAAGTAAAAGGTAGTTTGGAAGGGAAGGCACGATCATTTGAGGGAATCAGGAAAGGTTTCATGGCAAAGGTCATGTTTGATCTGAGATCTGAGGAAAGAGAGGAATTCTATGAAGGTCAGGTGAGGAGGGAATGCATTCCAGGCACAGTTGACAGCCAGTGCAAAAGTATAGAGATAGCAGGTGTCATGGATTAGAAACACAGAAAAGGCCAATTTGGTTACATCACAGATATTTGGAAGGACATATGTATATACACACATATGTATACATATCTATACATTTGTATACATATCTATATGTACATATAGATATATTATATATGATATATATATGTCATTTCCAAAGAGATGATATTTAAACCTATGTCAGTTGATTAAGTCAATAAGAAATTGAGTGTAAAGAGAGAAAAGAAAAGGGCCCAGGACAGGAAACACCCATAATTAGGGGGCATGATATGGATGATGAGCCAGCAAAGGAAATAAGTCATACAGGTAGGAGGGGACCCAGGAGGGAAGAGTGTCACTAAAACCCAGAGTATCCAGGTAGTCAACAGTGTCAAATGAAAAGATATGTCAAGAAGGATGAGGAGCTAAGGAAGACCTCTAGATCTGACATTTAAGAGATCCTTGGTCACTTTAGAGAGAGCAGTTTCCGTTGAGTGATCAGTTAGAAAGTTAGATTGCTAAGAGTTGAGGAGTAAGAAAAGAAGAAAGTAATGAATGTAGGCAATTTTTTTCAAGGACTTTGGAGGAGAGAGGAGAAATAGAGGATGATATTTTAAGGGAATGGCAGAGTTTAAGTGAAAAGATGAGAGAGAAAGTTGGGCATGTTTGAAGGCAGTAGGGAAGAAACCATTATATCGGGAGAGGCTGAAGTTTAGAGAGAAGGGAGTTGATTGAAAATGTAATGTGCTAGAGAAGATGGGAGGGTATGATATCAAGGGTACATGTAGATTGGTTGATTTGGGCAAGGGAAAGAGTCACCCCATCATCATAGACTGGGGGAGATGAGGAGACTGTGGGATGATGTCAAGGGGTTTTGAGATAAAGAGGAGAGAAAAGGAGAAATCTCATGCTGAATAGTCCTAATTTTATCTGTAAAGTAAAAGAGAAGGCTGTCAGCTGAAAGGGAAAGAAGGGTGGGAAGAAACGGGTATGGGAAGCTTGAGGAGAGAAGAGAAAGTTCGAAGTAGCTTCTGTGGAGACTGACATAGAGACAATTAGGACTAAACAAATTGCCTTGCTCTGGTGAGGGCCCAGCTAAAATCAGATATCATGGATACACCCAGTCAGCATGGCTATATGACTTCCTCTAGCTCTGATTGCCAACATGTGGAAGAGGCAGATGGTAAGAGCAATCTAGGGTTGAGATTTGGCAAGGAATGATCAGAATAGGAGAAGAGGATGAGGAGAGTGGAGGACAGTATCATAGTGAATTGGATAACTATAGGTTTGAGATTAAAGAGTAAAGTCAGAGCAGGAGTAATGACCTGAGGAAAAACTGAGGGGCGGAGGGAGTGGAGGTTGAGATGAAGGTGAAGAAAAGGTTTAGGAGAGGTAAGACAGAGGGAGAGACTAGATGATAGCGATTTAGACTTTAGAGGAATGTCAGAGTTTTTAATTAAGGAAGTAAACTAACTCATGAGTAATGGTGAGATTGAGGGTGTGTCCATCCATTCTTGTATGTGGATGAGGTGAAATAAAGGAATAGGTTGTGGCATTCAAAGAAACTGAAGAAATTGGAGGTTAGAGAGTTTAAGGGAATATCAATATGTATGTTCAAGTTCCCTAGTGTAAGGGAGCTTAGTGGTGCCATGGATAGAGTGCTGGGCCTGGAGTTAGGAAGACCTGAGTTCAAATCCAGCCTCAGACACTTTGAAAACTCTACAAATGTAAAGAATGGTTCAGTTTAGCCTGGTTCATTCTGCATTCCTTCAAGAACTTAGAAGAAGCTGATATGGGAGGAAAAAAAGCAAGCTACAAGAAAGAAAAAAAATAATGACTTCTATCATAGCAAGGCAGAGAATGACCAGGGTAGGGGATGGGTTGGACTTAGGACAAAGGCATCTCGAATGGAAGAATACTGATTATAACCTACACCATGGCATCTCCTTGTCTTTGTTTCAGCTGGTAATCAGCCATATAAAGTTTGGATGTTTATCAATCATCACGCCAAATAGTGAGTGCTTTTTATGTCCTAAAGACAAGTGGCCTAAATAATGCATTGATGAAAAGACAAATGAAATCTCAACATGTCATCCAAATCAAGACCTCCAGCTCTAACGTTTTATGAACCAATGGGATTACTGCTATTGGTCCTTTCTGCTATACACAGGCTCACACCCCTCATACTTGGAGTGTTTGGCAATAACATCTTCCAGTTGGGACACCTGGTCGTGCCTGGGCGTGGGTCACACTCTGAAGAGTTTATTGGAATGGGCTTCTAGTTCCAGAGTAATCCTCCCCACCCTTCCAGAACTTAGCCTCTCCCTTTACATCTCCCTGCCTTCCCTTCCCACCAGCAGGTGCTGGCTCCCATCTAGCCTAATCATCAAGGACCCCTGGAGCTACTGGCCCCTATGAACTTCAGTTGAGTTAATGCTTCTTTGACAAAGAGAATCAAGGGTGCCAAGGCCACACAGCAGAAGGCTCTATAATCTCTTAGCTTTCAGCCCCAAGGATGTTTGTGGATACTTGGGGTCTGTTTTGTTATCCCAGCAATGATTTCCTTATAGTGTCTCCTTCCTTCTAGGGGAAAAGATAACTTGTAGGACATAAGCCTTTTAGAGCCTAGCCTTGAGGAGGAACGTCAGTCAGTCAACAAGCACCTACTATGTGCCAGGCACTATTCTAAGCCCTGGAAAAGGGCCAAAGCCAGGCTCATACTCAGGTCCTGCTCTATGCTGGCCACATGCTTATGTAGGAGTTTCCTACTGTATCTCCCCCACCCCTAGCCTATTCACATAATAGTCTCATCCTCCCTTCCCTAAACCCTCCACCTTCCACTCCCACTACTGGGCACCAAGATCAAAGCTGCAAGGGATAAAGCTACTGTTCCTTCAGTTCTCGGAATAACAGAACCCCCAAGCTCACAAACCAGAAGAACCAGGTTGCCGGGAGACTGTCTTGCCCTGCCCTACCCCACGTGGATCCCACCTGGGCCCTGAGGTCTTCACCCTGATCTTTACCACCCTGGACCTTGGCACAAGCTGTACCATTGTCCTTCCAGAAGGCACTTGCCTAGGCAGACTTGGTCTGCAGTGAGAAAAAACAAAACAAAACATTGGCATTGATTCAGAGGAAGACAGTTTTTAAGATCCTTAAGGTACCTCAGAAATCATCTAGATCTAGGCCTGTTGTGAGCATTCACTCTGTGTCAGTCATGCGTTTATGTAGGAATTGTTTTTGTTTGTGTGTCTCACGGACCCTTTGGCAGTCTGGTGAAGCTTGTGGACTCCTCAAAATAATGTTTGTTGCCTACATTAATAATAGAAGGAAATGCTACATTTACAGTTAATGAAAATAAAGATGTAATTTTTTCCCATCCAAGTAATAACCCCCTCCCCCCAAATCTAGCCATGCATCCCTTTGGGGCTCTGTGGACCCAAAGTTTAGCACCAACTCTCACATTTTACTAACGAGGAAACTAAAGCCCAAAGAAGTGTCAGGATTTGATTTCGAATCTAATATTCTTTCCACTAGAGATGTCTTCTACCACCAAGGACTGGCATTGATTGATTAGTTTATCATCTGAGTGTCTATTGAATTTGCCAATAAATAACTCTCTCTCTGCCCTTTCAAGCAGCGCATTCCAGCATCAGGGAAAACCAAGGAAAAGAGGGATTTATTCTTCTAGGATCTAGAAAGTGAGACTAAAGTCACTCAGAGCCACTGAGGTGAGTAGGGTGTGAAAGGAAGGATGCAGAATTTAGGGCTCTCACTGAATGAATGATTCCTTTGGGGTCCCAGTATGATCCACCACAGCATACAAGGTGGATTCTCATTCCAGTCAGAACTATGGTACTTGTAATTAAGTCTCGTTAAAATGGATCTATGTTGCAATGGTGTAGAAAAGAGGTACACTGTGCTGTTTATGATTTTTCTCATTTGTTTACACAAAACAAATGTTAGCTCTATGCTAAACCACAGCACACTGGAGGGGGGTGAGGGGAAGTAGGAACAAGGGCATGTTTTGCCAGTTCCAAGCGGGCACATGCTGGGTATATGGCAGGCACAGCCACAATCCCTTGCTCATTGCTTGATTGCTGTGACTGTTCATCCCTGCTGTGCTCACTCTATTTGAATACAACTAAGCCACCCTTTTAATAAATAATAATAGCTAGCATTTTACCTAGGCCTTAAGGTCTATAAAGCATTTATAAGTATTATTTTATCCCCTTGGAAGATAAAATGTTGGGAGGAAGGTGCTGTTATTACCTCAATTTTACAGATGGGGAAACTGAGGCAAGTAAGGTTACATGATTTGCCCAGCTTCATATATATAGTAAGTGTTCGAGGCCAGATTTGAACCTCAGGTCTTCCTGACTCCAAGTCTAGAGGTCTAAGTTACTGTGCCACCTAACTAATCACATTTTACTCCTGATACTCTGCTGTGGCATGGAGGTGATCCTGGGTTCTCAGAGCATATGCCAGTAGAATGCAAGCTCTCAAAGGTCCAGCCAAGATGGAAAGGTTCCGTAGGCATCATGATAAGCAGTACATCTGTTGTTTGAGGACCGGTTTAGTTTGGTTCAGGGAGATTTATCATCTGTGAGTTGGTCACAGTTACTCATGTAAAAACACCTATTAAGTCATGGAGAGGGTAGTGATTTCCATCACCATATTGATTAAATCACAATTTTAAAAAGTATTAAAATAAGATTTTTAAAAATTAAATACATTTTTATTGCTATCTGTTGTTATATATAGCCTGTTTCCCTTTTTGCCCCCTTCCCCTCCCAGAGAAACTTTCCATATAACAAAGATGAAAAAGAGGAAGAGAAAAAAACAGTAAAGCTGATCAATATATTGAAAAACTCTGATAACATATGCAATGTTCTACATTTGTGCCCCTGTCCCACTTCTGCTCAGTAACAGTGAGAGGTGAGTTCTGATGTCCTGAAGTGAGATTGTCAAATGTTTTGTCAAATATGTCAAAATGCTTTGGAGTTTTCTAGAGTGTTTTCTGGCTTGTTTTTGCCAAGAGTGTGGAGACCTATTAGTTTTAGGGCTGGTAGGGGTATAAAATAAAATGACACTGGCCAAGGGAGGTTAGAAAATGATTAGGAAGAGCTTTGCACTGATTAGTCAATGACCATAACAATATTGTATGTTATTGAGGTGTTGAGATGAGGCAGAATCTGAAAAAGTGGAGAATTCCACAAGGCACCTTACTGCACTTCAAAGTTTGCTTCTACCTTAAAGTGACTGGAGCCCTACCAACCTGAGCAACAAATGCGAAGAAGCACTGACCAGCAACCACAAGTTACCCATAAGACTCACAATATTTTAAAAACACCTTAAACTTATAACTGTACAGCCAGTACAGTTACCACAATATGTACTGTCTCTATTAACAGGACAAAATCTTTATGAAATGATCTTGTGAAGGAATCTGATAAGTTCTTGATGGTAGCTGGAAAGAACATGAAAGCAGGAGCCAGGCTTCTCTGCTAGCTCTTTGGGTATTTTTGGGCAAATCACTTCAACCCTGGGCCTTCCCTTCCTCATACGTAAAATGAAGTCGTTGGGTTAATGTCTAAGGTCCTTTCTAACTCTAAAGTTCTGTTGTTCCTTTAGCAGACTTTCCTATCCAGAGAAGAAAAGGAGAGTCAATATAGGCTTCCACAGAGACATAAAAGCATGCTCCTTGTATATAGTCAGACATTATATAGTTATTTGTTCAAGTCAGATTCAACCTCTGCCACTTAAGCTAGTAACCCATCTTCCTCCAGGAAGACTACCTTGTTTGAAAATGTACACTTAACAAACCTATCCCTCAAGCTGGAGCAGACTCTAAGGGTAATTTTGTGTAATTTCGCATCAGAAGAATATGAAGATTAGATATAAACCATTTCTACTGCCCAGAATTGAGGCTTCTTACCGGAATCCTGGAATCATCTTGGCAAAGCCAATAACCTTCTGGATGCTGTAACTGACCAGATCAGCCAGGTGGGGTAGCATGGAGAGCTGGGACAGGTCCAGGGTCACAGAGGGATCCTCAGAATCCTCACTTAGCACCAGGTTGGAAAAGGGCTCCATATTGTCTGAGGTGAGGAAAGAAGATGCCTAGATCTTCATCATGTATCTGCTCATTTTATTATACCATCAGTCAATCAATAAACATCTATTAAGCCCCTATTATGTACCAGGCACCGCACTAGGTGGTGATACAAGTACAAAGAATGAAATAATCCTTACTCATAAGGAGCTAACATTCTCTCAGGGGAGATGAGTACATTTGTAAATCTACAAAAACGTAAAGTGAATAAATCCAAATATATTTGAATTAATTAAATATAAGGTGGTTTGGGACTCAGTGAGGCAAAAAAAGGAGGGAGTAAATTCCAGGCAAATTGGAAGTCAGGAATCAGGAAGACAGGAGATGGGGTGTCATATGTAAGAAACAGAGCACAGTTTGGCTGGATAGCACAGAGTAGGAGTCCAGAGAGGCTGAAATAGCAGGTTCAACCATGGGGGCCAGGTTTGATGGGCTATAAAAGCTAAATAGAGGTGTTTATATATTATTCTAAAGGCAATTGGGAGCCAGTGGAGTTAATTGAGCAAGGGAGTCACATGGTTGAGGCTACACTTAGGGAGAATTACTTTGGCAGCAGTGTGTGAACATGGCTCAGAGTGGTGAGAGACTTGAGGGAGGGAGACCAATTAGGAAACTGTTGCAGTAATCTAGGTGAGAGGTGATGAGGGCCGGAACAAAGGTGGTAGCTGTGTGAATACAGAGAAAGGGGCTAATGGGAGAGATGTGCAGGTAGAGATATCAAGGTCTGGCGAAATGTTCAATAGACTGGTGGTGATATGGGACAGAAATCTGAGGCTAGATATACACACACACAAGTGTACAAATAAACATATGAATATATATGTGTTTATATCTACACATAGATAGACACATATCTATCTGTAAGTTATATCTAATATCTAATCTGCATGGAGATGTTAGTTAAATCCATAAGAGCTTGTGAGGTTACCAAGAGAGAAAAAATATATAGATGAGAAGGTCCTGAAGAGCACAGTTTTAGGAGGAATGATGTGGATGAGGAATGTGCAAAGAATACTGAGAAGGAATGATTAGACAGGTAGGAGGCTAACCAGGAGAGAGTCATGAAAACAGAAAGAAGAAAAAATATCCAGGAGGGGCAAGTGGTCAACAGTATTAAATGCAGTGGCTAGATCTAGAAAGATGATCTAAGAAAAGACCATCGGATACGGCAATTGAGAAATCATTGTCGACAGTAGCTTCCATTGAATGATGAGGTCAGAAGGAAGCCTGTAAAATGTTGAGGAGTGAGTGAGTGAGAGGAGAAGTGGAAATAGTAAATAGATCCCAAGGAGTCTGGCATGGAAAGGGAGGAGAGGGAGAGGAGAGGGAGAGGGAGAGGGAGAGGGAGAAGGAGAAGGAGAAGGAGAGGGAGAGGGAGAGGGAGAGAGAGGACAATTACTTGAAGGGATGGTAGTAAAGGTTTTTTAAGGACAGAGGAGACATGGACATATTTTGAAGATAGTAGAGAAGGAACTATTAGACAGGGAGAAGTTGAAGATCTGGGAGGAAGGGGTGGCAGAGGATGTAATCTATTGGAGAAGACTGGAGGGGAAGAAATCAAGTACACATATAAATGGACTAGCTTTGGCAAGGGTAAAGTTCACTTCTTTGTCGGAGAATGGGGGAAAAGAGAGATCGGGAGACATTGTCAAGGGGATTCCATTTCTGTCCAGACTTTATCTTCCCTTTCCTATGGATAACTAAAAAGTTTGTGATCATCTGTTCTACAGTCCTGGGGGATAACAACTTCTATAGAGTTATCTCCAACACAGGAACCTTTTTCTCTGCTCTCTCATGTCCCCTCTTCCAGACAGTAGGCAGTGGAAATTTAGGGAGGACAAGACCAAAGAGAGGATGAGGATAAACGGGAAACAATGCGGAGGGGAGGACACTAAAGCCAACGAGTCATTTAGGGTCATACAGATTCCCAAGTCTCAGTTCTGGTGCTAGGCTGGTGTGGGATCAGACCAGGGGTAGAAGGTAAGAGGATGGACTATGTGACCCTAAGTACTTTCCAATGGGCTCAGACTCAAAGCATTGCTCAAAGGCCAGGGATATCCTTAGGGATCTATGTCCTAGTCACAATTCCAGCCACGTGGGTAGGTTCTGGGAACTCATGGTCACCTTCACAGTTTATTCCTTCCTTCACCACATTTGCTGAACCAAGTGCTCAGGAGGAATGAAAGAGTTCCAAACATAAGATGGGACATCTAAACCTCCCTGATCTCTCTCTCTCCCTTAAGCCCTGAGAGCAGTTAGTTAGTTCCACAATACCTGAAGAAGTTGTGTAGGGATCTGAAGTCAAGGAGTCCCCTGAAAAACTGGGTGTGTGCTCTGAGGATGATTTCGAGGGATGGATGCTTCCACCTTCATCCCCTCGTACTGGAGGCTGGAATGGGAAAAAAAGAAAAGAAGGAAAATGTATTAAGTTTTCCAAGTCCATATTTGTGCTTGTATCTATGGACAAAGATAGCAGCAATGACTATAGGAAAAGGGGCTCCTTGTTCCTTCTTTCTCTCATGGAAGATTGGGGCTATCCAGTGGGGGATCCGCTGCTCTTTGTCATGTCATAAATTTGCCAAATTGCTCTTTGATAAATGTCCCTTCCCTGCTCCCCAAAGCTGTGTCCACACTTCAACAATTTTTGGAGGGTGTGTGTGTGGGGTAGGGTTAGTCTGTCTCAGGCTAGTGGTTGTATGTCAGTCCTACCCTGAATTGGCTGAAGTCTGAATAAGTAGGGTCATAGGTCTTGTGGTGAGCATCCAATAGGGTGGTGATGATGTGCTGCTGCTCTTCGGAAAGCTTGGGCCTCAGACTATCCTTCAGCGCCTCCTCCTCCTTCCTCTTCAAGATCATCTCCCGCTTCCGCTGGACCTCTTCATCTGTCAGGATGACTGTGGAATCCAGGGAAGGATGAGTTGGCACATGGACCCTGTACCCTTGGGCCCACTCAAGTGGAAAAGATACTTTCACTTCAGGTCTTGCCTATCCTCAAGACCTCTTGCCTGAGTAGGTCCCTCTTGGGTGTCTCAAGCCCATAAATTCAAATGGAACTAAACTTTCCATGTAGAAAAGATGGTGAAAATGAGTACACAGTCAAAGAAGAAGAAGGGAGTGTAAAACAGGAGATAAGAGAGCTGTTTATAATTCAGTCATTCAATCGAACAACAGAGAATGAACGCTTAGAAGCTCACTGCTATGCTGGGCTCAAGTCACTGCACTTACTACAAGGAGCAGTGAGGTCAAGCAGCAGTTTATTCCTCCCAACTACTGCCCAATGCTACATCGAATGACTTAACCCTCCTACAACATAGCTCCTTCCCTACGCCTGGAATCTCTAGAAAACATTTCACACCTTGATTCTAGTGTTTCACAATCCTGAGTTCAGAAATTCTTATCTTCTGAATAACTTACAGAGAAGAAAGGAAATTGCTGGCCATCAACCCCTGCCCTCCCAGCAATTTGTTATACATACCTCATCCCCCAGCCTATTACATGCATATACACTCGTGTGCATGTGCACGCGCGTGCGCGCGCGCGCGCACACACACACACACACACACACACACAACTGACCGACTCTCCAAGTACTGAATGACTTCACTTGTATACTCAGATTATATGAGTAGAGAAAGGAAGTCAGATCAGTAACTTATACATGAATTCATCCCCTCTGATATCCTGATCTTCATCCCACTAGCTTTGACTAACTCTTTAAGGAATACTCTCTGTGGTGGTGGTGCTCCTTGCTAATGCTATTGGTTGGGAAGATAGAGTCAGGAGCAGGAGGCCTGGCACAGGAACCAAATAAGGATACTGCCTGGCAGAGGCATGCAGAATGCTGACAGCAGGACTGGGCACTGGGGCCCATAGCCTGTAGGTACTTGCTCTGTGTTTGTGCTGCCAGGGTATCTGCCTACAGAACTTGGGATTTGTCCCAAGTTTCAAAGAGCACAAGGTAATTGACAGGCTTCTGGAAAGGCCTGGAGCAAAAGACCCAGCAAAGACTGGGTAAAGGACGGGATGACTAGTTGGGGAGGATAGTGGAAATGGAAGAGGAATTGAACTAAGATTTTAGGGACAATTACAAATGGGAAATTGGTTGTAAAAAACAGTGTTCTTTTCATACCTAACCTATCCAGTTCTGGGTAGAAGCCATGCTCAGACAATTGACTTACCCAGCTCCAAAGGTGCCAAGCCTACCACACAGTAAGGATGACATAGCCTGAGAGATGAATAGGGTGGAAAAAAGAGGGGAGAACCCTGGGCAAGTACAACAAACATGACCCCAGATTGAGAAGTCCATGTTGCCTTAACTTGGGCAGAGATGGGCAAAACAGCAGAAATACCAGCTATGTATTCAAACTCCTTCCCAGATGTTAGTATCCTCCTCTCTAAAATTACTCTACTTATTTTGTGCATATTTATACATCTATATACTATTTCCCTTGCTTCCTTCTTTCCTTTTTCCCTTTCTTCCTTCTCTCCCTCCCCCTTCTCTCTCTGTCCATATAGGGAATCATACCCTTACCTGTGGGTGCTCTGCCCAAAGGAATATAAATTGTAATAGCTTAAACACCACAAGATATCCTGGGATTTACTGGCTAGATTTCTTTTTTAAGGACCATGCCTTAAACCCTGATCTATATCTTACCACCAGACCCAAATGGATTGAGAGGAAAGAATGAGCCTGGTAGCCTTGCACAGCCCTGCCTCACTTAAATCCAATTCACTTGCAAGTCAAGACACCACCTTCCCCATGTCATGGTCCTCTTGGAGAACTAAGGACAAACAACAGCAACAATTTCCCTGATAGAATAGAAGCTCCTTGAGGGCAAGAAGAATTACAGATGGGAAATTGATTGTAAAAGATAGATTCTTTTTCATAGCCAACCCTTCCAGGTTGGGGTCAAAGTCATACTCAGACAGTTGACTCACCTAGCTCCAAAAGATGCCAAGCCTCCCACAGAGAGGCATAGTAAGGATGACTTGCACATAGTCCAGGACATTGTTTATTGATTATATTAAATTTCTTTTGTTCAATATGATTCTCCTATATTGCTGCAAAACTGTTCTAAAACCTCTTTGGCATCAACTGTGGCTACTTAACTGTTTTCTCTATAATAGAACACCTCAAAAAATAACTCCTGGCCCTAATTCTGCCCTCCAAGTCAAAGCAGGACAAGTCCATTCCACATAAAAATCCTTCAAATATTTGAAGTCAGAAATCACAGTCGCTTCAATTAGCCCTTATTTGGTTTGTTTTCCAGTCCTCTCCCCATTCTGGTCGCCATCTTCTGGAGTTGCTCAAGCTTGCAAATGTCCTTGCTAAAATACGGCACATGGAAATAGACACAAAATTTATGTTGTCTATAGCATATAACTATAGTGGAGCCACTATACTCCAGCAATATTTTTTGACTAATGTTTAAGATCACAATAACATTTTTTGGCTATCAAATGAACTTCATGAAAAGATTCAGCCTCACCTATAACATGTATCAAAGATGTCATCACTATATCTTTAAGAGGCAATATAATCTTTAGAGACTAGCAGTTTAACCTGTTATTCTGGAGAGACTGTTACCTGTGTTGATTGTAAGATACAAAGGAGAAGAAGATGAAGAGAATAGAGAGCTTTTCCCCTAAAAGAACTGTTTTAACTCATCTTAAAAAACATTACAAAGAGAATTCTTTAAAGGCTTTAGCTGTTGTCTTAAGAATGCTGAATGGTGGGACTATGTTTTAGAATCAAGAAGTCATCAGTTGGCTGTACTCGTTCTCACAGCTGATACACTGGAAATAATTTTTGTCTTTGTCTTATTGTTTATGATACTGTTAATAAGTTGTACAACTTATATGTATAAATAACCTTTATAGTTATTTAAGCCTAGAGGATTAAAGGGCTTATTTATACAAAGCATCTATTTATGCTTATCAGAAAAGAGGTCCCTCCAGTTTTATTAAATAAATAATAATCATTTACATTCATTTATTTAGTCAACTGGGATGAGGACTTAAGGCTAATTGATTAATCAATGCAAGAGATGTTGCAATTTTAGTATTTAATATAGGAATATCAGAACACACCCCTTGATTACTTTACACAGGATGAGAGAATGAAACAAGAAAGATGAGCCAGTAGGTAAAGGTAGAGAAAAGAATAACCATCTAGGCTACATGAGAGGGTTGAGATGAAAAGTCTGTTATTTTATAAAGTTCTTTAAATCTTTAAGTGCCTTATAAATGTCAGCTATTCTCATTATTATTGGCTGTCATATCACACTGTTGAGTCATACTGAGCTTATAGGTTTCATCCAAAGGTTTCTGTCACATGAATTGTTTTCTAGCCATATCCTGCTCATTTTATACTTATGTAATTGGTGTTTTTAATCCAAGTGCAGGATCTTATATTTACTACTGTTACAATAGCTTCAATAGCTTCACCCCAAACAACTTATGGATGGTGTTACAATATCTTTAACAAAGAATGGAATCTTAGGGAGATTGTCATTTTAGAAACTATTAACATGTTGAGAAAGCTGAATGGTGGGACTGTATTTCCAGAGCTGACAATAAATTCACAGTTGCACTTGATGGCTAGATGTGACTTTTCACATTGCAAAGTATTGTTGAAATATTACAATATATCTTTGTAATTTTTTTACAATGTTAAAAATAGATAACACTAGTGTTTATTTAAGCCTATGAGATGAACGGTTTTGAGAAAGAGGAGAGAAAACTTAAGGAAAAGAAATTTTTCTAATTTAGCTTATAAACTAGGATGGGAGTTCAGAGATAATTAATGAAAATTGGCAATTTCTTTTAATTTATGAGGAAATATTGGAATATATGCCTTGGTTTCCTTAGATCTTGTGATGTAAATCAGTAAGAAAATGAGCTAATAGCAGTTAAAGAGAGGAGTGACTACTTAGCCTTGGCTATACATAGGATGACTTCATTTCTAAACCTTGCTACATTACTATTACATTTTGTTATCATGTTAATACCATTATTCTAACTTATGAGGATAGCCTTGGATCTTAGTTGTGTCATCCAATAATTATATATCTTTTCAAATTTTGTGTCTTTTGAACAGCTGCATTTATGAATTCTAAGTGATTAGGACGCAATGTTATACAGGTTTTTTTTTCCTGGGGTCATAGGACATGGAGTTTAAATATCACCTCTTTCAATTCCTACGTGTCAATTTCCTTATCTGTAAAATGAGGGGCTAATTGGCTTCTGAAATCCTTTCCCATTATATATCTCCAGTCCTATGAACCTACTGCTAAAAATATTGAATGGAATTGGGCCAAAGATAGATTCCTGCTGCATTCCATTATTGACTACCTTTAAAGTGAGTATCAACCCATTAATACCCTTTTCACTTATTCAACCAGTTTGGATCAACATAACTACACTATCATTCAGAATACATTTTTTCCCTTCTCACATATAAGGGTATCATACAAGACTTTACCAATACGCTTTGCTGAAATCTCAGGATACCACATTTATAGCCCCTAATTTACCATTTCAGTAATCATTTCTTATATTTCTGTTCTTTAGGGGTGACTGCAAGTCAAATAATCTGCTCATCTTTTTTTCTTTGTTTTTCTTAAGATCTCAAATATCTTTTTTGTTGAAAGATCATCTTTTTTCATTGACCCATTAGAGTGGGGTTTTCAAAGTATGTTACTGAGCTTAAGAGTCTTTGCTTTTTGGAAGATATTATATTCTATTCTCTCCTTTGATTTCTCTTGACTATGGAATAATTCTGGGTTATTTTAATTACTTTTTCTTCTTACATGAACAGTTTTCTCCTGGCTGAAAAATCTGTTATTGACATTTTGAAAATATTGGCACTAGATGTTTTGGACTTTGCAATATGGATTTCTTTTATTTTTCTGGTGATAATACGTATATCTGAATGATAAAAGTTTTTATGTCTACATTCCAAAGTTCCGGACAGTATTTTTGTATTTTTCCTATAATATCTTTTGATTTGCCATGTTCCTTTGAGAGACTTAGGATGTTTTAAGATATCTCTATACATCCTATTTTCAAGGTCAGTTACTTTGGCTTGTATAGGATTTATGTATGCTTTTAATTAGGTTCCCTTTTGCTTTTTCTCTGCCAAATTTTCTTCCACTTCAGTATATATTTTTTTTTGTTTCAAATTTGTTATTCTTTCTTTCTGAGCCCCTACTTCTTTGGAAGATTTTCTACTGTATATTCATTTTTTCCTACTCTGTGGTTTATGTTTTTTAAATTCTTCACAGATATCTCTGATCTCCGACCTATTTTCTTTCTTCTAATCATTTTATTTATCTTTTGAACTATTCTGGACTTTTTTCCTCCCTGCTACTTGAAATTTGGTAAGTTTGCAGAATCTCTTTTAACTCATTTTCCTTCAGAGTATGTCTTTATTGTGCTCTGGCCATTTTCTGAAATTTATTCATTCTTCCTTCTGTCTTTATGATCCTATTGGTTTATTTATTTATAAGCTAGGTTTTTATTCAGAATTTCTTTCTCAAACTTTGGTCTTTGGGTGTTTCTCTTGTATTCCTTGTCAGTTGCTTCTAAAATCCTTCCTCATTCTTTGGCTTCTCCCCCTTCCACTGCTACACAGATTCCAAGTCTGAGTATGCTTGTTGTCCTCAGCTTCCTTGTGTTAGGAGATGTGAGGTCCTCCTGGACCAGGTCCTTGCCTAAAGTAAACTTGGGTAGAGAGGACTGGCCCTAACTCAGTATCCACTGCCCTTTCCATAGTGGATAGAGCATTGGACCTGGAGTCAGGAAGACCAGAGTTCAAATCTGGTCTCAGACACTTATTAACTATGTGACCCTGGGCAGGTCACTTAACTACTGTCTGCTTCAGGTTTCTTATCTGTGAAATGTGGATGGTAATAATAGCACCCACTTCCCTGGGTTGTTATAAGGATGAAATAAGATAATACTTGTAAAAAGCAAGCACTCTACAAACCTTAAAGAGCTGTTTAAATGCTGGCTATTCCCCACACATAGCAGAGCCCATGACTCTGTGCTGCAGGTTGCACCGTCTCCATCTTCTGCCCCTTCTCCCCAATTATGCTTCCTTTGCTTAGCTGGGCAGAAGCATAGTTTACTGCCTCTTGATGGGTGAAGTAGGCTGCAGGCTGAGTCACTGCCATGGGTGCAGAGATCTTCTACAGCCAGACTATAAATCTTAAGCTTGTGAGTTTGTTTATATGATTGAGGGAGTGAGAATAACGTAAGTTGAGATACCGAGTGGGAGCTATTTCAGTTCTTGGATGTTATTTCATGAGGTTTTCTTTTTTACTACATAGGGTGTTTCTGTTTTATCTTATATTTTCAGCTTTAGTTACCCTATATTTGTCACATAATTCCTTTTTGCGAGGTTTTTGGGTTGCTAAGGATTTCTGAAAACAATCATTTTGCTATCATGCTGGTTATAGTTTTATAGTATTTATTTTATGTATTATTAATTTATATTTATTATATTATTTATTATTACATACATTATTTATAGATATTAAGTTACTCTCCCAATCTGACTTGGAAAACCTCCAGGGGTCCTCCACTACTTATCCAAACTTATACCAACATACATCACCTCCCTCTACTCTACTCAGGTTCTATCCTTTTCCTCAACCCATCCACAATATCTTTATTCTTTGCCTATTTAAATTCTACAGGTCATATGGAAGAGGGATCAGACTTGTTTTGTTTGACCCCAGAACAGAGAACAAGAAACAGAGGATGGAAGTTACAAAGAGGCAAATTTAGGCTTGATGTCAGAGAAAACTTCCTAAGAATGAGAGCTGTCCCAAAGTTGGCTGGGCTTCCTTGGGAGTTGGTCAGCTTTCCCTCTGTGGAGGCCAGATGAGGTATCCACTTGTGTACATTATGGTAAGGATTCCTTTCAGGCATATGTGGGACTAGATGGCTGCTGTGCTCTCTCTCAACTCTATAATTCTCTGATCATCTGAGTCCATGTTCAGTTCCGTGCTGCAAAGAGGTCTTCAGATCCAAAGTTCCTGAAGTCATTATTTAGTGACTGGATGTAGTCAGACAATCAATGGGAGGTAGTTTTAAGTTTCCTATACTTCCTGCTATATATCGGCTACTTGCAGGAGAACTGACCATAGGTAGATTCAACTTTAAACACCTTGCCAAGGGCTGGGGTAGCCTGAATTTAGGAAAAGCTGTTGGCGTGATATGTCTTATAATGTATTGTAACTGATTTTATGAAAAGAGTAAAACACTGTACACAGCTGAGCATGTTCTGGTTGCTTTGATGGGGGTGGGAGGGTGGAGCCTTAATTCTATAATGCCAAGGTCATATGACTAGGGCTTAGTTAAATATAGTGTAACTTGGGCTGGTTTGGACATGTCCAGTTCACCTAAGATATAGGTGCCTTTGAGAGGCCCTTGAGGCATATCCAGATTGCCTAACATAGAGGCCTGCATCCTCTACTAAGTGGGGATAGTAGGGGATAAACCTCCTTTGATTGGGTGCCTTCATCTGTAAAACTGGGGAGGCTGAGGCAATTGCTCTTTTTTATCCCAATTCTAAGAAATGGGCATGGGATGTTGGTTTCTATTCTATGTTGTTCTTCCTTCTCAGTTGGAGGTGCTGGGGGATTCAAGAGATGGTGACTTTGGAGCCAGGATTGTACTCATGGAAGACCTGAGAAGTCAAGGGAGCCATTCACTCAAGCCCGAAGGAGATTGGATTTGGAACTGGGATTGTGCTATATAGGGAGAGAGCTAAGCTGTGAACTTTTACAGCTTCCCTTTCCCCAGAGACTGAGGATGCGCCCCTTCCCCATGTTGTGGGAGTGAGTTTATAAATTTTTGATTATATCTTTTGAAATAAATATTTCTGTGTAAATTCTAATCTCTTAGTGGGCAATGGTACTGGGGAAGAAGTGGATACCTTCACTGATGGAAAACTATCAGTGGGGGCTGGAGCCATCTGTAGAGAGTTTAGACTCTCAATCCCTTTAAGGGTACTGGAAAACCCCTGGGGGTCAAATGTAACCTACCTGGTCTTTAGGTAGTAGGGGCCGGGGTAATGGTGTATTACGATAACTTAGTCAAATAGATAAGGAGACCGGTAAGACGTTCAGAGCTGTCCTCATTTGGAAAAAAAATATTTCCTAGACTGAGGAGAAGCTGTGGCCATGCAGACAGTCAGAGTTGGGGTTTAGAAAGTCACCCATACTCTCTGAGAACCACAGAGAACTGGGTACTATCCAAGCATTCCTCCCTCAGCAGGATAGTGTGTGAGCCACAGCCACCAGCAGAAAGTAGTATTTGCCCAGAGTCTGACCCTCATTAAATAGGATCACATTAGTGACTAGCAATAGCACCTGGTGTTTAAAAATATACATGAGGGTTATTGTTCTTATACAGTAGAGCATATAGTGTGGTATAGTGCTAAGAACTCTTTGAGATGCTACAGAAATTCTATGTGGTATTAGCACTACTACTAATAATAAAGCACTATATTTTATGGATATAAAATGCTATGTAAAATATAAAGTACTATATTTTATAGAGAACAAAATAATTAGTACTCTTAGTAATAATAATAAAGAAGCATTTATTATATAGAGAAATATTTATCTTTTATGTATGCATCTCAACTAGAGCATAAGCTCCTTGAAGGCAGATATGCTATCTTAAACCTTTGCACAGGCTGTCTCCCACCTCTGGAATGCTCTCCAATCTCACCTTGGCTTCCTTGAAGATTCAGCTTAAGCCCCACCTTCTGAAGGAAGTCTTCCCTAGTACCCTCAGTCACCAGTGCCTTCCTATCCAGGATTACCTTGTGCCTGCTTTGCTATATGCCTTATACATACTTATATATCTGCATATTTCCTCTTTTAATAGAAGTAAGGCCCTTGAGGTCTAGGGACTAGAACTCAAGACAAAGAAATAGGGACTATTTCATTATTGTCTTTGTAGTCCAGGTGCCCAGGACAGTGCCTGACACCTATTAGGCATTTAGTACAAGGCTGAGGTAAACTACCCCCGCCCCCCGCAAAAAAATCCTATCATCAATCTATCCAGGCTCAGCCCCATCTCCTTCAGAAAGTCCTCCTTCACTCCTCCAGCTCAAACTGTTCTAAGTCCCAATGACACTTAAGGTCTATTCTACGCAGTTTAGCTCTTAATTGTGTTGCCTTGTTTTTGTGTTTGTCTCATCCAGCAATGCAAAGGTATTTATTATCTAGCACATGCAAGGCACGTGTGGGGGATGGGGAGGGGTCACGAAGGAAGATACAGTCTAGTTTCTTGTATGGTAGTTTTGTGTCATCAACTAGACTTAGATTATAAAAATTAATTACTGTAATATAGTGATGCCCTCAGGAATAACTGAAATGTGTATGCTTTTTCCCCCTACCTCAAGGAGCGGCTACACATTTTGTTCTTCACCAATTTGGGAAAATAGTTTGCTAGTGTCTTCCCCCATTGTTAGACTGCCATGTCCTCCTGTTAGCATTCTGACTACTTATGGCAGAACTTATGGTACCCACTAACCCTTTCGAATTGGCCACGTCTACTTTGCTGGGAAATGGGAAGCCAACTAACCTTGGTAGAATTGTTTACAAACTAAGAGTAATCAGACCCTGAATAAGGAACTGAGGAACTTTTCAATCTAAAGTAGGTGAGAATTTATAGCATGGACTTTGTGCCATTATTTTGGCTACTCTGAGATTTTTTTTCTTATCTCTTAATTCTTGGCTAAGTTACTAGTTGAGGTTGCTAGATAAGTGAGTGACTTCTGGATAAGTGATGTGTTATAGAAGGTCTGTCTGCTTCAAATAGTTTGGAGCCTAGAGAGCTTGGAGTTAGACAAAATAGAAATATGCAACAAGTTAAAGAACAATGCAAAGCTGAAATAGAAGTTCAAGATAAAAGTCTAAGACATGTCACAAGTCAATAGATGACTAATTGCCCAACGTACAAAGTTAATAAGTGGTATGAGAGTTCAGAGGCAAGACTGAGGACTGTAGACTGGGGGTAGTCTACAGAGATGATAATGGCAGATATTAATGAGCATAACAAGGAGTCTATGATAAGAAGAATAAGACATATACACATGAAAAGTTATACAACAGGACAGGGCAGGATAGTAGTGAGATAAGGGATATCTCAGCTGCAAAATCTAGATTGTGGTAACTGATAACCTCAGACTGGGTGCATGAGTGAAAAGGGACAGCTCAGGAAAAGAAAAAAAATCTTTAGCTTGGATACACAGACCTAGAAGTACCTGGAGATAAGAGGATGAATGAACCTAGATGCCTGGCAGAGATGTCTAGGGGTTACCTCAGCTGACAGCACCTGCCAAATGCAGACCAAGAAAGCTTCCTCCAAAGCAGGTCAGGTAGCAACATTCAGATTTCCCCTATCCCCAGTATACTTATTGCTTGGAATGGCTGCAGAGTCGCCCTGGTTTGTGGCCCTGCTCTAGCCAGAAAAAGCCTAGGTTTTAGTGTGATGTAAACCCAGCCTTCAAGATTACAGACAAAATCAATATGGGTCGTTGGATACATGGATGCAACCACCAACAGAAGCTGAGCTGGGATTCCTCCGCACTTGTCTGTGGGGTATGGAGGAGGGGTAGAGTCTGTAGTCTACCATCTTCCCGTATGTATCTCCAAACCACTAAGAAGGAATAACCTTCAGGCTCCTTTCCAGGGAAACTGAAGGTTCCAAAGTGCTTTCCTAGCATGTTAAGGAGATTTTCAGGCAATATGGGCTGGAAGGGTCACTTAAGTTCTAGTTGTTGGGTCACAGATCATACAGTCTCACCTAATTTTAAAGGTAAATGGGCTCTTACAGATTGTTCAGTTCTGATCCCTCATTCTGTTATTAAGGAAGCTGTGGTCCAAAGAGGTTAACCACTTGCCCAAGGTCATGCTACCAATGAGTGACAGAATTAAGAGTAGAACCTTGGTCTCCTGATTTCTGTTGGCTAGGGTCTTGATCCATTTCAGTTTTACCTGGAGCTATGGTCCCACAATAGGCCTCTCCTTCTAGGCTTAACTTATTAGTGAGTCAGATTCCCATTTTCCTATCCCCAAATGCTCTAGACCTGCCATAGCCATCTGGGGGCTGGGTACCACCATTAGCACCTTTTGTACTGCTGCTACATGCTGGGGGAGAGGAGGAGGGTGTAGCAGAGCTCAGGAAGCTAAGAGTTCAGGAACCTGGTCCCCTATGAGACTGAAAAGCTTCTGCATGAATAAACAATGAAGCAAGGATAAAAAAGGAAGTTGTAAAATCTAGTTAGGAACATGGGAGATGGTAAATAAATGGTACAGTGCAAAGAGAATGGGGTCTGGAGTCAGAGGATCTGGGTTTGAATCCCACCTCTGATGTGTATTACCTGAATGACTTTTGGGTAAATCACTTAACTTTCCTGGGCCTTTGGTTCCTAAGGCCTGTAAAATAAGGGGGTTAAAACTAGATGGCCTCTGAGGTCCTCTAGTCCTATGATCTTTTGATCCTAAGAACTCAAGTCTTTGGACTCAGTGCTCTTTACATACTCTAATATACCACTTTCTTCAGTATATGGTCTATATATCCAGTATGCTCCCTAATATGGTGCCCTGTATGCAGTAGCTGCTTAATAGATATTTGTTGATTGAATTAATAAATGGAAAAGTCTATAAGACCATCCATACCTTCCTGCCCCCAGTTTCTTCAGGATAAACACTTATCCTGGGTGGGGCAGGGTGCTGGCCTGAAAATCAGCGGGTCCAGACCTGATGTGTTCTCTTGCGGAGGCGAAAATGAACGACTGCCCAGAAACATCTTTAAGGAAGTTCAAGTGTTGGCTGGAGACCAGGTACTAGGGGCTAGGAATAAGGGTCCATGGTTTATATACCAGAGCATGACGCTGGTTCTACAATGGGAAGGATTTCTTTCTTTCCTTCACTGAAGGAAATTCCCAAAGCCCAAGTTCTGTTATGTGAGTGTTCTTGGCACACCTCCCTGTCTCATTTGTCCAAACTCGACTGTAGCCAGGGAGCCCTCTATGGTTACATCTCAGAGATTCTGGCCTCAGAGGCTCCTTCCCCCTTCTTTTCATCCAAGCCTCTCTTTGAGGCAGGGCAAAAACTCTATCTTTAGGTGACCAGGGGGAGGAGGTAGCAAGTGCAGAAGAGGAAGCAATAATCCTAGGGTGGTGAATAAAGAAAGCTAGGGCAGGACCGCTCACCATACGTAGGCCAGGGGGAGCAGAAATGAGTTGCCTTGGAGGGCTATGTTCAATTTAATTTCCTGGTTTGGTTAAAAAATAACTAGGCCTACAGCTCAAAGGCAAAGTCCAGGGGGTTATTTTTAACTCTGAACCAGATTCCATCATCTCTACACATCTTTCATCTTGGTCCTCACCTGCACCCCCAGGACAACTCTAAGTAGTCCCTTAATGGTGTTATATCATCTCCCTTTCCTAAGTTTAGGCTACCCTCCAAGATTTCCCTTAGCTTTGCTCCTGATATTCTCTGCCGTCTCTCCTTCCATAGTTTCTTCAAGGAGCCAGCCCTCAGGCACTCAGGTGAGTTCAGAAAGTATGAGTCATTGTAAAGGGCAGGATTAGCTAGACCCAAAGATGACTGCTCAGGGATTTTTCAGGCCTTCCAAGCCCAGAGGGTGATGCCTCCATACTGCTTCTGACCTTCTTTTAATTCTTTGTAGCCTTTTATCCCAAGGCCTAGACCTAGAGGGTAGTTACGTTCCTAGAACTTAGTCCCTTGTATATAGGATCTAGAAAATGTGCAGACTTGTAGTGACCAATTCCCAGGTAGAAACTTGGACATAGAGGTGTAGTCAGACTGAGCCCTTCAAATGAGGGACACCATGGACAGCAGCAACCTGGCTCTTCCCTGCCTTATCCCAGAACTCAAACTAGACCTACCCCACTGGCAGTGGTCGGAATGAGAACAGGAGAGAACATTGTTCTCTAAGCCCCTTCTTGTGGGCTCTGATTTCGTAGCTCTGCACCCTCAGCTTAGCCTTCTATTTTCCACCCTATCTCCCCTCAAGGAACTCACATTCTTTCATCATGCCGATATCCACACAGCGCTTCAGTCGGCAGGCTTGGCAGTGACGCCGATTGTCCTTGGTGATGCGGCAGTCACCATTGAAAGGACAAGTGAATAGGGCCTTCCGTTTCATGCTCCTCCTGCCAAGAGATCAATTAGGGAATGGCTGAACAAGTTGTGGTGTATGATTATGATGGAATACTATTGTGCTATAAGAAATGATGAGGTCAATGATCTTAGAAAAACATAGAAATGTCAGACATGATTTTGTCACCACTAACAAGGCTTCCAGAATTGCCAGCAGAGAATCAAGCTCCCTTCATTGGAGACCTGCACAGACACTGGGAAAGAATCACTGTTCTCTTACTTCAGATTCTTACTAACTGTGTGACCCTGGGCAAAGCACTTAACAAACAAAGGTCTACCTCAGGTTCTTCACCTATAAAATGGGCATCCTAGAAGAACCTACCTCATAGTGTTATCGTGAGGATTAAATGAAATGATATATGTAAAGTGCATTACAAAACCTTAAAGTTCTATATAAATGCTAGCTCCAATAATAATTATTATTATACAAGTACTATTATCCTCATTTACAGATAAGGAAATAGAGAAGTGAATTTTCACAACCAGAACTGGAACTCAGGTATTCTGTCTTCTTTCTGCTCTGCGTTGACTAACACTGGCAGCCTAATGGAATGGGGAAAATATTGCTGGGACATAGGTTCAAGCCCTGACTCCAATATTTATTAGGCATATAATCCTGAATAAATCACTCTATCAAACAGGTATACACTACCTACCTCACAGAATTGTTGTGAAGAAAGCAATAAATAAAAACGAGTTATTATTTCTATTAATTACAGTATGCCCTAGGGCCAAAAGGAAGGACATGGAGGCCCATATCTAAAGAGAAGATTAGGACATTGTGGAAGAGACCTATCCATGGTTTCTTTCAAAAATGACTTTGGGTTGGAAGCCTGTATAACTGGTTTATACGATAATCCATTGCTGATAGTGTAGAGAAAAAAAGAAAAGGAAGTAGAACTGGATGGAAAAAATTGCTAGATTTTGAGTCAGAGGACCTGCACTTGAATCCTTGCTCTGCCTCTATATGGCCACAGATAAGTTATTTAACCTCTCTGGGTTTCAGTTTCCTCATCTGTAAAGTGAATTATTACCAAGTAGAAAAATCACTGGTTTCAGAGTCAGAAAACCTGGATCCAAACCTCATCTTTGACACTTTATTACATATGTGACCTTAGAAAAGTCACTCAAATGTCTCTGGACCTCAGTTCCCCCAACAGTAAAATGAGGGGCTTGGGTTAGGTGTTCTCTGAGACTCCTTTCAGCTTTAAATCTATGAACCTTTGAAAATAGAGGGCTAGCACTAAATTCGATAAGATCTAGACCCGTGATATCTTTGGTACAGGGAACTCCCAGGTAAGGAAACTCCCTCTACCAATGCAGGTTGTCATCATCTTTGCAACTTAGAGTCTTAGAGAGTTTCCTGGACTTACCAGCATGTGTCATAAATGAGACTCAGACCCAGGTCCCCCTGGCTTCCAGGCTGGTTCACCACCCTGCCTCTCATACTCCTTTAAGGATGTGTAAAGCACTTTCTCCATGACAGTTGATGGGGCTGACCAGTATCATCTTTTGCTCTAAAGGTTGACCAGCTCTAAATTGAGAATCTAGCACTAAATCCATATACTTACATCCTAACTAGACCATATTTGCCTCAGGATAAGAACTCAATCTCATCCATTTCCATGGCTTTAATTTACTTTTATTTTATTTTCTTGTCAGTAAGGTGGCTTTTGACAAGTTGCGAGCTTGTCTTAGTTTGTCCACACACAAACCAGGCTATTTAGGTAACTTCAGTGTTTCCACAGACCAGGTTCTGGGGATAGCAGTGATTGCCCCAGATTTAGAACAGAAAAGGTCCAGAAGTCATCTAGTCCAACTCCCTCATTTTACAAATAAGAAAACTGAGACTTTGAGAGGTTAAGTGACTCACTATTGCCACAGAGCTAGTAAGTGTCTGAGGCTCAGAAAGATTCGATCGCTGTGATCACATAGAGAAGGTTTCTCTTACACATTGGTATTCTGGATGCATGGATTCTCAGAGGCCCAATCTCAATTCCTTTGTTACAACACCAGGAGCCTTGCCCCCACCCAGTCCAGACTGAATCAGCTGTCACACCCTGCCCTAACCCAGTCCCTGAAATCCATGGCCATTGTCCAGCAATAACATTCCTTTGAGATTGTGAGCATTATAATTCATCTGTCATCCACTATAGCAGACTCCTACCACCTGTTACTTTCCCTATCCCTTTATTATTGAATCAAGAGCTCATAAGTAAACTATCCCAGAGCTCCACTGCTTGGTCTCTCATCTCTTTTTTCCTCAACCCTACCCATCATTCCATTGCATTCTCTGGCATTCCCATACCATGGTGAACAAACTTCCCTTAATTCTGAATTTTTTCTTCTCATATTCCTTCCATCTACTTGCTCTCACTGAGACTTGGCTTCCACCAGATGACATTGTATCCATGCCTTTGAGATCCTCTCTGCCGCATGCCTTCTATGCCTTCACTTACCCTTCCCCCACCTCCAACATACACAATGGTCCTGGACGGGGAGTTCAGAATAAACCTTGCTCCCCACTGTCACTTCCAGGCCCTTTCTTCACTGCTGTCATTCAGTAATCTGTCCTATTTTGAATTTCATTCTATTAAAACTATACATTCTATATACTATCCTATATAGTTCAAGGTGTCTTGTTGTGTACCAACCCCCAAACCATTTTTCTTTTTTTCAAGGTGCTCAGCACCTAGGTTACACAGTTCCTCTCCTCTCCAATCCCTGTCTTTACCAGAAAATTTTAACATCCACACTGATACTTTCCCAAACTCACTAACTTCCCAATTCCTCTGTCTCCTGACTTCAGCCTACCTTAGCCAAACACAGAGATGATCGCATCTTGGATGTCACCCATGGAAAACACCAAGTTTTCCACTTTCTTAATAAAAAATTCTGACATTCCTCTAACTGACCATAACTTATCTTTCCATCTCTCCCTACGCTTCACCTTTACCTGCTCTTGATCCTCATCTCAACCTTCAATCTCTCTACTCTGACTCCTCTTTCTTCCCTTTCCGATATCCTTATAGTTAACCAATTCAACTTCACACTATTCTCCAGTCTCAAATTCCTCATTCCTTTGTCCTATTCTGCTCATCCCTTGCCAAACCCCAGTACTAGGTTACTCTCACTATCTTACTCCTCCAGTCCTACTCACAGAGTTGGAGAAAGTCACACGACCACAATGACAAGGTCTATTAGAAATTCGTGTTCATCAGTTTCAACTGGACCCTCCTTGCAGCAAGGCATCTTCCTCACCTTGATCATGTCTCACAGAAGCCATTCCAAATCTTCTCTTTTCTCCTCAAGCTTCCCATACCTCCTGCTCCTCCTGCCCTCTCAACTGAGAAGCCCCACTCCTACCTTACTGTAAAAATGGAGAACTTTCACCTTCATGAGTTCCCATTTCTTCCCTTCCCTCCATCTCAAAACCTCATGCCCTTATCATTCAGCATTCATGATCTTTTCCCCAAAATCCACTCCTCTTTCAAACTTTCCTATTTCTGCTAAAGGCACCACCATTCTTCTCATCTCTTAGGTTTGTCATCTCGGAATTGTCCTCTACTTTTCACTCTCCCTCACTCCACATACTCAATAAGTTGCTGAACCTTGATATTCCTACCACTACAACATTTCTTGAATATGACCCCTTTCTTCCTGCTCACCCAACCACTGCCTTAGTTCAGGCCCCCATCACTTCTCACTTAGACCATTATAATGGCCTTCTAATTGGCCTCCTTGATTCAAAACTGTTCCCACTCCCAATCCTTCTTCCACTCAGCTGACAAAATAGTTTTCCTAAATCACAGGTCTGATCATATGACTCTGCTTCTCAATTTCTCCAGTGGCTTCCTAGTGCCTCTCAGATAAAATACAAATTCCTCTGTTTAGCTTTCACAATCTGACCTCAATGTGTATTTCAAATCCCATTATACATTACTCCCCTTCCCATACTCCATGATCCTGCCAAACTGGCTATCTCTCTGTTCCTAAGTTACCATACCCACTTCCTGTCTCCTCTCCTTTGCTATGGCTATTCCCTACTCATGGAATATACTCTTCCTCTTTCCCTCCCTCCTGTCCGTCTTTTCCCCCAGATTCATCTCTTCATTTAAGAGATAGCTTAAGGTACTACCTTCTACATGTAGCCTTCTTCTGAACCCATCCCCTTCATTTATTATGTAATATATTCATACATATTTTACTGGTATACTATAAACATATTTATATATTGTATATTTATATTACATGTAAATATATGATATATCCTATTCACATGGCATATTAATATGGTCTGTGTATTTTGTTTATTATATAATATATTCATATTTATATAAATATATTTTACTATACTATAAATATATTTACATTATATATCTAAATTTAATATATTCATGTATTTATTAGAGAATAAATAGAGTTCAGGGAGTTCAGGGGTGGCTATATGTATTGTTGTTTTTCAGTGTTTTCAGTCGTGTCTGACTCTTTGTGACATGGTTAAGCAACTTGCCCAGGGCCACGCAGCTAGTAAATGACTGAGGCCAGATTTGAACTCAGGTCTTCCTTACTCCAGGCCCAGCACTTTAAACACTGTGCCACCTAGCTGCCCCAGGCTATGTGGTAGAAGGTAATGTGTATATGTGTATGTATGTGTATATATATATATACACATATATATATGTGTATATATATATATGTGTGTGTGTATGTGTATACAAATACATACTTGTCTCTGCACCTATCACATGCTTTGGCACACAGTAGACACAATAAATCCTCATTGGACGCTTCATCGGTATGGGACTGGTCTGAACCCTTATCACTCACCACACTTCATGTACTTCCACATTTCAACCTACTCTTCCTTTCTGTTCTCTTAGTGTGGTCTCCTTGCTGCCTTTGAGAGGCCAGGACGGTCACTAGCCTGGGAGAGCTTTGTGGTCTCAGCTTTAATTTGGGGAGAAAGTCCAGAAAAAATGATTCTGGGAGCACACATATACATAGCTATGTATAAAAGCCATACATACGGGGATAGTTACATAGATGCACATATAGGAATATAGACACATATCTGTGGAGACAGACACACACACACACAGAAAAAGAAGAATAAGCCCTAGCCACGAGCACAGGTGATCACCCACACAAAAGGAAGCGAAAAGGGGGGACAGATAGCTGAGAGGTGAGAGGCTTGGGATCAGGCCTTGGTTTTTTAATAATAACAATGACTAGCATTTATATAATGCCTACTGTATGCCAGGCACTGTTAAGCACTTGAGAAACACTATCTCATCTGATCCTAACAAAAACTCTGAGAGGTCGGTGCTATTATAATCCCTATTTGAGAAAATGGAGGTTAAATGACTTGCCCAGGTTAATACCCCTAGCAAGTGTTGGAGACTGAATTTGAACTCAGTTCTTCCTGATTCCAGGCCCCGGGCTTGATCCACTGTGCCACCTAGCTGCAGCTGACATTCATATAGCACTTCCTACATGCTGGGCACTATGCTAAGTGCTTTCCAATTATTGTCTCATTTGACCCTCACAACAACCCTTCCATTTAACAGGTACAGAAACTGAGACAGAGAAGTGACTTGCCCAGGGTCACATAGTTGGTGCTTGAGGCTGGATTTGATATCAGGTCTTTCTGACTCCAGGCCAAGTTCCAGTCCACTGTACCACTTAGCTGCTTTCTGATATATACATATACATAGACACATATATATACACACACACATGTACATATACATAGACACATATATACATGCACACACACATATATGTGTGTGTGTGTATATATATATATATATATGTATGTATGCATGTATGTATGTGTGTATCTAATGGCTGAAGGTTTAGCGAGGAAACATCCCTAAGTGGGACTTCATCATCGCCACTTCTAGGAAGCCTGAGACTTCTGAGTCTGATTTTAGGTCCCACTCTACCAGTCATATATAATTATCCTTCCTCTTGGGAAATCAGCGGAGATCTATTCAGAGATATTGTTTCCTTTGCATCTGTGCCCTGGGGCATAATTTACTACAGTCCCCACAGAAGGCTACCATCCAGAACCAGCATAGGATCCCAGAAATAGTCATGGGGCAGTTAAATGATAGAGCTTGAAAGGAAGGGTTCCATCACTATAGGAAGGAGAAGCTACTGGTTTTGACTCCTTTGGGGTCCCTTCTCACATTACCTAGGGAACCCAATAATAGATCCAGATTTGCAGTAAGAGCCAGGTTTATAGGTCAGTATTTTGGTTTACATCCAGCCTTCATGATATTGCAGCTTGTTTAGACCCAACCTATCCTAAACCCTTCTGGAAGAGCCCGTAGGACAGGTACTCTGCTTGCCTGAAGGGATAGAGTAAACCTTTCTACCCTAAGACTCAAGTATCCTTGCTATAATTCACTAGACAGAGGTAAGGTTAGTAGTCTTCAGGGCCTTTAACACCTGTAGGAGTGATCCTTACCAGCATAAACATATTCCACATATTCTAGATTCAGGATAAGATATTCATCAGATGGGCTTAGTCTACAATGTATTTTGGGGTTTTAGAGAAAGTCCATTCCCTAGATTAAGGTATTCAAAACTAGGATGACGTTGGAGGTAGTGGGTTCTGCATCTCACAACCTTCAAGAAAAGGCTAAATAATCACTTGTAAGTCATGGTGTAGAGGGGATTCTTATTTAGATATGAGTTAGACTGGATCTCAGAGGTGCCTTCCAAATCAGAGATCTTGTGATTCTGTGAAACTGGTTTCTTTCTGTATGTACCTCTGGGCATGGGAACAAGAATTGATTTCCAGTTTCTCTCTCCCACTAAGAGGTTCTTGGCACTTCAGTCATCACTTCAAATGTGCTGAGCCCCCTGAAATCATCCATTACATCTTACCTGTTCAAAAGAGTCCAGTTTGCATCTGTTCCCCCTACAGATACACACATTGGCCAAAGAGTTGAAAGACTGATTTCTTTTCCTACCTACTTCCATAAACTCTTTGGTGTGGTCTCTAGCCTCTAGAGCAGGAGCTCTTGACCTATTTTTGTGTGTATCATGGACTACTTCAGCACTTTGGTCTAATGAAGCCTACAGACCCCTTTTTAAAAAGAATCATGTTTCTAAATGCACAAAACACATAATGATTTTTTTCAAAAAGAAACAAGTTGATGAACCCTAGATGAAGAAACTGAGCTCTAGGGTATGTTTCTGTTACACTTCCAGAGTCATGGAAACTAAGAACACCAAGGAGCCTGTTATTTTCTAGAACTCAAGTGGCAACCACTTAAACTTCTTAAGTTTCCTCATGTGTAAAATAGTACCTGCCTTCCAGACAGTGTGAGGATAAAATAGATAATATTTGTAAAGTGTTTTACAAACCTTAAAGTGAAATATAAGTGCTTCTCAAGCAAAACTTCCAAGATTCCCCAAAGTAGGGACTAACCTCTTTCTCTCATGACCAGAGACCCTAAATAGTTCTCAGTAGAAATCAGGCACTCCAAAGTCCTCTGATGACAGAAGTTGTTGAGTCCCTCTCCTCATCTCTAGGAAGAATAGATCATCTTCTAACCCTATTGTGCAAGATTTCCAGGAAGAGGAAATTCTGTGACATTCCTCATTTTCCTTACCACCAGGAAGTTCATTGTTTTCTGTGCTTAATTTAAATCTCCTTTGCTACAGCTTAAATTTCTTCTTGCTCTGCACTCAGTAAAGATGGTAATAGGTAATTTCCAATTACCAATTGGACAATAGGAAAAGGATCTCTGATGAGAAAAGGCAGTAGAAGGGTGAAAGCTGGGACAACAAAGACCAAATCCCAGCTGATATTTTCTTCTCATTTAATGGGCTGAGTGATACAAAAAACAAAACAAAACAAAACAAAAATAAACAAAAACAAAAAACTTCCTGCACATTTCAGAAGCTTTTTTCTTTTAATTTTATAAATAAGATAGTGATTTATTGTCTCCCCTAAAGACAGAACTAGAGAAAATAGACTGAAACTGAAGCTAGAAATTGAGTTTAGATGGTAGGAGGAATATCTCAAATGAGCTTGCTATATGACATAAAGAACACTGGGCTGAAAGTCAGGAAACCTGGGTTCTAATAATAGCTCTGTCACTAGCCAGCTGTATGACCTTGGACAAGTCACTTAACTTCAGTTTCTTCCTCTGTCAAATGAAAGGTTTGGATGAAATGTTATCTAAGATCCTTTCTAGCTCTAATAATTCTATAATCTCTTCTTCCCCAGAGGCCAAAATGAGATCCATTACTATCTAGGCTAAGGGGAAAAGGTTGTCTTCCTCCCTACCCCAAAGGCAAAGAAAGTGACAGGATAACCCTACTAATACTCTGTATAGCCCTGTATTAGACACTAAGAGTAAATTTTGCAATGATGTTTCTCATCGGAATATGAGAGGAGAAAAGCCTAGCTTGTGTACAGGGACGAAGGCTCTGTTTTGCTAAGGTGGAGGAGAGGGAGAATAGGGAGATATGGCAGTTTTGGGAGTGGATGGGTGGAGGAGGAAGGCAATATTCTAGCTTGCTTGGCTAAGGAAGCAAGGAATGAGACAGGATGGAGAGGTGGCTCTGAAAAAAAATCATACAATCAAAGTCACTTCTGCCCACAGTACAGGACTTCCATTTGCAAGGAGAAAACAAAACAAAGTAAAACAAGAACAGCAACTGCACTTAGGGCCCAGCCGATGGTAGAGAGCAGGGAAACTCATCCTAGCTGCCCTGAGCTCAAATCCTTCCTTCCTTTCTACTACATTGGATCCAACTCTGTGTTTCCAATCAGTCCTTATCAACCCTAAAATGACTTCCAAAAGTGTGGTTCCCACCCCCTCAGGGCCACCAGTCTGCCTCCTCCCATGCCTTGCCCGTGCCCATTCCACTTCCACCCTACTCTCCTACTTAACAAACTTATGCCTGTGAGCTAGTCTGGTTCGAAGAAAGCATAGCTGTCAGTTTCCATAAGAAACTGTTTTCTCTTCTGCCCCCTCAGAGCTGGGACCCTATAATTCTCTGGATGGTCTGCAATTATAAGCCCAGCTGGGAAGTAGCTGGACGGGGGTGGAGGGCAGTCCTAGGCTAAATATAAATGGAGTTTCTAGAAAGCCAGGGGTTAGGGAGGACATTGCCTGCTTCTCCTGCCAAAAACCTACTGACCAAAACATGAAACTGAGACATGAACCTCCAATGGGTTTATGGGGGCCAGGACTTAAAGGAATATGTTGGTAGCCTTTGGGGCCTTAACATCTATATAAGTGATCATTGGCAGCATAAATATACCCCACATATTTTAGATCCAGGATAAAATATTCATCATGTGGGCTTTGTCAACAATGCAGTTTTAGATTTTAGAGATATTCCAGTCCTTAGTTTGAAGCATATTATAGAATATTCCATTATCTGATTCCCTCATCTGAAAGACAGTTTATCTGATTGACATCTGAAGTTAAACAGGCTTGTGAATGGAGGTACCAGGAGATTCCAGGGGAAGTAGAATATCTCTCCAACCAGATTTTGTCTCCCAAGGGCAGGGATGTTATTGTCCAGATACACGGTGATGTGCAAATCCTCAAACTCCCAGAAGTACGGTCACCACCCACAATCAATTGAAATTCAGACATGTACTGCAGAGGACAATTCAGAAATGACTTTGCTAACCTGCTCTCTCTTTTAGTCATTTGCCAACAACTAATTTATGGATTCCTATTCCAGCTACTTCCTTGGCATTTCATGCCTATGGCCTTCCTTGACTGCTTTGGGAAGTCTTTTTGGCCTGGCCAGGAAATGGCATCCGAGTTGCATGGATGCTAGACTGAGCAGTTCCAAAACTGAGAGGGAATGGGAAAGACTGTCACTTAAACTCCCTGGGTCTCAGTTTATCTATAAAATGAGGATAGACTTGGTAGCTTCTGAGGTCCCTTTTAACTCCAAACCTATGACCCTGCGACCTTTCTCCTTCTTCTTAACCAAGGGTTCTTAACCTGGGGTTGAGGTCAGAGCAGTGAATATAGCACTGAGCCTAGAGTCAGGAAGACCTGGGTTCAAATCTAGTCTCAGACACTTATTAGCTGTGTGACCCTGAACAAGTCACTTAACTTCTGCTTGCCTCAGCTTCCCCAACTCTAAAATCAGGATAATAATAACACTTACCTCCCAGGGTTGTTGTGAGGGTCAAATGAGATAAAAGGCATTTAGCATAGTGCCTTGCACACGGTAGGCACTATATAAATGCTTATTCTCTTCTCCCTTCCCTGGAGTCCATGGATAGATTTGGGGGGAGGGAGGGGTGTTCCAGGAACTTGGATGGGAAAAAATTCTTTATTTTAACTAATCTCTAATTGGAATTTATCATTTATTGCAATTATTTTAAAAAATGATCTTAAGAATCTTAAGAAAGGGTTAACCAGACTGTCATAAGGGTCCATCTCTCTCTCTCTTTCTCTCTCTCTCTCTCTCTCTCTCTCTCTCTCTCTCTCTCTCTCACACACACACACATACACACACACCATTAAGAAGCCCTGCCTTAAGCACAGATGCATAATTCTCCTACCAAGAGAACTAAGAGACTGTCATCATAAGATTATTACATATCCACCATAGACAGAGCAGCCTATTAAAAAAAAAAGAGGTCCAAATTAAGGCAAATTAAACCAATAAATCAAACATTATTTGGAAATGGTTTTCCAAGACCAAGAGGCCAACAGGAAACCAAGACACACAGACGATAAGTAGCAAGCTCTCTAGCTTGGATCCCTTGGAAGTACGGGGAAACCTCTGACTTTCCTTGCTAGGCCTATGCTCCTTGTGTAGATGATAAAGAGAGGTATAGTATGAAAGATCATAGAACCTTAGCTCCAGAGCTAGAATGAACCTCAGAGGGCTTCCAGTCCAAGGCCTTCATTTACAGATGAGGAAACTAAAGTCCAGTAAGACAAATAACTTCTCCAAGGTCACACATACGATAAGTGTCAAAGGCAAGGTGGAAATGTATCTTTGTATATTCGTATTGCAGTTATGAAAATCATTCTTGGTTCATACACTTAGGTTCTAAAGGAATCATTAAGTGGACGACAAATAGCCTCTTCCCTTTTTCTCCTCTCAGTTATTTTTGGGGACTTTACTGTTGATACCTTCAGCATTCCCCCATTTTGCTGCCTTGTTTGGACTTCCTTTGCCATGGAGCTTCCAATTTTCGCTAGTGGCTCATCCATAAAAACTGACTTCTTTGCTCCTGCACTCATGGTTGTTTAACAATTATGGAGGAATACTGGCCACCAAGCTGATTTCTGCCACTCCTACTTCGTCTCCTTCAACTCTGACCAAGAGCCAGTATGACCCTGGCTCCTCTCCAGTCTGATTTCTTCCTTCCCAACGTTCCCGTCCCACCCACCCCCTACTCCACAAAACCCATAATTACTAAGGTCAATGGGGACTTCTTTACTGACAAAACCAAGGACATTTCTCTATCCGATTGCTTTTAACATTCGCATACCTTTCAGTACTGGTACTGGTACTTTTAGTACTCTTACTACTGACTCTTTTAAATATTTTAAATTTTATTTTTAATTTATAGAATTAAACAAGCATTTCCATATAGTACAATAAAAGGACTCTTCAATACTCTTTCGATCTTTCCTTCCAGGGCTCATGCATGAGGGGACATACCTTATGCCCACTTCCTATTTATTTCAAGTCTCCATCCTCAACCCTTTACTTTCTTCCTTTATAACTGGCCCTATGCAATGCCACCCAATATCCACAGATTCATCTTTTATCCACTATGCAGAGGACCCAGAAATCTAGTTTTTTCTAGCCTGAACAGAACCCTCAGTTCAGTTCCATATAAATTCACTGACTGCATCAAACAAAGCAAAGCAGAGATAACTCTGTTTATTGTCCTTCTTAGAGCTCGGACTGGGCTGAACTGGTTCATTGGGGTAATGGGTAAGCAATTCCTGTTATGGACAGATACTTGGATTTCCACTGAGCCCATGAAAGAAGGGAACAGGAAAAAAATGGTACACCCAGGGAAAATTGTATGGAGCCAATTGTGGAACTTCTGATTAAAAAATACACACACACACACCAGGTCATGTGATATTATTTATGTATTCATTGGGATATTGGAAACTGAAGTGTCCTAGCATCAAGCTCCAGACCAGACTGATGATCATTATGAATTGACTGGGTCTGCCATGGATATAAGAAACATTTTTGGCTCATTTTCATTTAAGTTACTTAAAAGCTACATCCAACTTACACAGCCATATAGAATTATCATCTACCAGGACCTGGGCAGGATGTTTTCTTACAGGATATACCCTTCTCTCTACTCTCAAAGACCTCACCTTATGCAAGCCCTTATTACAACAGCCTGATGGTTGGTCTCCTTGCCCCAAGTTTCTCTTCACTCCAATCTATCCTCCTTTCAGCTGCCAAAGTGATCTTGCTAATGGGCAAGCCTGACCACGTCGCATACTCATCTCCCTTCAGTCCGACACACCTTCCCTACTCCTCCCCCTCAGAAAACTCCACTGGTTCCATGTTGCCTTGAGGATCAAATATAAAAGGTTCTGTTTGGCATTTAAAGCCCTTCACAACCTGGATCTTCCTATCTTTCCAGACTTCTGACACTTTATTCCTTTCTACATTCTCTGTGATTCGATGGCCCTGCCTTCCTTGCTGTTGTTTGGGGTGAGTGAACTGACCAGTTAAGCTCATTTGAAAGTGGGCTTCAGGGACCCTATAGACAGATGGAGCACAACATTCCATCTCCCAACACTGTTCTTTTTCATTTACTATCCCCCATGCCTGGAATTTTCTCCTGCCTCACCTGTGAACTTTCTTGGTCTCCTTCAGGAGTCAGCTTATACCTTCTGGGAGAGATTATTTTTGGTTGCTGCTCTTGGTAGTGCCCTCCCTCTGAAATCGCCTCCCATTTACACTGTATATGTCTTACGTGCACATAACTTTTTGCATGTTATCTCCCTATAAGAGGAGAGCAGGGAGCACATTTTGACCTTTTTTGTGTCCCCAGCACTTAGCACAGTGCTTGGCATTTAGTAAGTGCTTAATAAATGCTGATTGACAGAATGATCCTATGATCCCAATCTCTATCAACCATAGGTTTCCATGTGTCAGTGCTGCTTCTGTAGGCTCCCAATATTCCCAAGATTCAATCAGCAGTTTCCCTAAGGATTCTGTTTTCCTGAGCTTGATCTTCATATCCCGGAATCAAACTCTATGCCATCAAGGAAAACAAAAATTGTTCTGGGGGAGTAAGCCAGTTTGGAAATGGGCTTCAGGGACCCCATAGATGATAGTTTGGGGAAGTAGATGGGAATGTTTCTTGGTCAGTTCCATGTACTTTGACATAGACTCCTTTTTCAGGACTTCCTTAGTGCCAGCTGCTATATAAAATTTGACATTTGGATCACGCTTTAGAGCTTTTCAGAGCACTTTCAGATACATGATCTTATTTAATCTTCACAACCCTGTTGGGTAAGTAGAACAGGCATCACTGACTCTATTTGCTAAAAGGAAATTGAGGCTCAGAGAGATTAAGTGAGCAGAGATAGTACTAGAACCCTGGTCTTTATAATAGGAGGTAGGCTCTTATGCACAGAATCCTATCCCATCAGAGTTCAAGAGGCAACAACTCCACCACCAAGCCCTGGCAGGAAAGGGCCTAGGTGTCGCCCAGGAAACCTGACCCGTGCTTCAACAGGGCCTATGTTCCAGGAAGTAAAGTCTACCAGGTGGGAGGAATGATAGATGCAGCAATCTGGAGCTGCTAGTGTTGCTGTTCTGGTTCCCCAAGCTGGGGAGCACCCTAATGGGAAAAGAAGGAGATCTGCGCCAGGCCAAACAGACAATTAACTCCCACAGAAACCCTGCTGCCTGGCAATTGCTCAAGGGAATGAAACTCTGGGCTTACTGGTTTCTGAAGCAGAGGCTAGGGTGAGTCAGACTCCCACATTTCTAGAGAACTCAGGAGAATCCCAAGGATGGGAGGAAGTCTCACATGAAGCCCAACATAAGTGCAATTTGAGCCTGACTCAGTCCATTGTCAAGGCCAAAACAATCTCAGCTGAAGCCCTCAGGTTCAGAGTGGTACCAATAGGATATGAGCATCTCAGCTCTGGACTTTACTTTTTCTTAATATCAAAATTCCTGGTGTTGGTTTTGCCTGTCACAAGTTCTGATTATTGTATTAGCTCCTTTTTGACCTCTACTCGAAGCTTTTGTGGGAGAAGGTTGTGGACGGAGGGCAGGAGAAGAGGAAATGACTTTAGACAAATAGGAAGGAAAAGAAAACGATGACTTGGAAGGATTTGGACTAATGAAATATGTCAGAGAAGGAATTTGGGGAGGAGAAATTTAGAGAAATCGAGCAAAATTTCATGGAGAACAATTTTCAGGTCAAAATATTGGACCAGATTCTACTTCCTGGTTGAAAGGGAAAGTAGGATCAAAAATAATTAAGGACATAAAAAGATGAAGAAGGACGATGGAGCAGAAACTGCATAGGACAGCTCAAGAAAGAAAAGGAAAAGGTAGCTGTTGAGACAAGGCAAGGTAAGCAGGAAAAAGTAAGTGTAACAATGGGAGGGTAAAGCAAAATGGTGGGTGGGGCAAACTGATGAAACAGTAGGAGATTGGTGCAAGGCTGAAAGGGAGTGAGCGTGATGATTTGGCTGAGACTAAGGGAAGGAAGTTGAGTGGGATTGTCAAATTATTAAGAGGTGAAAGTTTTAACTAAGTGCTTAGGGTTGAGGTATAAACATCCACAAGTAGTTAAAAAAACACACAATGAAAGTCTCAATCATTAGGGAGAATAGGGAAAATTATACAGTGTGTGATGTTTCTATTTTTCCATAGCCAAGTGGATATTAACTATCTTCAAAGTATAATTTTATCTCCTGGGAAAGAAATGGAAGGGAAGCATTCCTAAAGTATACCGAAGAAGATGGCGGATTAGAGGTAACCCAGCTGAACTCTCTCAACACTCCCCTCCAAATAACTTTAAAATAATGCCTCAAATCAAATTTTGGAGTGGCAGAGTCAACAAAAGGTCAGAGTAAGACATTTCTGACCAAAGAAAACTTAGGAGGTTGGCAGGAGAAGTTTGCAACACCAGGGTGGAAGCTTGTCCAAAGCCCAGGGCAGCAGCTTCAGGAGCTCTTGACCCAGGGACAGTAAGGGGGTCAGACAACTGGTCAGAAAGATATTACAGGGGACCCTTTGCCAGCACTGGTTGGCAACTCTATCGCCCATAGGCAGTCCTGGGTTACAGTTCCAGGTCTGTGAAGAGCACTTGGGGTTGGTCACAAAGGATCAGGGGCCCTGGTTGCAGTTCTAAGGCAAAGAGTCCTAGAGCTTATGGCTGCAGGGAACCAGGGACCCTTACTGGATACAGACCAAAATGCAGATCAGGAGAGCAGCGACTATACCTCTCCCAAGATCACACCACCTTGGAAGCACTAAAAACTTGCAGACCCCCAGAACTAGCTCTGAAAACAATAGCACAAAAAAGCCTGAAGCTTAGCACAGTGCCTCCCCACCCTGAGGTGAGCAGAGTCCAACTTTAACATGAAATTCAAAGTCAAGAAATAGACTGGAAAAATGAGCAAACAACAATAACCAAAAAAAATTTGACCATAAAATCTAGTATGGTGGCAGGAAAGAACAAGATATGAACTCAGAAAAAGATAACAATGTAAAAACAGCTACAAACAAAAGCCTCAAAGAAAAATGCTAGTTGGACCCATGTCTAACAAGAATTCCTAGAAAAGTTAAAGAAAGATAAGATGGTAGAGGAAAAATTGGGGAAAGAAATGAGAGTGATACAAGAAAATTATGAAAAAAAGAGCCAACAGCTTGGTAAAAGAGATGCAAATGAATATTGAAGAAAATAAAACCATAAAAAAACACAATTGGCCTAATGGCAAAAGATACACAAAAATTCACTGAAGAAAATAACTCTTTTCAAAGCTGAACAGGCCAAATTG
The DNA here is from genome assembly GCF_011100635.1 of Trichosurus vulpecula. NCBI lineage: Eukaryota > Metazoa > Chordata > Mammalia > Diprotodontia > Phalangeridae > Trichosurus > Trichosurus vulpecula. The sequence goes on along the minus strand of NC_050577.1, from coordinate 278,114,418 downwards.
AAAAGGAGGTACAAAAATTCACTGAAGAAAAGAGCTCCTAAAAAGCAGAATTGGCCAAATAGGAAAAGAAGTACAAAATCTCACTGAAGAACACAATACCTTAAAAATTAGAGCTGGGCAAGTGGAAGCCAATGACTTCATGAAAAATCAAGAAACAATAAAAGAAAGTCAAAAGAATGAAAAAAATAGAAGAAAATATGACATATCTCATTGGAAAAACAACCGACCTGGAAAATAGATCCAAGAATGATAATTTAAGAACTATTGGACTATCTGAAAGCCACGCTCAAAGGAGGAGCCTAGACATCATATTTCAAGAAATTATCAAGGAAAACTGCCCCAGTATCTTAGATCCAGAGGGTAAATAGAAATTGAAAGAATCCACCAATCACCTCCTAAAAGAGATCCCAAAATGAAGTCTCCCAGGAATATGATAACCAAATTCCAGAGCTCCCAGGTCAAAAATAAAATACTTAAAGCCAGGGCTATCCAAAATGTGACCTGCAGGTGGCATGTGGCCCTCAGTGCAATTTATGCGGGCCCTCCTACAAGCATAGAAATTTACATAAATCCTTTAGTAAAGGAAGCCGAGCTACCACAGAGCTCTCACTAAAATGGCAAATCAAAATATATTGTCGATTGTTTCAATAAAAACCTAAAGTTGAACAGCCCTGCTTTAAGCAACCAGAAAGAAACAATTCAAATATTGTGGAGCCACAGTCAAGATCACACAAGATTTAGCAGCTTCCATACTAAAGAACAGAGGGCTTGGAATATGATATTCTGGAAGGCAAAGGAGCTAGGATTACAACCAAGAGTTGTACAACCTACCCAGAAAAACTAAGTATAATCCTTCAGGGGGAAAATGGATATTTAATGAAATAGAGGACTTTCAAGCATTCCTGATGAAAAGACCAGAGCTGAATAGAAAATTTGACATTCAAACACAATACTTGAGAGAAGCATAAGAAGGTAAATGTCAAACAGTAAGCATAAGGATCTCAATAAACTGTTTACATTCCTAAATTAATAAACAAAATATACAGAAATAAGACTTCAAAGGGGGAAAAAAGGGTACTGAGATTGAGAAGGGAAGATTTGACTCTTGTCTTTGACCCTTGTCAGAAGTTGAAGAATAGAAGAGTTTTACATAGAGAAGATAGGAAAGAAAAATGACATCTGTAACAATTAGACCTTAAAAAACACACACAAGATTTGGGGTTCTTTCTGAAGAAGAAGGAACTGAATCCTTTGAAGAGGGAAGGAGAATAAGCATTTATTAAGTACCTACTGTATGCCAGGCACTGCCCTAAGCACTTTACAAAAATTATTTCATTTGATCTTCACAACAACCCTGTGAGGGAGGTGCTGTTACCCATGTTTTACAGTTAAGGAAACTGAGGCAAACTTGCCCAGGGTCACACAGTGTGTAAGGTCAGATTTGAAGCCAGATCTTCCTGACTCCAGACCCAGCACTATATCCACTATATGCCACCCAGCTGAGGAAAATAAAGTTGTGTGCCCTTCAAAGAATCATCCAGTCGAGCCACCAGAGGTATCACATGAGAATCCATACAGTAAGGGTCAGGGAAGGAAGATAAGAGTAGTAATTAATGATTCTCTGCTAAGGGATGGTGAGGTGGCTACTTGTTGACCCTCATGTCAATAACAGAATTTTCAGTTGTCTTCTTGGGGCATTCAAGCCATACATAATAGAGAATTACCAAGACATCAACATGGATGGCAATTACCCATTTTTGTTGATTCACTTGTGTATAAAGAATACTCATAAGTAACCTAAAAAGTATTGTCAATGATTATGAAGTCTTGGGCAAGAACCTGAAGACTTCTGTTTTCCTCATTGTTATTCACTGAAGAAAGCAAGGGATGCAGAAAAGGTAAATTAATTTGGGAAGAGGACAGCTAGCTAAGAAGATAGTATCTAAGAATTGTATTTAGACTTCTGGTCCATGGCTTAAAATATAAGTATGATAGCTCTCAGGTTAAAAATGGGGTATATACCTAAACAAAGTATGGTAAGAATGAATTTGCTATACAGTCAATAAAAATCCTTAAACTAAAAATTATAGGGGATTGTCTATGTATATTTCCCAAGTTAGGTATCATAGAAAGTAGCTTCAAAGAAAAGAAGAATACATCCAGAAGTTCACAGGAGACAAAATCTCAGAAAGGAGCCAGTGGTAAAACCCATGGCCTCAAATGGGTCTATACACAAATGCCCAAAGTTTAAGACAACAAACATAAGGAAACAGAAATCCTGACATAAGGAGGCAAATTTGGTTTTACAGGCATCACTGAGATTCAGTGAGATGAGATTCATGATTGGACTATGCTAGATTAAAGGGGATGGGGAGAATGAATGGATGAGGGTGGCAATGTATTTTAATATGGTATACTCAAGTGAGGCCATCCAAGAACCAGAGTAATGAAGGAGAGTACTTGGGTAGAAGTTAAAGAAAGAGGGAACAGAGGTGATTTATAGATCACCTGAAAAGAGAGAAAATAGATGAGGAGCTTAGTTAAACACCACAAATCTAGCTCAGAGGCAGAAAAGGCAAGTTAAATTATCCTGATATTTGCAAGGGCTCCCTCTTTCTCTGCCAAAAGAAGAGGTGCTTAAACTTCTTGATTTGCCAGAATGATAATTTCATCCTTCAGAAGGTAGAGGGTAATTCTATTCTGCATATGGTTATTACTAAAAGGGAGAAACTCCCTTTGTTGGGGTGGAAATAATGGGAACCCTGGGAGAAGTGACTATTCCCTTCAAGGGTTTTGGTAGAAAAGAGGAAATCCAGGCACAGTGTGACATGTAATCTAGATTTGAGGAAAGCAGATTTCAAAGGGTTCAGAGGAAAGATAGTTAGGATGCTATGGACTAAAATGCTTCAGGGGAAGTCAGCCCAGGAGGGATGGGAGATGCTTAAAAATAAAATTCTGAAGACAGAGAGGAACAATTCCAACAAGGAAGAGTAAAGGGGGTTTATCTAAAGGGATTGGATATGGATGTGTAGGAAACTCAATAATCTACCTAGGTTTTAAAAAGAAATATACCAAAAGATGGAAACAAGACCAGTTAACAGATGATAATGATGGTCCTAAAAAATAATGTCAGGGTACTAAAGCCCGGAATGAGCTGAGGCTGGCAAGGGAAGTTAAGGACAAAAGCAAAAATTAAAATAAAAAATATGCAGGTTGATCAGTTGATAGATACACACACAGCTATTTTGGGAGAAAAAGGAAGGAGAGGGAGAAAAAAGAATATTGAAGAAGGGACAGGACCTTTGCTTGGGGGGAGTGGGGGAAGTAGGGCAATGATAAGTGACAACTGAGAAAAAGCAGAGCTGCTTGTTTTCTCTTCCAAGGTTAATGATCTTTGTACTGGAAATGATAGAACAAAAAAAATGACCAACAAGGAGTCTATAGGAAGATATGCAAGTAAAGAGCAGTTAATTGGCTTCAATGAATTTAGTCACTCAGCCTAAATGAACTATATACTCAGATAATAATAGAAGGAAAGTTAACATCTACACGATGCTCTGAAGTTTTCAAAGGGCTTCACATACATTCTTTCATTTTATTTTCATAACCTTATCCCCCATTTTATATTGAGGAAACTGAGGCTGAGAGTTAAGCAACTTGCTTGGTAATACAGCCAGTAAGTGTCCGAGGCAGGATTTGAACTCTGGTCTTCCTGATTCCAAGTCTAGCGTTCTACCTCCTGTGCCACCTAACTGCTCCTGAAAGATGCACACACATACACATGCAAAAGAAAACAAAAACAAACCGAACAAACGACAACAACAACAAAACCCTGGCAGATACGACTTGCTGAGCTTGAAAGATAGGAGCTTGCTGAGTCAGCGATATCTGAAAGATCATGGAAAGTGAAAAGAGGTGCCACAAGATTGGCGAAGGGTAAGCGGTGTCCTGGAGGAAGAGAACAGAGCCTGCAAACAGAACAGAGGCAGTCAGCTTGACTTCAGTTTCTGGTTGGCAAATACGTAGAAAGGAAACTGGTGACTAAGAAGAACAAGCATGGCCCCGTCAAGGATACGTCATGCCAGACTAATCTCACTTCCTTTTCTGGGGCACAATTACCAAACTAGTAGGTGGGGGCAATGCTGTGGCTATGGTTTACTTAGACTTTAGCAGTGCTCTTGGTAAAGTATCCCATACTTTGTGGAGAAGATGGAGAGAAGTAGATGGGGATGACAATGCAATTAAATAAATTTGGGAATGATAGGATTGTTAAATCCAAGGAGTAGTCATTATTGGTTCCATGTGAATGTGGCAAGAGGTTTCCAGAGAAGTACTTTAAAGAATTGTGCCCTATGGTGTTTAGCTTTTTTTTAAAAAAAAAAATAAATTCCTTGGATAAAAGCATCATTGGCATAGTCTTCAATTGTAAAAATGACAAAAATCTAGGATGCATAGCTAGCTCACGGGATGCAAAAAAGCCAGGACGCAAAAAGATCTTGAGACTAGAGCACCGGGTGAAAGCTAACAAGATAAAGTTCACTAGATATAAATGCCAAATCTTGCACTTCTGAACAAAAAAATATTAGTTTCACAAGTACAATACTGGGGTTTGTGATTGCTGTTACTGTTGAGTTGTCTCAGTCATGTCTAACTCTCCGTGACCCTATTTGAGGTTTTCTTATGGAGCGGTTTGCCATTTCCTTCTCCAGCTCATTTTACAAAAGAGAAATTGAGGCAAACAGGGTTAAATGACTTGCCCAGGGACACACACAAGTAGTAAGTGTCTTGAGGTTGGATTTTAACTCAGGTCCTCCTGACTCCAGGGCTGGTGCTCTATTCAGTGCCACCTAGCTGATAGCAGTTATTCTGAAAAAGACCTAGAGATTTTAATGGGCTGCAAGTACATTATGAGTCAGCAGCGGGATGTGACAGCCAAAAAAGCTGATTTGATCTCGAGCTGTATTAAGTGAAATATAGCTTCCAGGAATACAGAAGTGATAGTCCTACCGTCCTCTGCCCTTGTAAGACTTGTCTAGAATAGTGTACTCATTTCTGGGCACCCCAACTGAAAAAGGACACTCATAAGCTAGAAAAGGTACAGTCAAGGACAGCCCGGATAATGCCAGACCAGAAGTCTATGTCATTGGGGAACCAGTTAAAGGAACTCTGTATGTTTAGTCTGAAGCATAGAAGCCTCAAACTGGGGCATAGCTTCAAGTGTCTGAAGAGCTGTCATGTGGAGGAGGGATTCAGCATTTCTATTTGTTCCCAGAGAATAGAAACAGTAGCAGCGGGTGAAAGATGCAAAGAGGTAAATGCTAGATATCATGAAAAACTTCCTAACAAGATGGTTCTTCCCAAAGTGGAGTGGAGCTGCCCCGGGCAGTGGTGGGCTGCCTTTCCTTGGAGGTCTTCAAACAGAGGTTGAACGAACATCCATTGGGTATGTTAAGGTGGGGATTCCTTTCATGGATGGGTTGAACTACATGGTCCCAAAGATGTCTCAAATTATGCATTTCTATGATCCTTCCCTCTTTTCTCTCAACAAATCTGCTCCAAATTATATTGCTTTCTAATTTCCTATTCTGCCACCACCCACTTCAATAATTTCTCTCTCTTCTCAACTACTGCCTCTCAACTCCCCTTTCCCTGGCTCTATCTGGGTCTATCTTACTGTTCTTCCTTACCTCCTTTTCCGCGAAGCCTGAGTCTATGGGGAGAGCTGTTAAAGGTGTTGACACTGATCAAAAGCTTCTACAGACAGAAAATTTTAGAATTTTAGAGTTGGAAGGAATCCACAGACTCGTGTCCATCTGGCCTTGTGAGTCCAATGCCCTCATTTGATTGTCTGCCTCTCTAATTATCTGAACATTCCTGAAGCATGGAGATAAGCAGAACCTAGAGAAGATGGGTAAGGAGGGATATGAACACAGAAGGGGCACTGGGACTCCTGACAACAACAACCCACATATACAAAATGCTTTAAGTTTTACAATGTACCTTCTTCACAGCAACCCTATGGATGAGGTATGACAAGTATCATCATCCCCAGTACCTAGCAAAGTGCCTGACATACAGCAAGTGATTAATAATTGCTTGTTGATATTGTAGCATTGCTTTATTTTCCAGTTATGGTGTTTTAGCTTTTGAGTATCACGGCTTGGAAGGATAGGATTTGGAGCTGGAAGGAATCGCAGAGGTCATCTGGTCCAGCCCTCATATTTTACAGACGAGGAAACATTTTCAGAAAAGCTACGTGACTTGCCCATATACTCACACCCCGTAAGTGGCAGGACTCTTCAGTGGCAAGGGGCATTGTTCCCTATAAAAGAGTTGTTGTGTGGTTCCAGGTCGGTTTATGTGGATACGTGAACTTGAGCACTAAGTTCCCAGGCTGTCATGAGATTCCTGCTCCCCTTGGCTTGCAAGGCTATGATTATCAGGAGAGGATAGAGTCAACTTCACACAGTCTGGGCCAATTGTGTTAGTGGATATGTATAAAGATAGATATCTAGGTGGAAGACCTAGAGAAGGAACCTCTGGAACTGTCATGGATGGTAGCCATTGAGCCCGGAGAACAAGAAGCCAGGGGAATTTGGTGATGGAGACTCTATCGCCCTACCAATCCCCCAGCCCAATTCCACAGTAGCCAAGGGGAGAGGATTACCATCAAGAACAGCTCATCCCCACTCTCCTCTAAAGCACAGTTCATCTGAGAAACGTACCTGAAGAAGCCCTTGCAGCCTTCACAAGTCATGGCATTGAAGTGGAAACCAGTAGCTCGATCCCCACAAACCCCACAGATACGAGGTACATTTCGGTCAAAATCACCGCAGCTGGGATCAGGAAAGGAAGTACTAGCTGCCATTCCCACTGTTCCTGCAAAGGTAATACACAGTTCAGGGTCCACTCTAGAGTCAAAGACAAAACTAATCATGGTCTTCCATTCTCTCCCTTAAACCTACCGGACATCATGGAGAAGGTGGGGTAGCACCTGAGGGTAGATATGCCTTCTCTCCCCTATCCCTTGATTGTCTCTATCCTATCTTGTCCCTTATTCCAAACCTGGGGCCCTGTGAATAGGCTCTTAGTGCCTAGGTTGCTAAAATATTGCTCTTGCTAGGGTCTTTTCACTTTCTAACATAACTGTGTAGAGGCATTCAAGCCAATGGTGAGTCTATAGGAAAGGGGAGGGTCCTCACATTAGTCAAGAGTGACCCATCTTGTCTAGGAGGATAAATCTGTAGTATTCGCAGTCACATATTCAGTGGACAAAGCCTCGTTACTTTGTTGACTTGGGTAGGGAGGAAGGAGGCCAGACCCATTGTTTCCTTCCAGATCTAGCTATGATTAATCAAAATTGGCTCTCAAATTAACTGTTTATGTGTAGGACAGATTGGGAAAATAGGGTATGACCTTAAGATACCACTTCAAGGGAAGAGGGTACACTGGCATGTAAGGGAGCCAGAGAAAGTTGGTCATCTGATAGTTTTCCAAATGTTTAATGATTCTTGGTTGTTTCCATTTTTTAATATGACTGATGATGCTAATTATTTCCATAATGTTGAACCATCTTTGCATCCCTGGTATAAAGCCAACTTGATTAGAGAAAATAACTTTTTGGGCTATGTTGGTCTAATCTTTTAATGAGAATTTTATCTTTTAAATTTTAATTGCTATTTACTAATGAGATTGGTCTCTGCTGCCCTTTATTTGTTTTATCTTTCCCTGGTTTAGGTATTAGGATTATATTTATCTTACAAAAGGGATTTTGTAGAGTGTTTTTTTTTTTTTTGTTTTTGAGTTGCTGAGAGTAATTTGTGTAGTCAGGGCATTGATTGTTCTTTTAAAGTTTGATAGAATCCTCTTGTAAATCCATCTGGGTTTAGAGTTTTTATAACCACATATCCCCACCCACCCCAACCCCTCGGGCATTTCCTTTTTAGCTAGAACAATTTCCTTTTCTGAAAATGAGTTATTTAAGATTTCTATTTGACACTGAGTTTGTTAGGGTTTTTTTTTCATATTTTGTGTTGATAATTCTCTATTTCTTTTGAATTCCCATTTTTTGCTGGCATATAACCGTATAGGCTCTAATAATTCTTTTTATTTCTTCTCTATTAGTTGTGATTTCTTCCTTATAAGGTTATAGATGTAATGCTGTAAGGGACATTCTCCTAGAGAGTAAGGGATTTGCTCAGAGACACAAAGTGAGTAAAGTATCCAAGTTGGAATTTGAACTTTTGTTCCTGACTTCAACCCCAGCATTCTATCCTATTAAATTCTATTTTATAAAATCACTATTTTAAATTTCTTTGCTCGTTAAATTTTGATGCCCTGGGACAAAACTCTAAACAGACAATCCTACTTACAACTGTATTCTAGCCTCTTGGAGGGTTTCATGACAGGTGGGGTAGAATTAGATGGGTTTGAGACAGGGAAGAAGCGTCAGTTATTTTCTCTGCTTGATTGATCCTACTGGACCAAAGGACATCCCTGGCCCAGCCTCACCCCTAGCCTAAGTCAATACTCCCCACTGACTAGCTCAACTTCTGTTTTTCCTTAAAACATAGTCAAGAAGATGCCTTAGGAGTTTCTTTCCTACTAAGCACTTGGGGAGGAATTACCAGCTTGATTAGAGCAGACACAAAAAGCTATATTCAGGCCCATTCCTGGTGGCAGATTATAGAATCTCTAGTCCTTGCTGGCGTTGGATGGGTCCACATGTTGGCCTTGGGGGTGGGATGTGGGGAAAATAGGAAAGTGGGGGGAAGAAGAATTAAGATACAATAGGTTTAGGAATCCCTGCTCCAGGAAAAGAGCATCTTTTCCCTCTCCACAAGTCATTCCCTCTTCATTCAGCTATAACTGGCAACTTGCTTCATGATTATTTTTTTAATTGAATGAATGACTCTGGCGATGACAGTCTCTTAGACGAGACTCTAGTCCTTGATAAAAGGATCTGCTCTGTGAAGTTTGGATTTAGTTAAAGGGCCGCCCTTGAGGACCTAGAAAGCTACATACGGCCTTGAGGCCACAGATTCCCCACCCCTGGACTAGAGAAAGGAGCTAAAACCAAAGATGTGAGTAAGAAGCCACGCAAAACTGCACGAATCATAACTTCTCAGTTTCAATTTTCTCCCATGCAAATCCAGCTGTCCTCTTAGGACCAATGAGAGGAAGGAAAGAAGCACAAACCTGGAAGAGCAGGGTAGCAGAAGTAGACGTAGGAGGGACGACAGGAAGAAGAACTCTCTTCAGAACGTCTCGGGCAGAAAAGATTCTGAAATAAAGAAGGGAAAAGCCATCATTTGGAGTTGTAACCCTAATCCAACCTCAGCCCACAACCCCGGTTCTTTAAGGGTCCCTACTGCGTAGTTGAGGAGCTCTCCAAAGGAGTAATAAAATAATATTAATGACTCACATTCACATAAAGCTCCTAAAGTTTCCAAAATGCCACACACAAATTATGCCTTTTGCTCCTCACAAAAACCCTGGAAGGTCAGTTCTACAGGAATTACTACCCCATTTTACAGGAAAGGAAACTGAGGCTTACATAGGCTAGTACGCATCAGAGGTAGGCTTTGGACCTAGGTCTGTCCTGACTCTAACTATATCATGCTTTTCAATGTGCCAAGATGCCTTTCATGTAAGATGTTCTAGAGCAGCCAATCATTAAACATTTTGAGCACTTAAATTTTACTAAGTTATAAGGATACAAAGAAAAGGGGAAACCATCCCTGGCCTCAAGGGGCTTACATTCCAAAGGGAGAAACAAGTTGCAGATAGTCAAAAAGGTACAAAGTATATGGAACATAACCTCAGAAGGAAGCCTCTAACAGCTTGGGGAACTGGGAAAGGCTTGCAGATCAGGGGACCATAGTTTTTCAAAAGCATTCTGTTCTTCCATTTTGCCAACTTTTAGGGAAGTGGAGTCAGATAGCTGTAGGCAGTGTCTCTCCTAGGTCCAAGGATGGTGGTGGTGACCGCAGAGTGGCATGATAGCAGCAGCTAGTACATGTACAACTTCAAACTAGCCCCAGTGTCATCTTGTTGCCCCCCAACCCATCATACAGTAGGGACTAAGGGCAGGAATAGCTTTTCTGTAGAACTGGTCCCGGCGACCCTCCAACCAAGGCTGAATACCTAGGGATACTAGTCTAGCATCTCTGAGGTACTATTTACATCACCACATAGACTCAGAGTGCTCACCATGTACATGACGCATGCTTTCTGTCCAGACATTCTGGGGGCTTTGCAGCCTTAAGCACAGTACCCGACATTCAAGAGTTTCATCTTCCCTCCAGTCAGCAATACCTACTTATATCTTCCAGAGCTAAGGTCCAGAGTGACTAGAGAAAAGTAGGAGATGCCTAGCTTCCTTACCACCCCGATACTAAACTATTTCCTTCCTCATTTTCTGTTGCCCACTCAGGGGTCTTTACAAGCAAACCATCTTTTGCAACTGGTCACCCCTGTCTCATATAGAAAACCAGAGTCATGTATACATAAACCGAAACAGAATGGCAAACACTGTCTCTCTGGTCTCCTGTTGAATAGATAAGTACATTCCAGAGTTGTGACTGAACCACAAGTGGATCAGCCAGTACATTCAACTGACCAGAGACTGGGGTCAGCCTAGCCAAGGCAGCCAAAGCTGCGAGCAAAGGTTCCTTTCTCTCATTCCCACCCCCGTATACATTTACACATCCTTCCCCTAGCCCTTTCCCCTAGAACACCCAGTACCACAGGCCCCTGGAACTTCACATCCTCTACAGAGACCACAGGACCCAGCCTTTGGATTGTTCCCTGGGTACTACAGCCTCTCTCTCTGCTCTCTGCCTTCCAAGCTGGACACGAGAGAGCAGCTGGATAAAGGCAGCTGCACAAAGGAAATCAGCCAAGGGTGCTTAGGATAAGGACTGGGAGGTGGGGACATTGAAGGAGCCAGGCCTCCTGCTCTCCAGCTGCTGCTAAAGGTTCCTGGGCTGATTTCTCTTCAGCATCATCAGACTGTTGTTATAGGGACTAGGAGTGGATAGAGCTGGAGTTGCCACAGCTTAATGCATCAAGTTATTCCCCCCACACACACATAGGACTAATTCTAACACTTTTAATTCCTTCTCAGATATGCTTCATCCCTCCAATTCTAGTAAAGAGAAGAAAGGTTCACTTGGTGGCACTGAAGGGTTGGTGTTTTCTTTTTAACTCTTCCCTCTCTTATCCACACACAGTATGGACATAAACACTGACACAGGATTGCAAACCTGCCTCCCTACACCCTTTGATCACTGTTACAAGTACTACAATATACCAGAGAAATATATAGATGGGGACATATATCTAGGCTAAAGTGCTGACCAAAGCCATTAAGGTGAATCTCTTTATGTCTCTATGACCTTTGTATATGCACCTGATTGGAGAAGAGGAAGGTAGCACAGGATCCTACAGTGTGTGGCCCCTCCCTACTCCAGACTTCTGGGGTAGGGAGAAGACAGAAGGGTCTTAGTATTAGAACTGTAAGTTCCTGTGAATAACAGTCTATGTTGCACACTGTCCCAAGTAAGACTGGCCACCTTCAAATGACCCTTAGTACAACAGGGAGCTCGGATAGTCTCCTTTTGTTACTGCTACCCCTCAAATAGAGATCCATGGGACCTACTATTGAAGCATGGTGACCAGTGAAATCTGAGTCCCACTGTCTCGCTCCTGAACTCTGGCCATCCCCTCAGGAAGCTCCATTGGAGGTGTATCTCCTCACCGACTAGTTGCCTACTCACAAATTCTCCAAATTCCCTTATCCTGACATTGCCCAAACTCATTATTCAAGAAGATTAGATATTTCTTTAGAAGCTCATTTGTTCCACACCTCCACCCTAGTAGAGGGCCAGGACTCTCCAAGGAGGGTGCTCCAAGATGAGGCAGGCAAAGAGGGGAATTCTGAGTTCTCACATCTACCCAAGATTACAAGAGTCAACCCTGGGGATGCGAGGGAAACATTGTCCATGTAAAAACTTAAAAGACAGCAATAAAAATCCTTTTTTTTTTTAAGTTAAAGCTGAACAATAAGAGGGCTTCTTGTTGTTATTGGTCAGTAATGTCTGACTCTTTGTGACCCCCATATGGGGTCTTCTTGGCAAAGATACTGGAATGGTTTGCCATTTCCTTCCCCAGCTCATTTTACAAATGAGGAAACTGAGGCAAATAGGATTAAGTGACTTGCCCAAGGTCACACAGCTAATAAGTGTCTGAGGCTAGATTTGAACTCAAGTCTTCCTGACTCCAAGCCTGGCACTCTAACTACTAAGCCACCTAGCTACTATGTAAGTGGATACCTGCCCCCAAACTCCCTTCTTATTCCTTAGGCAAAGATGTACAACTACTATCTTCAACACTGGTCCTCTCCTGATACTCTTTCACTGGGTCAAACGGACGGCAGAATAATCCCCAAGGTCCACTCTTATTCCAAGAGCAGAAGCACATGCGTTCCTAATAACAGGAAGAATAGGACCTGACAAAAACCCTGGGGGACCTCCTCATACTACTTTCACTAATTCCTAAGAAAAAGATTCCCCTCAGGTATCTCCTCCTGAATTGTTCCATGTGAACTATGGGTTATTCATAGGATCAAAGAACTGGAAGAGACTTTGGAGATTATCAGCACCCTCCTTTCACAGATGAAGAAACTGAGACCCAAAGTGAAGTGACTCACCCAAAGTCACACAAGCAGTAAGTACGAGTGCCAGGATTCCAACCTAGGTCTTCCTATTCCAAAGCTCCTTCTCTCTCCACTATGCCACACTGCCTCAGGAATAGAAATCTAGCATGGTAGGTACATCATAAAAAGTCTGCATGTGGCTGTTGCTCACAGACTTGAATCTGGAAGCGCCATCAGATGTCAGCTGATTCAAGGTCTCTGCACCACTGTGTAGCTGACAAAATGGAGGGAGAGAAGTTGGGAAAGCTCTCCAAGATAAAGCGAAACACATATTGTATGTGTTGATGATGGGGGTTGTTAAGGAAAGCAAGACAGACTGTGACAAAGAGAGAGACAGAAAGAAAGATGCTGGAGGAAAAGAGAGCCAGAAGGGAATGACAACTAGGAGGGAATGTGAGAATGTATGATCCAGGGACCTTCCTTTTGGTCTTCAGGGCTTTTAAAAATGTTTTTTTGTTTGACTACTTGTTTTAAGACAAAAAGGGGAGACCAGATTGCCCATTTAGTAAGGGATTAACCTAATCAGTGTGTAGGCCAAGGGTATTTTTGCAGTAGAAATTAAGGCAAAGCTGAGGGGTGAGAAAGGATGGGGAGAAAAAAAATCCATTTACCTCATTTCCTCACCCAGACCCTAGAATCCCTCTATCCCACATTTACCATTCTGAGTACACAGAACATTACACTAACCTCTGGGGCTGTCCCCAAAGCAACCCTGTCCTGACACTGCAGAACAAGTATCAAATTTACACAACACCATGATAAGAAAGGTCAGGGGAAACTACAGTCATGTTGAAAGTTGCAGACAGAACTCCTACTTAAGGTCCAAAAAGGGGTATGGGAGGGATGAAGGAGAGGACTAACGAGTGGAGAGTACTTCCTCCTCCTCTTTCTGGGTCAAGTAAGTGTCAACTTTTGACAAAGAGAATTCAAATGAAGTACTTGCTGACTCACTGGAATCCCCCAGACTGAGAGAAGGCCTGAGGTCAAACTGTTAGGCATCCTTGGAGCTGAAGCTACAGTTAGAACTTAGGCTGTAAGGTGTAGGAGAAAAATTACAAGACAAGCTAGGAAGTGCTAAGTTCTAGTCTTTGGCACTATGTCAGGTATCTGTTGACAAGTGGTTTCACTGATCCTCAGCTCTCTTATCTATAAAATTAGGGATTAACTAATATCTGACAAAGTTGATGTAAGGATCAACCTCTTTAGGTCTCAAGTATCCTCATGTATAAAATGAGGCAATTGGTCTTGATCTCCAATGTGCTTTCCCTCAAATTATACTATTCCACATAATGTTCATTGAATTTAGATAATGTATATGATAATTTAGATAATGTATATGAATATAGATAATGTATTTGAAAAAATGGTAAACTGAAAAGAGATCAAGTTGATGGGCAAGACAGCAGAGTAGTTTTTTCCAGGAACCCTTAGCAACCCAAAAATCTCAGAAAAGAAATTATGCATAAGATGTAAAACAATAAAACTGAATCTATAAGGTAACAGACATTCCACAAGGTGAAAAAAAAACCTTCATTGATAATATTGAAGAACTTACATATTTAGCGTTCACACTCAATGTCCCCATTCCCCTCACCAATTCACTCCACCCTCCTGGCTTGTCATTCAGGATCTGGCTGTAGGAATTCCTGCCTGGTCCCCTCACTTAAGTAGCTCAGACCGACCTCTCCCCTCACCTCTCCAGAGGCAGGAGACACAGCCATTCTTCCCAGCCCCACAAAGAGAGCAGCAGAAAGGTAAGAGGGAGGGGGGCAGGGAGGAAGACAGAAGCACACAGAGTCACAGGCTAAAGGAGTAAAGAGCATTGGCACCTGTGGGAAATGGGACTTGGAAACCTAGCTGTCATCTGTCCTCCCCAACCAAGTTTACTCTAGCCTGAAACCAGGACGTCTCAATATCCCCCAACACAAAGAAGCTGAAGATAACAAGCACCATCCAATCCAGAGGGCAGGGGGAAGAGGAGGCTCTGTGCAGCAGTGAAAGAGGGAGAAACCAAAGAATGAGGAAGGAAGCCAGAGGCAAGTGACTGGGAATACAAGAGGAAGACCGCAAGTTCAAGAGAGAAATCCTGAATAAGTTTATCTTCTCTAGGCAGAGAAACCAATAGAGGATAATAAACATACATAAAAAATGTGAAGGAAAAATAAACCCCGAAGAGAGGCCAGAGCTCATTGAACATGTATTCTGCTATGAAGGAAATGGAACCAAAATTACCTGATTGAAAAAAGGGAATCCTACAGACTCCTAGTTCGGAGAATTAATAGGAAGAAACTTCAGAATGGCTCAAAAGAGAAATAAAAGTGAAAAGAAAATATTAGGAAAGAAGTCTGATCAGAACTCAGACCTTTCAATGAAGAATTTAAAAACAGAAACAATAGAGTGAGAAAAATGGTAAAGTGAGGTGCTTGGTAAATGTATTGAGCAAGAAGGAGAAGGAAAAGCATCCCTTGTTAAGTCATTAATGAACAGCAAACTTCTTTATATAAAGAAGAAGAAAGCAAGGCAATTTCTTTTAAGAAGTAGCACAAGATTTACTTCCCTGCCTTAAACTGGCACAGACAGAACCTATAATACAATGATGGGTCCTTGTATACCAACTCTGAAAGCACATGTAAGCCCATGTCTTTTTATTAATATTTTGCCTTGGGATCTAATATGACTGCATAATGCCAAAAAATATGGATGATTAAGTTTTTAAAACTTTTCATCCAGATATTTTTTTTTTGAAAGTAGAAAGGAAAATTTATTACGATCCCGCGGGAAAGGGCAACTCGGACACCAGGAGCACCGGGGTTCTCTCAGTGTCAGAGCGCACTGGACACAGAAAATTGGGGTGTTTATATAGGTCCCTATCTGCAATTCCCCCTCCCAACCTCCTTCCTCTCAGCTTGCAGACGTAAGCTTTGAGGGTACAATCTGGACGCGATAAATCTATCCCAGGGACAATGGCAAGGAACAAACAGTATGGTTATTTTTGACAAGCAGGTGACAGACATAACCTTCCCACCATTCTTATCCCATTCTCCAATCAATCTGAAGCGATAAATCTATCTTAATGACAATAACAATGAACAAATGGTTTGGTTATCTGTGACAGGCAGAAGCCAGTTGTTGGTTACCTCATCTTCACATCTGTGGCAAACTAGCCTTTCCCATCACCCATACATCTGTGACGGATATCCCCAGCACCCTTACACCTTGTCTCCCATCATTCATACCTAACTGGTCTTGCATGTCTACATTGCACCTGGCTTTCCAGCTTTTCATCCATTTTTCTGCTGAGCTGAGGGTCCCTTATCCTGGGGTCAATACACAGGGGGTGAGCATCCTGTGTCCTATCCTTACTTTCAGAGGATATTTTTTATTTTTTTAAATTTATTTAACATATTTAGTTTTCAGCATTGATTTTCACAAGAGTTTGAATTACAAATTTTCTCCCCATTTCTACCCTCCCCCCCACTCCAAGATGGTGTATATTCTGGTTGCCCTGTTCCCCAGTCAGCCCTCCCTTCTGTCACCCCACTCCCCTCCCATCCCCTTTTTCCTTCCTTTCTTATAGGGCAAGATAAATTTCTATGCCACATTGCCTGTGTATCTTATTTTCTAGTTGCATGCAAAAACATTTTTGTTTGTTTTTGAACATCTGTTTTTAAAACTTTGAGTTCCAAATTCTCTCCCCTCTTCCCTTCCCACCCACCCTCCCTAAGAAGTCAAGCAATTCAACATAGGCCACATGTGCATCATTATGTATAACCCTTCCACAATACTCATGTTGTGAAAGACTAACTATATTTTGCTCCTTCCTAACCCATCCCCCTTTATTGAATTTTCTCCCTTGACCCTGTCCCCTCTTGAAAGTGTTTGTTTTTGACTACCTCCACCTCCATCTGCCCTCCCCTCCATCATTTTTTTTTATCTTCTTCCCTCTTTTTTCCTGTGGGGTAAGATTCCCAATTGGGTATGTATGATATTCCCTCCTTAGGCCAAATCTGATGAGAGCAATGTTCACTCATTCCCCCCTCATCCGCCCTCTCCCCTCCTCCCACAGAACTGCTTCCTCTTGCCACCTTTATGGGAGATAATCCATCCCATTCTATCTCTCCTTATCTCCCTCTCTCAGTATGTTCCTCTCTCATCCCTTAATTTGATTTTATTTCTTTTAGATATCTTCCCTTCATCTTCAACTTACCCTGTGTCCTCTCTCTCTCTCTCTCTCTCTCTCTCCATATATATATATACACACACACATAGATATATACATACATACACATTCACCCATATATATATATATAAACATACACATATGCATATTCCCTTCAGCTACCCTAATACTGAGGTCTCATGAATCATACTTGTCATCTTTCCATGTAGGAATGTCAACAAAACAGTTCACCTTTAGTAAGTCCCTTGCGATTTCTTTTTCTTGTTCTTTTTCTTGATTACCTTTTCATGCTTCTCTTGATTCTTGTGTTTGAAAGACAAATTTTCTATTCAGTTCTGGTCTTTTCACTGAGAAAGCTTGAAAGTCCTCTATTTTATTGAAAATCCATATTTTGCCTTGGAGCATGATACTCAGTTTTGCTGGGTAGGTGATTCTAGGTTTTAATTCTAGCTCCATTGACCTCCAGAATATCATATTCCAAGCCCTTCGATCTCTTAATGTAGAGGCTGCCAGATCTTGGGTTATTCTGATTGGGTTTCCACAATACTCAAATTGTTTCTTTCTGGCTGCTTGCAGTATTTTCTCCTTGATCTGGGAGCTCTGGAATTTGGCGACAATATTCCTGGGAGATTTCTTTTTGGGATCTATTTGAGGAGGCGATCGATGGATTCTTTCAATTTCTATTTTGCCCTGTGGCTCTAGAATATCAGGGCAGTTCTCCCTGATAATTTCTTGAAAGATGATATCTAGGCTCTTTTTTTTGATCATGGCTTTCAGGTAGTCCAATAATTTTTAAATTATCTCTCCTGGATCTATTTTCCAGGTCAGTGGTTTTTCCAATGAGATATTTCACATTGTCTTCCACTTTTTCATTCCTTTGGTTCTGTTTTATAATATCTTGATTTCTCATCAAGTCACTAGCTTCCACTTGCTCCAATCTCATTTTTAAAGTAGTATTTTCTTCAGTGGTCTTTTGGACCTCCTTTTCCATTTGACTAATTCTGCCTTTCAAGGCATTCTTCTCCTCATTGGCTTTTTGTAGCTCTTTTGCCATTTGAGTTAGTCTGTTTTTTAAGGTGTTGTTTTCTTCAGTGTATTTTTCAGTACTTTTTTGGGTCTCCTTTAGCAAGTCATTGACTTGTTTTTCATGGTTTTCTCGCATCCTTCTCATTTCTCTTCCCAATTTTTCCTCTACTTCTCTAACTTGCTTTTCCAAATCCTTTTTGAGCTCTTCCATGGCCTGGGACCAGTTCATGTTCTTCTTGGAGGCTTTTGGTGTAGGCTCTTGCACTTTATTGACTTCTTTAGGCTGTATGTTTTGGTCTTCTTTGTCAGCAAAGAAAGAATGCAAAGTCTGAGACTGAATCTCGGTGCGTTTTCGCTGCCTGGCCATATTCCCAGCCAACTAACTTGACCTTTGAGTTTTTCAGTGGGGTATGACTGCTTGTAGACTAGAGAGTTCTATGTTCCACGTTTGGGGGGGAGGTGCTGGCTCTGCCCCACCAGCACTGCTCCTTCCCCAAGAACCCCCAACCTGAACTGGGCTTAGATCTTCAGCAGGCTGTGCACTCCTGCTCTGATCTGCCACTTAATTCCTCCCACCAGGTGGGCCTGGAGCCGGAAGTAACAACAGCTGTAGCTGCCCCACCTCCGCTGCCCCAGGGGCTGGAAGCCGAACCTCGAACTCCTTCCACTCCCGCAGCTTTTCCCACTAACCTTCTCCGCAGTCTTTGGTGTTTGTGGGTTGAGAGGTCTGGTAACTGCCTCAGCTCACTGAATCAGGGCGCTAGGGCATGCTCTGCCCGGTTGCTGGTCTGGTTGGTCCACGCCGCCGCTCAGGCTGGGTTCTGCTCCACTCCTTTCCCAGCTCCCAGCTCCCAGATCCGTGTGGGATAGACCTCACCCAGAGACCATCCAGGCTGTCCTGGGCTGGAGCCCTGCTTCCCTCTGCTGTTTTGTGGGTTCTGCTGTTCTAGAATTAGTTCAGAGTCATTTTTTATAGGTTTTTGGAGGGACTTGATACAGAGCTCACGCTAGTCCCTGCTTACCAGCCGCCATCTTGGCTCCGCCCCCCTTCATTCAGATATTTTGACATAAGTTTAATTGTTGCTATTCTCTCCTCCTTTTCCCCTCACTTTTATCACCCCTAAAATTCTTTCTCAGGAACTGCTAAAATCTCACTCCAGGAAGAGGAGGCAGAAAGTGAACTAAGGGATATCCTAAGTTGTGTCTGCCCAAACTATCCTGCTCTTTTTTCTTTTTTCTTTCAACAATTGGAGGAGAAAGACTTGGGGTGACTTTCAAGATTCTAATGTCCTGGGAGAAGACAAAAGAGTACCTTACCCGCTTCTACCACAGTAGGAACCACAGGGTGGGGATTGGCCATGTGGAACATCTGTAATCTCAACATAGACAACTCTAGCAGTCCTATTGCCACTGAAACTCTGAAGGCTTCTCTTCTGGTCCAGGTCACTAGGACCAAAATCAGAGCCTTCAGGGGTTTAGGTATGTTCAGTATTTGCCATAGTAGGCTTCATTTTACTATAAGGTCCTACCCTAAATTCTTGCCATCTTATCATAGGAATGAGCAGTTTGGGGTCAGAAGATAACAGGGGACTGACCAACAGGGGCCCAGTCCTTCAGGCATGCACAGTTGTATTTCCCAACTGACCATCCAGGTAGGGGCTTGGTGAGCCTGATTCTGGGAATTTGGAATGGAAGGCCTTGCTTTTCCATTTGGCAGCACATGCAAATAGGGTATAACTGTTTCCTGTTGATTTTTAAGTTGACTGAGTGTCTATGAAAGGCATGAACAGTAAAGTCAGTGTGACATAATGGACGTACAATGGGCCTTGATTCATGCTCTGCCTCTGACGCATACTGGATGAGTGTTCCTGGGCAAGTCACTTAGCCTTTGAGCACTCTAAGTACTAGACTATGAACTGCAGAGAAAGTGCTGATCTGCCTTGGTCTAGAGGGAATTTCTTCATTGGGAGTTACTTGCACCAAGGAAATCACATCCCCTTCTCTGCCCTTCACCCCCATAGCCAAAAAAAGCATGAGCAGGTGAAATTTCACTTTCTTTCCTTGGTGGCTGTCAAGTAGCAAAAGCCTTGGCTTCTTTTTCCTGCCAGGACTGAGCCATAGATCCCTGTCACTGGACCTTGGGTGAATAAGTGTTGAGAGAGTTGATTGGGTCACAGCTTTGTGAGCTTTGAAAGGTCAAGTGATGGCAAAAAACTGTTTGAGCCACCACAGCTGAGCCAAGTGGGGACCCAGCATAGCCCCAGGGAGAGAGCAGCATGACCTAGCTCAGCAATGAATCAATCAGGTTTCAGAGTCACCATGCCTTGCAAGAAAATGAGCAGCTCTTTCTGTGGTGACAAAGAATTAGAAATTGAGAGGATGCCCATCAATTAGGGAATGGCTGAACAAGTTGTGGTATATGAATGTAATGGAACACTATTGTTCTATAAGAAATGATGAGCAGGCAGATTTCAGAAAAACCTGGAAAGACTTGCATGAACTGATGCTAAGTGAAGTGAGCAGAACCAGGAGAACATTGTATGCAGTTACAGCAACACTGCACAATGACCAACCTTGGTTGACTTAGCTCTTCTCAACAATGCAATGATCTAAGTCAATTCCAAAAGACTCATGATGGAAAATGCTATCCACATCCAGAGAAGGAGTCTGAATGTAGATTGAAGCAGACTATTTTCTCTTTTTCTTGTTGTTTTTTCTTTCTCATGGTTTTCCCTTTTCTGATTCCTCTTTCACAACATGATTAAAGTGGAAATGTTTAATATGATTGTACATGTATCTATACAACATCAGATTGCATGCTGTCTTGGAGAGGGGGGAGGGGGGAAATTTAGAACTCAAAATTTTATAAAAGTCAATGTTGAAAAGTAAAACTTATTTAATTGACAAAAAAGGAGCAACTCTTCCATTAGTGGTTCCATATTCAGAAGTGGACTTGGTAGAAGAATGTTTGTAGCAATGACTTTAAGTTTGAGGAATCCATTCTCCCCAGGATTGAGGTATTAAAAGGGAGATTGTGTCTCAATGTGGAGTGGGGAGAATGTTAGTAATTCTGTTCTTGCTGTACCTCCACAGGAAATATTCCTTCATAAAAACCAACTGGCATTCGTTTCTTATTGATGATAGAGAGGAGATATCAACTAATTAAAAGCCAATAATATTGGGATAGTAATCATTGGTGATTGTTATGGGGGGCACACTGGAATGGGGGCTCAGGCCAATAGCATTAGAAAACACCTCAGCTCTTCAGGGTTATATGGCTGATCTCTGGGGAATCTGACCTGCCACAGCCTAAAAATACTACAATGGGGTCACAGATTTACAGCACAGAGTCATGGCAAAAGGGACCTCTGAAATCAAGTTCAAATCCCTCATTATACAAATGAAGAAAACTCAAGAACAATTAAATAATTTGCCTAAGACCAAGCAAGTGCTAAGCGGCAGATTCAAACCCAAGTCCTCTGATTTAAATTCAATATAATCTTTCTAACCCAATAGTATATATTATATAGACCCATATTATTAGCATATAATGTCTTACATATATGTTGTATGTGTCATTATATGTGTGTATATGTGTGTAACACCCCAACCTGTACTTAGGGGTTGAATCACGTACTACCCTGTGTTCTAAGGGTAACTAATCAGCTGATAAAACTCAATTAATTTTTACTAAAGGTATTTACTCAAATAGCATAGCGAAGGAAGTAGTTACAAAGCAATCTAACCCAAGAGGACCTGATGAGAAGGGGGAGACTAGAAGTCTGGAACCTCTCCCATTAGCCCCACCTACTGGATCAGCACTGGGTATTTGCAGGGGAAGGAAACTAGACTTGGATGGGCCTCACTTGCTCCAAGAGAAAGGGATGATGCTGTTAGGCATCTCCATTGAGAAGCCCAGCAGAGGAAGCAAAGCAGTCACACCTCAAAGAAGCGAAAAATCCTAGAACTCCAAGCTAGAAGGAACATTAGATGAAGGAACTGAAAGGCAGGCATTGCTCAAGATCAAGGCAAGAAAGAGGGTTTAAACCCTAATCCTATAAGTCTAAATCCCTCCCCAACACACACATACACACAGGCACACACACACACTCACACAACACTCCTGCTACTGAGTGTGATCACTGAACAAAATCACTGACCTTTCAACTGACCATGAAGTCAGACAGTTTTGACATTATTAAGTTGCTTCCTAGGTCTCTAGTTGAGCCAAAGGAGCAGTAATTAAAAAGGTCCAAGGTGATGAAGGTGAGGTGAGAAGGGTACATCTGGTATGTATACAAATGCTCGCATTTCTTATCTAGAATGATTGTTCCTGCAAGCTGCTTTTTCCAGTGGAAACTGATTTCAGCTTAGTCAACAAGATTCCCGGGCTGATTACCTTACTCTAGGTAACAACCTACGTTGCTGCCCACATCACTGCTCACGAGAAGGGGTGGCAACAAAAACCAGTGAATCATGAGAGACAGTCACTCATAGAATTATAGACAGGTAAGAATAAAAATAATTTAAGCCACTTTTTACTTTACAGATGGGTAAACATCCAGAGATGTAGTTTGTTTGAGGGAATGCAACTGGTTGGTGTCGGACTATCCCATTTCCAGATTTTCTCTGGCAATTCCAGTTCAGGGGCTCAAGTCTCAATTTGAATCAGCATCCAGGAGATCATTATATATGTATATATGTACGACACCCCAACCTGTACTTGGGTTGAATCATGTTCTAACCTCATGTTCTAAGGGTAACCCCACATCATGCCACGTGCTTCCTATTGTCAGCCGACAAATGTAATTATTCTTATCGAAGGCAAGCATAGGAAGAAAAGTAGTTACAAAAAAATCTCCCCACAAATTTGAGGTGCACTCTCTTACAAATACAATATACATTGGAAGAGTGGGCTCTGACAGAGTACAACGGCAGTGAGAAACATTTGTGACAAAGGCAACTCACAACTCTTGGCACTAGCAGGGCCTGGAAATTCTCTCTCTCCTTGTAGGGCCTTCATGTTAGATTCCCAGGGTCTGTTCTTCTCCAAAGCTCATCTACCAAGGGGTACCACTGCTTGAAGAGGCTTCCTCCCTCAAATGACTGTCTCTATGTATCTGTGACTGTTTGATGTGTGTGTGTGTGTTTGATTCACACTGCACGTAGCTTTCCTTCTGGTTCAGTAGTTCCCTTTTAAAGTTATGTGACTAACGTTGGCTAAGAGGAGAAGAGAAAGAAATCCTGTATTCTCTCACTGAAGGAAGTCTCTTCCACAAGACAGCTCCTGGCTTGCAAGGGCCCAGAACTCTGAAATTTGTCCAGAGCTTAGCTATTTAAAGTCCCCACAGCAGGAGCTAATTTGTTTGCTCAGCCAATCAAGTTATTTCCATCTTGACTCAAAGAGATGTTTCTTTCATAAAAGGATCAACATGTACATACATCTTGTTTATTCATTATAAGTTCATTATATGTGATGTCAGTTGAGCTGGAGTGAGGGTGGGGGAGAATCACATCCCCCCTCCCTTACAAGTATATGGTATAAAGGGGACTTCACTCTCTGGGGGAGAGAAGTAAATAGTAAGGGGAAAAATAAAGAGAGACTTAAAGGCATAATGTAGAATGGCAGATGGAATTAGCCATTCTGTTCAGGTATCTCTGCAGAGTAACTGTGAAAAAGAGCCTTATTTGGAGTCAGTAGATTTGGTTCAAATCTCAGCTCTGCTACTGACTACACACATGACTTTCAATATGTCATTATTCCCCTCAAGGCTTCAGTTTTTCCATCTGTAAAATGAGGGGGATTGTACTAGATGGTCCCTAAAGGTTCCTTCAAACCCCTAAAGTCCTGAGTTTATACGAAAGGTTCACAGGACACGAAGGTCATTTTCATTGTGCCTTACTGTTGGCTCATTTTTTTTAAACCTGACAACAGCAAGAAGACCAGAAAGAAGTTTAATGTACTTGACCTCTTTCTCCTCGGGATAGGATTTCCTGGGACTTTGGAAAGCAAATACTGATAACTAGATAGGACTTTAAGTTTTGCAAAGTGTTTTACAAACATCTCATTTTCATTCCCACAATAATGCTGTGAGATAGGTATTTTACAGATAAGAGCAAAAAGAGGTTAAGTTACTTGCCCAAAGTCATATAGCTAGGATATGTATCTGAGGACAGATTTGCACTCAAGTCTTCCTAAACTCCAAGTCCAGGCAGAAGCTAGGGAACAAGGTTATACTAAATCCAGTGATTTTAGCAATAGGAAGGAGAAAGTAAGGCCACTGAAGAGGAAGGACATTGTAAATATGAGAAAGGAGAGGGTGCAGCCTCCTTTGGCAACCTGTCCTGACTGATGGAAGACCCATGTCATTACTGCCATTTGGTCTCTCCTCTACTCCTCATTTTGACTCTCTTATTCATGTTGTGAAAGCCAGGAAAATTAACTTTCCTCATACTGAATGTAAGCTGCTTGAGGACATGAACTATTCCACTTTTTGCCTTTGTATTTCTAGTGCCTGGCACACGGTAGGTGTTTAATAAATGCTTGTTGGTTGATGGAGTCTCTCGAGCTATATTTTCTAGCTGAGGGCAACAGTGCTGTGGCCCTCTTGTATACTTCTTATCAAACACCCCAGCTTGCTCAATGCTTGGGGACTTCAACCAGGCTCCATGAGTGGTAATGCCAGTGGTCCACTGTAGCAACTCAAGTCTTATGCCCCAGCCTACATGTTCCAGACCTGTTCTGTTGTTTTCTTTTTATTCTATGATCACTGTGTAGAGGATTCCTAAATTGGGCAGGTGGTTGGACTAAGGTTCCTTACCTGCTTCCCTTTCTCTCTCCTTTACCTTGACTTGCCTGTCCCCTTTTCTTTCTTCCTATCATCCTTCAGCTATACCAAAAAGCCCCTAGAAGAAGAATCTAGCACCTAAAAAGAGAACAGACAGTGGGTCCTGGAGAGGAGCTGGAGTGGGCAGGAAGTCTGCTCTCCTTAGCCATCCCAACTGCCCCACCCAAAACAAACATTGCTCAGAAAGCCACAGTTCTGCTGAACTGGGAAAAGACTGTGACCACTCCACCCACAAGCTCCAGCTTCCAGGAATCTGGATGCTTTTTTGGGGGGGAGGAGGGTCTAAGCTTTTCCTAACTTCTCCCCTATTTGGCAGAAAACCAAAGGTAAAAAGCTGGACTTTCCCACCACAAGGCAGATAATCAGAACTAAGAATCCCAGGCTCCAATACTATCAATCTTTGGGTGCATCCTGTTCAATATATTTTCTCTCCACTTGTGTCCGGTTTGTGGATTATTTCTTTTAGCAGAAAGTGAGAAATGGCTACTGGAGATTGCCTCAAAGACTTGACAGCACTATCATTTGCCAGGGGCAGGTGTAAATCTCTAGCGACAGTCATATTGAGGGTTCTGCCCACATTCTCCAACGCTAAGCTGATAGAATCAACACCAATGGAGAACTGGGACATATCCCTCCTAATTCTTATCTACCATTGAAGGAACCAGTCTGAAGCAGTCTTGGTCAGTGAGGTCTGACTATAGGCTATCCTTGAAAGGATCCCTGGAATAACGTCCTGCATGTATTTTAGAGCATCCTAAATAGATCTTCCAGAACTTCTAAGGAAGTTAAGGTTGAGAAAGTTTTCTATAAAATAGCTAAAGCTTCCAAAGGGCCCAATTCATGTTCTCTTCCCTCAATCCACTCTGGGGACTACAACCTTCACCTGCTAATAAGGACTGTCATTAAATAATCTAGGGTCAATGAACTTTGGTGGGGAAAAAGACATTTTTCTTTTCCCTAACCTCTAACTGAAATTCAGTATTTCCTTCAATTGTTTAAAAACATTATTCTGTGAAGGAATCCATAAGACTTCATCAGACTATCAAAGGGGTCCAGAGGCTTTACTAGACTCTCAAATGGGTCTATGATACACTAAATATTTTTTTAAAAACTTATTACAGAGGCTATATGTCTGAGGTTGATGGGATCCAAACTGATTTGAGGGTGAGCTGCTCCCTAACATGCACCCAGTGAGTAGCTTCTTTGCATATTGTCAGAAATCCCCCAGATTGTTATGCCCACAGAAAGGGTAAGTAGTGGGAATGCCAGTCACAAAAATTACAAACTGAAATTAGCTGTTTCTTTCTAATACATCTGAATAATTCCTGAAGAGCTGTCCTGGGCCGACTCTGTGAAATCAATGCCAATGGATATTGTCTTGGCTTCCCTGGGAAGCTGCTCATGACTTTGCCTCTCTCCCGCTGCAGCAGTAAATCTACTAGTCTATGACTACTACTAGTCTACTGCTTCATCTTTGAAAGAAGTGATTGTATAATTTGTCTCCTCCAGGTGTTTCCTAATGAGAAAGGACAATGTGGTACATGGCTCTATGAAATGGCATTCCAAGGGGCTGAAAGCGACCCCTTCAAAGGTCATCTTATCTATCCCCCACTTCCAATAAGATTGTCATTCAAACCATTTTGGACAGGTTTCTACACTATTTAACTACTTGAAGGAAAGCATATTCCTTTGGTAAACGAATTTTGCTAACATTTGCTAACACTGATTGCTTGCTGAAATGAAGGAAGAAAATCCACATAAATGCTATCTGTGTGTTTTTTAAATCATCATCATTTTAAAATCATGATTAGATTAAAATCATCAGCCAACAAGCATTAATATCCTGAAGCTGAAAATTTTCAATTCCTTTTAAAAGTCATGGTTATTGCCCAATTACCTTCTCCAACTTCAATTAGCCCTAAGTGTTAGAAAGAGCCATGGGCTCTTTCCTGTCTCCTGATCCAGTAGAGACACTAACAGATCCTCCTTGAACAGCTGGAGCCCCACCTAATTTGCAAGCAGAAGCTGTCTTTAGATTTCTCCCTGAGAAATTTTGGGTAGCTCACAAAGAAGTTCACAGTAAGGTTCCTTCGACCTCTGTATAGCTCACAAAGAGGTTTAGAGACAGTATCTGATATCCTGGACAAGAGGAGAGAGTGAAATTAAAAAAAAAAAGAAAGAAACTCAGTTCAGACAAGCAGGGCAAATTAAGTTACCTTGTTGGAGAAAGCCAAATGCCTATGGTAAAAGGTAAAGCAAAGAGGAGAGAAGAGGAAAAGCTAAGCTGCCACAACTTCCTTCAAACTTAGCACCCTATTCAAGATAGTCAGATATGATTTCTGAGAGTGGGCATACTGCAGTGTTTAAAGTCAACACACAGCACAAATCTCCCCAAACCTGCCCTCCGATATTCTCTGTTTTGCCCAATCTTACCCGCCATTTAACAAAGTCACTTCCTTGTGGCCAGGGATAGCACTGGAGATGGGACATAAAAGCACAAATTGGCAAACACACACACTGTATACAAAGGAATTAAGCAAAGAGTACCACGCATATGTGTAGCCCTGGTTTCCCAGGTTCCTGATGCTGCTGTGGT
The DNA here is from genome assembly GCF_011100635.1 of Trichosurus vulpecula. Taxonomy (NCBI): domain Eukaryota; kingdom Metazoa; phylum Chordata; class Mammalia; order Diprotodontia; family Phalangeridae; genus Trichosurus; species Trichosurus vulpecula. The sequence continues at coordinate 278,087,050 of NC_050577.1, read as the reverse complement.
TGCCAGAGACTCAAGCAGACACCATGCCAGAGCTCACCTTGCCTGTGATATCAGCTAAGTTTGGCTCTCTGGGACTATGTGTTTGGGGAGACAGAAGCTGGAAGGGTTCATTCTCTGTTTTGTACCATGTGCGAGTTTGAGTGGTAAATCCAAACCCTGGCCCTTCCTTGTGAAAATTTGATGAGAATCCAGCTGTTGCCAGATGGCACACTTAGAGTTATGAAGTGCCCAAGAAACTGACAAAAGAGACAGTGGGTGAGAACATGCCAGTCCTTCACTAGAATATCTCCTTAATCACCTCACTCACCCCAAATCTGTTTCAGATGAGATAACAACTCTCCATTAATGGTCTAGTACTGTCTCTCTTTCCTTCCCACAAAAGGAAAAAGTGAAAGTGAGAAGTTTGTTTTGTTTCAGTACCTAGTAGAATGAGATACCAGTTTCTTCCTATCCAACAAATTGTTCCCTCTCCTCTCCATTACTCACTGTCCTTTTAGTGCTATCAATTACCTCTTTTATACAAAAGAAAATCCAGTGGCCACTAGATCCTTGTCTGGTATGATTAATGTTGGCTCCAGGACATATTAGGGGAGAGATTAGGATCTCTAGAGAGCAGGGCTTCTTAACCTAGGGATATATGGATATATTTCAGGGGGGTCTGTGAACATACTCGGGAAAAATCTTTTTTCCCCACTAACCTTGAACTGAATTTTAGCATTTCTTTCAATTATGAATTAAAAAAAAATTTCATACATTATTCTGAGAAGGAGTCCATAGGCTTCAGCAGCCTGCCAAAAGGGACCGTGACTCAAAAAGGTTTAAGAGGCCCTGTTATAGAGGGATGGAAAGCCCATTCGTGGTTCAGGGCACCTGAGATATGAGAATAAGAGCAGACACCAACTCCATTTGGAAGGTCTAAACACAATATTGAAATAATACCCCTAGGCAAGTGCAAGTATCCTTAAACAGGAGAGTCTAAAAGCAGAAAAATAATTTTATATTTAAGCCCTTCAAGCAAAAGCAAGCCAAACCTGGAAAGGGGGGTATTCAGACACTTCTCAGGGCACCCTTCACTTAGCTTGTATGGAAACCCAAACTTACAGAAGCCCAGAACTAAGGCCCCTTGTTGGGAGGGAGGCAAAGAGGCAAAGACAGTCCCTATCCTGAAGGAACTCACAATCTAATGAGGTAGACAACTAGAAAACGAGCTCTATGTAGAAACAAGCCATATACAGGATAAATAGGAAACAAGAGAGAGAAGGCACTAGAACCAAGAGGTTAAGAAAGGTTTCCTGTGTGAAAGGTGGGATTTTTAGGTGAGACTTAAAGGAAACCAGAAAAGGCAGTAGGTGGAGATGAGGAGGGAGGGCATTCCAGGCATTGCAGATAGCCAGAGAAAATACCCAGAGCTGAGAGATGAAGTGTCTTGTTCGTGGAATAGTGAGGAGGCCAGTGTCACTGGATGGAAGGGTATGTAAATTGTAAGAAGACTGGAAAGGCTGGAGGGGGCTAGATTAAGGAGGGCTTTCAATACCAAATAGAGGATTTTGTATTTGCTCCAGAAGACTAAAGAAAGCTTCTAGAGTTTACTGAGTAGGGGAGTGACATTATCAGACCTGTGATTTAGGAAAATCACTTTAGTAGCTGAGTGGGGAATGGATGGGAGTAGGGAGAGACTTGAAGCAAGCGGGCCCCCCATCAGGCTATTGCAATAATCAAGGTGAGAAGCAATAAAGGCCTGCACTAGAATGGTAGCAGTGTCAGAGAAGAGAAGGCGGCATATCTGAGAGAAGTTGCAGAAATTAAATTGGCAAGTAAAGCCTGGCAACAGATTGGATGAGGAGAGGAGGGAAGATACTCTCAAGTTTAGTCACAAAGGGCAGAAGAGATATAAGATGATTGTGGGGATGGAAGGGTCAAATGAGGTTTTTTTTTTCAGGATGTGGGAGATATAGGCATATTTGTAAGCAGTAGGGAATGAACCAGTAGACAAGGAGAAATTGAAAAGAGATTAAAAATAAGTGAAAAAGTGGAGAAGGCAGCCTGTTGGAGAAGACAGGATGGAATGGGATTGCACACAAAGATGGCCGTACCCTTGATCTTGCCATCCCCCACAAATGTACCACCTCCATGTTTGAGAATTCTAAAAACCCCCTATCCAACTATAATATATTGTGATTAGATTTGGTAAGAAGTAAGGCTACCTCATCATGCGAGACAGGGATGAAGAAGAAGAAAATTAGCAGAAGGCATCTGAGCGATAGGAGATGAAGAAGAGGAGAGAAGAGGGAACTCACAGTGAATGGCCTTGATTTTTTTCTGTAAATTATGAGGCAAAGCTCTCAGCTGAGAGGGCAGAGGGAGGAGGAGCCATGAAAGGTTTGAGGAGGGATGAAAAGGTTTAGAAGAGCCTCTGCAGAAAGTGGGATAGTGAGTTGATAAAGGAGGTATAGTAGGATTGCCTAGCAGCAGTGAGGGCCCAGTTAAGTTTGTATAACAAATTTGTAGTGGGCCTAGTCAGTATGGTTGCATGATTTTCTCAAACTTTGTTCAACAGCCTATGTGTGGAAGTAAAGGCAGTATATGGTAGGAATTATTCAAGATTGAGGCTTGGCAGGGCATGGCAAAATTATAAGGGGGCTAGGGACTCGAGAAGAGAAAGGGGTCAAGATGAGGAGTGGCTAGTCCAGAGGAGATGACTTGATAGAGAACTGAGGGGTCAAGGAGTAAGAGGTTATGGTGTGGATGGTTTTGTAAGGGAAGGCAGGAGAGGTAGAAAGTCAATAGACTATGTTTAGATAGGAGTTTTTCAGAATTCTTGAACATGGAAGTGGTACATTTGTGGGGGATGGCAAGATCAAGGGTATGACCATCTTTATATGTGACTGACATAGTAGGTTGAGGAATTGAGTGGTTAGGGCATTTGGAAGAGAGTCAACATGTATATTTAAGTCCTTTAGTATAAGTGCAGGAATTGGGGAAGAGAGAAAAATTGTGAGCCATGTAACAAACTCAATGAGGAAGGAAAAGGAGTGATCTAGAAGTCTACAGACAACAGCTACCAGGATTTGTATTGGGTGGTAGAAATGAATTGTGTGAACCCTCCAAGGAGGAGAGGTTACTGAGTGGTGGAGCTAGGGAGAGCATCTGGCAGTGGCAATGGGGAGCAAGAAGTATTCCTACTCCTCTGCCTTGACCAGTGAGTTGAGAGCAAGAGTAAAGGTGTAGCTAGTACTGGAAAGGGTGGCCAGGGTCATGGGGGTGGGGGGGTGGGGGGAGGGGAAGTCAGGTTTCTGTGAGAGTTGGAAGGAATGGGAGAGGAAAATATTTAGATGAAGGGAAATTTGTTGTCTGTGGAACATGTGGAGAAAAAAACAGTTCCCATGTATTCCTTACAAGTGAACACCACCCTTGCGCTTTAATATCACACCTATATGTACTATTCTCACAGACACATACCTGGAAATTGCATGTCTATAAGTTGTGCCAACAACACAACATAAACCTTTCAGTGTCCTCAAACCTAGAAGGCCGTTTTGGGGGATGTACTTTTTTTCCAAACAAAATGGGGATTTTTTTCCCCTTAGCCCTCATCTGTTTGGCTGACTCAGCATCCAGAGTGCCCACTGATACACCTACTTACAGTGCCCTTGTCTGGGGATTTTCTCTAGGGGTATATGCTCTTATCCATTAACTTTCTCAAAGCTTCAACTTCCTGGGTCAAGATATGTATCTGTGTGTTTGGGGGCAAGAGATAAAGATGATGGCATGGAATCCTTCTTTCCTTTTCCTTATTCTCCTGTAGTTCTCTACATGAATATATCTCTCCTTATACTCAGAGGCTGAGATAGACCTGAGTTAATCCAGGCACCAGCCACCTTCTGCCGATGCTACCCCTGGGATCAGAAAGAGCAAAGCACAAGGCTGAGAAAAAAGTTTCTTCCCATTCCAACCCAGCATCATAGGATCATAGATTTAGAGCTGGAAGGGACTGTCTGATTCAACCCTTTTATTTTACAGATGGAGAAACTGAGGCCCAAAGAGATCTTGTGGCACATCCAAAGCCAGTAGTAAGTAGCAAAGCCAGGATTCTAACTCAGGTCCTCTGACTTCAAATCTGAGCCTCTGAACTGAAGACCTAAATGGTGCCTCCCATTGCCATGTTAATTCTCATAGTCCTAAGAAAGGGACAAAGTCAATTCTAGTGGACACTAGTAGGTGAATCCTCAGATCCAAAGCCAAAACCAAAGGAATTATAAGTGAAACTATGCTCCATCTTGGGCTGCTTTAGAGCTCAGATATATCACTTGCCTTAGGTATGGAAATCCACACAAATGCCCCACAGGGCTTTGTCCTGGGCCCTCTTCTCTTCTATATTATCTCACTTGCTGATCTCATCAATTCTCTTGGATTCCACTATTGTTCGATCTTTTCAGTCTTCTTATAAGTCCAAGGTATAGGTGTATATAAATGTACTTACATGCTTATATATTTATTATATATAAACATATATGGATATATAGCATATTATATACACATACATTGTACGTCTATTGAACACTTATATACACCTCATATAACTTGCACCTATGGTTATATGTGTATTTATACATCCATATACATCTGTGGGCATATCTTTATAGGTATATACCATCCTCTTCCTCCACACACACATATATGCTAGAGCCAGCCTCCTTGTTGTTCCATCTCCTGACTCTGGGCATTTTCTCTGGCTCTTGCTCATGCCTGGAATTCTCTTCTGCCTCATCTCAGAGTCTCCCGGCTTCCCTGGCCTTCATCCTACCTTCTGCAAGCAGCCTTTCCTAGTCTTCTTTCATACTAATGTGTCTTACTTCTGCTGATTATCTCTGATTTATTCTACATACATCTTGTTTTTACGTAGCTGTTTGCGTGTCGTTTCCCCATTAAACTGTAAGCTCCTTGACTGTCTTTTGGCTTCCTTTGTATCCCCAATATTAAGCAAAGTAACTAGCACTTAATAATGGGTACTTAATAAATGTTTATTAATAGGCTGACTGACTCAGCTGAGGCATGTTCCATTTTGGAAAAGCAGAAAGCTGGTTAGAGCCCAGGATAAATGTGGCATGATTAAATGAAGGCAGGTAACTTTTAGAATGGATTTCAAAAAGAACCATAACTCACTCCATGCCCCTCAATGGCACAGGGTGGAAGAAACATCTAATTCCTGTAATTTCCAGAAATGTCCTAGACCTGAAAAACAACTCCGTGGGTAAACCTCTCAAACAGCCTGGGTTTGAAGTTTAACAAGAACAAAAATAATTTCCTATAGTGAGCTATTTTTTGCTCAGTTTTCAAAATAGCAGATCCGGATGACAGTCCAGGAGGCTGACCTAGTACTAACTGCCAAATTAGGTGCCTTCCCACCCCCAGGTTAAGGTATCCCAGAAAGCCAGGGACCATGGTTACTCAGCTTTTAGAACCCTGTTTAGCCTAGCCAGTTGCTACCTTAAATCTCCAAGAGAGGAGTTGGGAGCGTGAAGTAAGAATAGTATACATTAGTCTTGGCTAGTCCACTTAGAGGGGAAGGGCAGGAGAAGGGAATTAGCACTTATATAACACCACCATGTGCAGGCACTATGCTAAGCCCCTTTTACAAATATTATCTCATTTGCTCTTCACAATAAGCCTGATATAGGTACAAATATCCCCATTTTACAATTGAGGAAACTAAGGCAAACAAAGATTAAGTGACTTGCCCAAGGTCACATATCTTAGTAAGTGTCCGAGGCTAGATTTGATGTGGGAGTCTTCCTGACTCCAGACCCAGTGCTCTATCCACTCCACCACCAGCTATCTCTTTTAAAGTCCAGGAGGAGCCCTAGGGCAGCAGACTGTCTTGTCCTCCCTTTTCCAGTAACAATGGTAGTATTGATTCAATTATTTCCAGGGCAAGAACAAGAGGCGGAAAGGGGGGGGGGATGGTAAGAGTGTGATGTATTTGATAGCAGTGCAGATGGCAAGCTGTCTGTATTCAGTAGGTTTCCGTCATCCTGATGGTCGGCTGGATGAGAAGGAAACCATGTGAGTTAGGTGAGTTCTCACTCACTAGTCAGGATAACTCAGCACCAGAGGAGGGGTCCAAAGCTTAGTGAATCACCTTGACGATGGGTGGGAGACCTGGCAGGGAGAAGGGATCAGCAAGAGGACTGATAGCAAGATGCCAATGTGGAATGGTGAGGTATGTATCATTAATAAACCATAATTTATGGTCAAGCTAACTACAGGTTATCTCAGTCATATCCTGGTACTTCCAAAGCTATTCACAATGCAAGCACCAGTCAACTACTTGCCTACTCCTTTCCTGGAGGCCTATCCAATTATTATCAAGTGGATAGAGCTTCCCACTAAGTTTTGTTTTTGTTTGTTTTGGGGTTTTTTGCCCAATTTCTCTGGACAGGGAAATCTGGGTTTGAATCCTGGCTCACTACCTGTGTGAATTTGATCAGGACACTTGAGCTTTGTGGGCCTCATTTTCCTCATTTGTAAGATAAAGGAGCTAGTCCTGATCACCTACAAGTATGTCATCTATACCATGGTGTAGTAGTAGAAAGAGTTATGTCAGGAGAACTAGATTCAAGACTTGACCCAGTTTTGGCCAGTTGACTTTTTGAGGCTTCTGTTTCCTTACTCCAGAAATAAAGGAGGGATGGGATTAAATGATCTCTGAGATCCCTTCCAACTATCACATGGAATGTGGATGAAGAAATCCAGTTGTGGTTGAGCTCTTTTAAGCTGTTTTGTCCCCAGGTGGAAGTTCTGTTCCACCACCAGGTCAGATGTCCTAGTCATCTATATAAAGTACAAAACTCTCAAATTACACCACAGAAAAGATCCCAGAGGGAAAATGTGTGGGTGGGGGGATCGGCAGCGTATATGACCTCTATCTCCTTACCGTCCTGAGGTTAGAGTATTACTTTTTACTTGCTAGTTTAGTATAGGGAGGTTGGGCAGTAGCTCGATTTCATTCCTAAGTACTACACGCTGGGGATGGGATTTCTTCCGCTGTATACACTTAAACAAGATTCCATCACAGCAAAACAATTTAGAGTCTTGTGGAGTTCATCATAATGGAATTTCACCTGAGGCATCCAGAAAAATCCCCCATTCTCTCTCTTAAAGTTGAGGCAATGGAGAGGTTGGTGTGCCAGGTGGGAAGGGCAGAGATAACTTCCCAGTCCTGGCAGGAGCATTTAGAATAAATAATTGTGCCCTGCAGGTGTTCTCCCTGAATCTCTTTGACCGACCTAGTGTTGCTTTATTCCCTTTCCCCAAGCACCACCCTCTACCGCCAATGACTATCATCTCTTCCCAAGATTTCCTAAGCTTAGATTTGAAGGGAAATTAGCTGGACTTAATAACTAGTTTACTTTATGAGAAGATTCACAGAATTCAAATTGGGGTCTAGGGAGAAGGATACCCTAATCAGTCTGGAAGAACAGAGATTGTAGTTCAAGTACAGTCATGACTGGTATATGGGGCTCACCCACAGGAGAGAAGAAAGCAGAATGGAGTATTGGAAAGAGGGCCGGATTTGGAGTTAGTTGGAACCTAGGTTCAAATTGTGGCTCTGCTACTTACTACCTGTGTGACTTGGGGCAGGTTTCCTCACCTGGGCATCTGTTTCTTCATTTGTAAAACAAGAGGTCTGGACTAGATGGCCATTAAAATTTTTTTCCAGCTCTAAATCTATGACCCCATGAAACACTCACTAGAGTTACTTGGTAATTACTGAATTGTTAATTACCAGGAACAATTTTAAGGAGTGGAAGTTGATTGGAATAATTCATATATCTACTAACCCGGACCCAGGCCTTTGGCAAGTAGGTGGAATAACAGGCAAACAGTTATTAGTGTGGCCAACTGAAAGTTGGTGAGTGCCAATACGCCTTTTCCTACAATTTGTCGAGCACCCTCAGGGGCATGGTGCTCAACTATGCATGGCTTAGAAATGAATTAAGTTGTTCTTTGCTGGCATGTTGCCCCATTCACATCCTGCCCACCCCCCCAAGCTCAGTTCTGCCCCACCCCCACTCCTTCCAAGGATACACAGGAGTCAGAGGCCAGAGCACATGCCAACCTCTGAGTAATTGGTCACTAGACTCTATTAAACATCAACCAATCAGCCAGAACCCTGAAGTAGTGAGGGAGCTCAGGACACTACATGGTCCACCCCTTCTCTGCTAATTATTTCTGCCCTCTACTTCCCCTCTCCACCCCTAGCCCTCCCCACACATCATTCTCTCTGTAATATACCTGCATCCTTTCTCTCAAGGCTTAGGTTGTCTCAGTAAGATTTCTCAGAAAGAACCTACTCTCTGTCCTACTAGAAAAAAATCCTACTGAATTTGCTAAGCATTAACTATGCAAACATTCCTTGCTTAGTCAGGCAATAAGCATTTATTAAGTTCCTACTATATGCCAGGCATTGTGCTAAGAGCTGGGGATACAAAGAAAGGCAAAAAACAGTCTCTACTCTGGAGGGGCTCACAGTCTAGTGATATGTGAATACAACTATGCAAAAATGAAATATACAGGATAAATTGGAAATAATCAATAAAGAGAGGGCACTAACATTAAGGGGGATCAGGGAAGCCTCCTCAAAAAAGATAGGATTTTAGCTGGGATTTAAAGGAAGCTAGGGAAGCCAGGAGGAGGAGATGAAGAGGGAGAGCATTCTAGGTACAGGGAGAGCCAATGAAAATGTCCAGACTCAGGACATGGAGCATCTTATGTGAAGAGCAGCAAGGAGGCCAGTTTTACTGAATCACAGAAACTGGGGGTGAGGGGTGGTGGTGGAGAGGTAGAAGAGAAGCCACCAGAAAGGTAGAAGAGAGTTACATTGGGAAGGGCTTTGAATGCCAAACAGACCTACTCCAGACAAATCCCAGGTGGTTAACATTTGTGGAGAACTGCTGTGCACAAAGACCATGGAGGGGTTACAAAATAAACAATCTTCAAGAAATAAGAAGATTAGCCATTGAAAGTGAAATAAGTTTTCTAGTCCAACACTCTTTTGACAGATAAGGAAACTGAGACTTGGAAAGGTGAAGTCACATAGCTCATCTGTGGTAAAACCTAGATCATGGGATGTAGAGCTGGAAGGGCCCTTTGGGATCATCTTAAATACCAATGTCCTTATTTTGCCGATGAGTAAACTGGAGCCCAGAGAATTTCACTTTTCCAAGTCTATACAGCTAATATTTTCCAAGTCAGAATTTGAACCCAGATCCTCTGACTCTGAATCCATTGCCTTGTGTATGAGATTCATTTTAAATTCTAATAAATGTTTCTTTTGCCCCACCCTCTTTGATTTTTTTTGATGAGTCCAAAAGTCACAGCAGATTCAAAGACATGTTCTATGAGATACTTGTAGTGCTCATGATAAACATTAATAATTCCTGATTGATTAATCAAAAATGAAAAACTTACTTCTTGCCTTAACAGATCTTTCAAACTTCAGATCATTCCAATTATCATGAACTCTCTCTTCACATAATTTATTTAATTTGCATCTCAAGATTACTGCCTTCCCATCTTTATGTTTGTTTTTATCCTGAGGCAGAGACCTATATCCTACTTGGATTTTTTACCTAAAAAGGGGCAAACTTAACACAAATCAAACCTAATTCAAATTAAAGAGATAAATCAGATCCATTAGTTGGTGTGAAGTCAGCCAGCTCTTTGGGCTTGACTGCAGAGCTGTTCTTACATCTCAAGTGCCAGCAGGTGACACACACCAGATGGGTCGCCAGCTGGCCTGAATGAGCCACAGTGACTGAGATTTTGCACCTTGCACAATACCTCAGAGTGTAAATGGTTGCATGAAATCTAAGTGTCAGCCAAATGTCCTCAGATTTCTTGGCCTGCTTCACTCTGTCTAGGCTATATATTTTCCTGCTGGCACAATTGACCCCACCTTCCTTGAGACTAGGACTCTTCCCCAAGCAGAATGAGGACTTTGTGCTGTATCTGGTTCCAGGAACACTGCTTAATTTGTTCCCTGGCAAGGACCCCAAATGGCAAATGAGAGTTTGTAAGTGTAACATGTACACACACTCCCATAACCCCGACTTCTCCTGCCTGACTTTTCTATAACTCTTTAAAGTTTGAAGACTGCTTTACATAGATTTCCTCACATGACCCTTATTATCATCATGATTTAGAGATAAAGAAACTAAGGCTCAGAAAGGTTAAATGACATTCAAGGTCACAAAATGAGGATGTATTAAAGGCAGTACTTAACCCAAGTCTGGTTGACTTTAAGTTTGGGCCTCTAGCCACAAGGCTTTTTGTGATATAAAATGAGGATTCCTACTCTCATTTTATGGGAAAGAAAAGGAAACTAACTCCCAGACAGGTAAAACATCTTACCTAACCTTGAAACCATGTCTCCTGACTTCTAAGCCCCACATATCCCTGTACCTCATTCCTCCCAATTCTCCTTCATTCTTACTGTGACCTGCAATTTCTCGACCTCTGAGTATTTTGCCAGACCCCTGTTCTGGCTACATCCTCTTCACTTTCCAGTCCTGACCCTCTGGTGAACCTGTTCAACTCTACACTCTTCTCTTGAATCCCATATTCATTTTTCCATTCATTCTCACGTTTTGCCAAACCCCAACCCTGAATTATTCCCACTATTTGCCTCTGTCCTTTCTCTTGTGCTGCTGACTAGAGCTGGAGGAAGTCATGCAAGCATACTGACTAGATCTAATGCAAATGTATGTTATCTAATTTCAGTGGGGCCCTCAAGGCAAGCAGCAAGGCGACTGTTCAGTCTCATTCAACTCTTTGTGACCCCATTTGGGATTTTCTTGGCCAAAATACTAAACTAGTTGCCCTTTCCTTCTCCACACTCATTTTAGAAATGAGGAAACTGAAGCAAATTTTTACTCCTCTGTAATTGATTATCTATCTCACTCATGAGATAGTCAAGTGTGTTCTAATGGATAGAGCTTGGAGTCAGAATGGCTTGAGATAAAATCCTGCCTCTCGTACGTAGGTCATTGGACAAGTCACTTAACTTACCCCAGGCTTATTTTCGTCATTGTTAAATAGACGCAATAAAAGCATCTACCTCATGAGATTGTTAAAAAAAAAAAAAGGACAAAATGAGATACCATCTGCAAGCCTTATAGCACTATATAAAAGTTAGCTTGTCAAGTCTTCTGGATTCTGCCTCCATATCCCCTTCTCTCTACTGACACAGCCACCCTAGTTCAAGCTTTTATCATCTCTCATCTGGGCTATTGTAATAGACTCCTTTTGGTTTCTCACTCTCATGCCTCTCCCCATTCCAATCCATCCTTCACATAACTGACAGTGATTTTCCTAAGATTCAAGATCTCGGTCACTCTGCTGCTCATTAAACTCAAGTGGCTCCCTAGTGCCCCTGAGGCTCCGATACAAATTCTTGTGTTTAACATTTAAACCACTTCACAAGCTGGACCCTTTCTACCTTTTCAGCCTTCTGACCCCTTACTCCCCTCTTTGAACTCTGTGGTCCAGGCATACCGACCTGCTTGCTGTGCCTCACACTCTACACTTTATATCCCGTCCCATGGCTTTGCACTAGGTGCTTCACATGTATGGAATGTACTACCTCCTTACCTCCATTTCTTGAAACCCTGGTTTTCTTCAAGACTCAGCTCAAGCGTCACCTTTACGTAAAGCCTTCCTGATCCCTCTAGCTTCTAGTATACTCTCTCCCAAAACTACCTTGTATTCACTTTGTATATATTATGCATATTTATCTATGTATGTGTTGTGTCTCCCATTAGAACGTAAGCTTCGGGAAGATAGGGACTGTTTTTTGTCTTTATATTAGAGTGGTCTGTCTGATCATGAGCTCCACAGCCTTAAGACAGAATAGGTTTTTTTTCCTCCATATGTAGCAACAGTAGCACACAACAACTGAAATCAAACCTCTGTGTCCAAGGAAACCTGCTCTATCTTTAGCCACTTAGTCCCTCTCTCTACCTCGGATCACCAGGGAGTTGTTTTTACCTGGCCTACCATTTCTCCTGGTACTTAGTACACTTGACCTGTGGTCTTTTGACCTTTTTCCTTATATGGTCAGGATCTGACTTCCTTCATCTTTCTTCATTAACTTGCTAATTTATCCGGGCTGTTCCGCTGGATGGTAGTTAGAACCATAAAAGTCCCAGGAGAGAAAAACAGAGTCCTGGCACGCCCGTCAATTGCAATTTCCCTTCATATTGGGTTAAGGGAAGGTGGCTGACCTTTCTAAATTAGTAGGAAGAACAAAATAATCTGAGAGTGAATGTATATCAAGGATTCAAGGTGACCCCAAATAAGTGGCTGGGAACTGGGTGAGAGTGACTAGAGGCGGTATTGTGTTTCCTAAGGGGAGTCTAACTTGGAGAATCTAATAGAGAGGAAAATCTAATAGAGAGGAAAAAAGGGTGGTGGTCTGCCCTCAGAACCATGTTTTAGAACTCAATCATAGGAAAAGCAGGTGTCTAAAGTGACTCTTTATGTCCACAGCTCTGATGAATAGCAGTACAGGAGGAATGCTGAAGTTAAGAAAGGCAGTATCGCCATTACTAAAGAAAACACCAGAAAGCGATTGTCTTGCTGCTTGCCTTGAGGGCCCAGCTGAAATCAGGTAACATAAACTTGTATTAGTTCTAGTCAGTATGCTTATATGATTTCCTCCAGCTCTATTCAGCAGCACATGAGAAAGAACAGAAGCAAATAATGGGAATAATTCAGGGTTGGGGTTTGGCAAAGTATGAGTGGCAATGGACAAAGGAACGTGGGATTTAATATGACCATGTTGGATTCAAGAACACAAGGGATGGTTCATCATTAACTACAAACATAATAGACTACATTAGTAATAGAACAATAAAAAAATCATGAAATTATCATAAATACAGAAAAAGCCTTTGACAAAATACATCAGTTATGGTATCTATCTAAAATCAAACGCTACCACAATTTATAAGGGACAAACACTGGAGGCCTTTCCAGTAAGATCAGGGTAAAACAAGGATGTCCTGTGTCACTGCTAATATTTTATGTACTTCTAGAAATGCTAGCTATAGACATATGACAAGAAAGATAAATAGAGGTAAATGACAGAATTTTATCTAGTTGCAAATTATATGATAATTTGCTTTGAGAACTTTATAGAGTCAATGAAAAAATTGAGTGAAACAATGAGTAACTTCAGTAAAGTAATGGGATATAAAATAAATTTCCTGCAGGAAGAGATAGAAAAATTAATTCCATTTGGAATGTAGCTCATCCTTAGCACAGATTGCTCCTCTCACAGAGACATTACCATGGCGACTTGGTAGGGGAAGACTTTTCTAGCCCACATATTACCCAAAGTTCCATAAATTTCCATGGCTTTTGACCTTCCAGAAATGGGGAGGCAGAGAAGCCAGGCAATGAAATGATACTGAGAGACGGAGAGAGGGACAATGGCCACATCTGGTTCTATGTTTCTCCTGACAACCTTAGTGGAGAGCTTGGGGCAAGAGAATCACCTCCCTGTTGATAAAGACAGGGAGTAGCAGAAAAGAGCAGGCTGGGAATAGAAAGGAGGTAATGATCAGCCCACAGTTACAGAGTCATCAGTGGATGCACATACATCAAATGCATGTGTTTGGTTACAGAAATTTAAGTCCAGTCAACATTCCCTTTGCTTCCCCTTCTGTGAGGAAACCCTGCTCTTTTAATCTGCCTGAACATGTTTCTTCCTGTTTACCCCTCCAATCTGGGGTGGGAGGAGGAGGAAGAGAAGATAGTTCTGTCCTCTAGCTACAAGTCATATTATAGCCTGCTATATCTTGTTTTAACATCTGCATTTGTATGCTCTTTGATACTTCTATTAAAGTATATGAGCTTTAACAATGATTTAGTTTAAGCCTATAAGGGCACAGTTTGAAATTCAGAGAAGAGAAGCTAACCCGTGGAGAAAAGAGGTTTTCCTCAGGTCAGACTGGAGTAGAAATGAGCTGATTAAGGAGCAGGTTTTCTGTAATTTTAGCAATATTTCAGAGCATAATCTAGATTGTCTTTTCAAATAATGAGAGAGAGAGAGAGAGAGAGAGAGAGAGAGAGATTGAGGAGACTAAATGAGAAATAGGACAGATGGATGAGAGATGGAGGTTAGTATATTTGTTCAAGTAATCATATATAGTACCTAGCCAAAACTCCAACCAGCTATGAAAATAACTACAAAGTGAATAAAAGAAACTTGTAACATATTTAGGATATATATGATTACAACTGCAAAACAGACTCCATAAATAAGGAAGACAAATAATTGGAGAGATATCTATTATTTAAGGTTGGGCCATTCTAATACAATAGAAATGGTGATATTATCTAAATTAATTTATATATTTAATTTAATACCATACCAAACTACAAAGTAGTTACTTTATATTACTAGACACAATATAAGATTTATTTGGATGTACAAAAGGCCAAGAGCCACTAGGGAAGTAGTGAAAAAAAGAAGGGGGGTGGCAATAGCACTTTGTTACAAGGATTCTTTTGGGAGGAGGCATTGGGAAGTGAAAGTGATAAAGAAAAGAAAAAGCAAGAACATTTGGAAAGAAAAATGTGTACTATGCAAAGGGAGGGAAATACAGAGTGAGCCAGTGAAATAAGTAGGAAGACTACCTAGAAAAGAAATCCTTATTGCTCAAGGAATAATAACAGTTCATATTTATAAATTGCTTCAAGGTTTACAAAGCCTTTTCTTCCCAACAATCTTTCCAGGGTAGTTAGTATAACTTAAACCTAAGTCACAGATGAAGAAACTGAGGTTCAGAGAGATGAAGTGACTTGTCTGAGGTCGCATGTTAAGTGTCCAAAATTTGACCTCAAGTTTCTCAGGACAAGGCTTTTTTCCTCTATTATCTGCTGCCTCTAGAAACCAATTTAATTCTGACCCAAGTGTAAAGGCTCATAATTTTCCCATGCTGTGGCAATCATGAGAGCAAGACTATGAAAAAAAAAAAAGAGTAAGACTATGCATGATATAACAGAAAAAATACTGAACTTGGAACAAATCACTGAACAGCCTTTTTCCTTATCTGTAAAATAGGGTAATAATACCTGCCCTATCTATCTCACAGGAACAAAAGAGATAACATGTAGAATGCTACATACTACACAAATATGGAGTGTTACTGTTAGATAGACTATTGTTCCAGCTCAGACTTGAGTGTCCGCCTGACACTTTGACCCTCTGCTCAGAGGGACCCAAGTTGACATCCTGCTCAAACTAAGAGATTGTTGGAAGTGGTTCTAGAAGGGCCAGCGTCTGGCTCTAAGGATCGATATGGGACAGAATGTAGTGAGGTAATAAACTGGGTACTACTCCATCCTACCTTCAGGAGGGAAGGAACTATCTTGTTCTAGCCCGGTATTATTCCCCACATTCTACACGGCTTACCCTAAAGGAGCTGGGTTTGTGCTTGGGGAGAGTTCAAGAGTTTCACTTTATTTTTATCTAGGCCTTGATATCAAATAGAAAGCAATCCTAAGGCAAAGTGAGGAGAAGATTCCAGGAAATAAATTAACTGAATCCTTCAAATTACTTATACAAATAAAGAACAACTGACCCAATCCAATCCCAATGAAGTAACATGGGTGAGGGGTTAGTTTCCTACGGGGCTTTCTCTCTTCTCAGACTTGAGGTTAGGAAGGGCTCAAAATATTCTCCCCTCCAGGAGCCCATATCACTGATGACCCAAAGACTCACCAAACCCATAAGCCTGTGATCTGGTTGAAACACGGATGGTAAATTTCCTAACTTTCTACAGTCTGAGTCATCCCCATAGCCCAATGAGGCATCAAAGCCTCTCCTCAAATGAAATGAAAAAAAGGAAGCAGCAGAGAGAAGAGTAGCAACAAAGAGGGTAAAGGGTTCCAGTTCCACCCCTCTCATCAATAGCCCTGAGTCTGGCTCTCCAGATCTCTTCTTCCAGCTCAAGGCATGACCCCTCTTTTGCCCTTCCCCAAACTCATTTCACCAAATGAGTTTCACCAAAGTCGTAGCCCTTGTCTCTGCACTTTGAACTTACCAGGTGAGGTCACTGGCTGAAGAGATCACTCAGGGGTGAGGTGGTAGGCAGGAGAAAGCTGGACCATTTCAATGACAACTCTGGAGTACTAAGATCCACCACCAAATCCTGAGAAATGAATGGGAAAGACATGTAGTCACACCTGGGGTGGTCACTCCTATCTCCTTTCAGAAACATCCCAGAAAACCTTACGGCGATTGCTTCCTTGGATATGCCTGTTTCTTTGCCCTAACTAGCCCATACTAACCTCCCCGTGGAAGACAGCCACCTAACAATGATTTGGAGGCAGAGCTGAACTCTGCCCAGGAGTGTTTCCGCAAAGCTCAAAGAAGATCTAACCCAGGCTCTAGCCCCCCTGGCCGTGTCTAAGCCCAGACAGGAGGCTGACTCACTCACCACACGGAGGAGGAGAAAAGAGGAGGAGGAGGCTCAGGAAGGGCCCAGACACAGCCAGGCTAGGGGCACCCCGCCGGTTCCACCCCCCTCATTTCCCGGGTATCAAGGGCCTCATTCTTGATCTTCTATTAGCCAGAAGGCTAGACCCTTTCACCTGGGCAGACTCAGCTGTCCACTGCTCTCTCACGCTTCACATACTGTACCTTCACAGAAACTTTCCCGAATGGCTTTCACTCATTCACCCACAGAAATTTCTCACTTCAACTCATTTCACCTACTCAGAAGCAACTCCCGAGTCTCCTCCTCACCTTGAAATTGTCCCAGAGGTACCACACTTTCATCCAGTCAAGAAAAGCGCCATTGTGCAGCCCTCCCCCAGGCCTCCCATCCCCTTGGCCACACGTACCCGCTCTGGAGGCACTTCCTTAATTAGATGGCACCGTACTAATAATGATAGTTGTAGAAAAGACTACTTTAAGAAACCCTACCCGACCAGCGCGGTGGAGGAGTCTTAGAGATCCTTCTCGCGCGTCTTCCGACTCCCTGGGGAAATGGACAAAGATACAAAGCGCTCAGGTGGGCTCTAGAACTACCTGAGCTACCAGCCTCCTTCACCTCCTGTCCCGAGGAGGAGCACCCCCGCCTCCCTTCTTCCCATTTCCAATTCGAACGCTTTTTGACTTGGGGTAGAGTCAATCCCTTTTCCACCGTAACCTACAGTCCACTCCCTCGCTGGGCAAAGAATCCCAGGACTCCGTTCTTTCTCCTAGCTCAGTGTCCAGCCTGACTCGTGGCACCACATCCTGGCACTGGGACCGTGCCCTCACCGCCCAGCCTTGCACTGTGGTCCAGGGACGCACAAACACCCTCCTCCACTGTCCCCTAGAGCTCGGTCCCGGTCCCGGCCCTGAACCCCGTCTGGGTTCTAGCTCCGCACCTGGTCCGCGCACACGCCAGCTCTGAGATCCGAACGGCTCAAGCTCGGAGGGTGCCTTTTGACAAGAAGAGACAGCCTCGCACCTGGCCCCGCCCCCTGTCTCTGACCCTGCCTACAGACCCGCCCCATCATTTTGGCCCGGCTCCTGTGTCCCAGTCCTCCCCAGCCAGTTGCTGGAGTGGGCTGAGCTCAATCTGCGCCGACACCATCTTGAGTTTCGAATCAACCACTCGCCCGTGGAGGGGGCGGAGGAACCTATCCCATGCGCCCCTGAAGCTTTGGGAGTAAGATGGGTTCCTACCCTCTCTATTTATGTCTTTTCAGTCACTGTGACTCTGAAGATTCACTTTCTGACCTTTTTGTGATATTTTGTGGACAGTTCCCCCCCACACCCCTTACAGTGGTACGGTCTATCGCATTTTCCAGGTGCGTCGCCCACACCTGGATCGGTGTGCGCGTTCTAAAGTTGTTAGCGCCCATCCTGCAAACTGTGGGGGTTAAATCTTTTCTTTCCACTGGTTCTGGAGAGGAAAACGAGGAATAACATAAACCGTCCTTTGGATTTCGGCCCAAGTACCAACGCAAGCATGGTGTTTCTTTTTCTTAAGAATTTTAATTTAATATCTTTTGTTATTCTGAATTTGTTATTCTAAACTTAATTTTGTTATTCTGAACGCCAACGAAGACGAACAATTCTATATATTACAAGGGGGAGGGAAGAGTGTTATATATGAAGCTGAGAGTCTCTCTTATGTGTATAGCTTTTTTTAAAAGTACACAGCAAATTTTATCGTTAGTTCCAAAGCTGTTCTATTTATCTGGATCTCTTTCAGAACCTTCTCCCGTTCTCTTTTGTGCTTTTAAAAATACGTTATTCATACTTTTTTCTCCATTTTTGCCATCGCTATCACTAACCTTCTTACTCTCCCTCCTCCCCAAAGCCTTTCCTTATAATAAATAAACATGGTCCAGTGAAAAACAAATCCATTGGCCATGTCTGAACGTGTATGTTGCGTTCGGCACCTCTAATTCATCACCTTGTGAGTTCTACAGGTCTGGAGGACTTGGGTCCCCTGGGGGTTAGAGCTGACTGGCAGCGGCAGGAACTGCTGCATCAGAGAAGACCATCACTGACAGATGGATTGGGCTGAGCCTGGCCTTTTTACTGGCACATGTATCCTGAGAGATGTTTGGACAATGTCAAGAGGATGTGAAGTGTAGGTACCTAATTAGCAGTCCCTGACTTTTCAGTATTCTCTCAATGGAATCACACTTCCCTCAGTCACACACTGAATTAGAGAGTGTGGATAGTGGTTTTCTATTTTTGTTATAATTCCATATTTCTTTCCAGAATGGTTGGATCAATTCACAACTCCACCAATAGTGCATTAGTGAGTCTAATCCCCTCCAAAAATTGTCCATTCCTTTTTTTGTCATCTGTGAATCTGTTGGGTGTGAAATAGAATGCCAGAATTATTTTAATTTGCATTTCTGATACTAGTGATATCTAATTTTTTTCATGTCATTGTTGGTTGCTGCTTTTGGGAATTGCCTGTTAATGGCCTTATCTGTTGGTGAATGGCTATTTTTCTTCTTTGTTTGAATCAACTCCTTATGTGTCAGACATCAGAACTTTATCAAGGGAACTTTCTGCAAAGACTTTTTTTTTTTTACCAGCTGTTTCATTTCTCATTTTAATTGCACTGATTTTGCCTGTGCAGAAGCTTTTCAAGGTATATAATAAAAAGTTATTAATTTTATTTCTTGTGATCTTCTCTATTCATTGTTTACTCAAGAAGTCTTCCTCTATCCATAATGGTGAAAGCTATCTCCTTCCTTGCTCCTTGTGATGTGACCTTTTATGTCTAGGTTATGTGTCCATTTACAGTTTATACTGGTTTATGATTGGAGATGTTGGTCTAAATCTAATTTCTGCCAGACAGCTTTTTAGTTTTCGGAGCAGTTCTTGTCAGCTAGTAAGTCCTTAACCTAGTAGTTGGGGTCTACAGGTTTATTAAATTGAGTGTTACTGTGTTTGATGTTTTCTAGATCTGGGGTACCATGTTTGACCAATCAGCTTTCCTATTTTTTTTTTAAACCAGTACCAAATAGTTTTCATAATTATTGCTTTCTGGTATGACTTAGGTTCTGGTGCTGCTAAGCTCCCTTCCTTTTGACTTTTTTCTTTATTTCTCTTGAAGTTCTTGATCTTTCCTTCTGATGAATTTTGCTAGTAATTTTTCTAGTTCTGTTAAGTAGCCCTTCAGTATTTTGATACTGAAGGCAGCTAGGTGATGCAGTGGTTAGAGTGCTGGGCCTGAAGTCAGGAAGACTCATCTTCCTGAGGTCAAATCTGGCCTCAGACACTTACTAGCTGTGTGAACCTGGGCAAGTCACTTAACCTTGTTTGCCTCAGTTTCCTCATCTGTGAAATACGCTGGAGAAGGAAATGGTAAACCACTCCAGTATCTTTGTCAAGAAAACCCAAGTGAGGTCACAAAGAGTCATACTCAATTGAACAACAACAAATTTTGATTAGTATGGCACTGAATAAGTAAATTAACTTAGATAATATAGTAATTTTTATTACATTAGCCCTATCCAACTATGAACTTCAGTTTTTAGGTTTGTCTTTATTTCTGCATAGAATTCTTTATAGAGAATTTTGTAGTTATATAATTCCTGTGTGTTTCTTGATATCTTACCCATAGATATCTTATCCATAGATATTAGGAATGGAATTTTCTTTTCTTTCTCTTTCTTTTGGGTTTTGTTGCTCATATACATAAATTCCAGTGATTTGAGTTTATGTTATATCCTACTTGGCTAAAGTTATTGTTTCAATTAATTATTAATTGAATTTTTAAGGTTCTTTAAGTAAACTATCATAGCTTGGTCAATTAGTCACTTAGCAATCAACAAGCATTTATTAAGCACTTACCAGGTGCCAGGCACTGTGTTAAGTACAGGGAATACAGATAAAAACAAGAAGAAAAAAAAACAGTGTGTTCTCAAGGAGCTTGCATTGTAATGGTGGAAGGCAACACATAAAAGGAATCTGAAAAATGGGAGGAGAAGGTAACTGGTAAGGAAGCATGATAGAGGAGTCTGGCATGCCGTCTTGTGAAAAATGAAATGGAAAAAAGGTGATTATTTCCTTCCTCTTTGCCTATGTTTATCCCCTAAATTTTCTTTTCTTGTTTTGTTGATATAGCTAAAATTTCTAGTACTAGGTCGAATAACAGAGGTGATAATAAACATTTTTGCTTTAACCCTGATCTTTCTGGAAAGGCCCCTACAGCATTTCCCCATTACAGGTAATACAGACTGGGTTTGTTGTCATTTAGTCCTGTATGTCCAACTTTTTGTGACTCCATTTGGGGTTTTCTTGGCAAAGATACTGGAGTGGATTGCAATTTCCTTCTCCAGATCATTTTACGGATGAGGAAACTGAGACAAACAGGGTTAAGTGACTTGCTCAGGGACACATAGCTAGTAAGTGCCTGAGGCCAGATTTGAACTCAGGAAGATGCCTTCCTGACTCCAGGCCCAGCACTCTATGCACTGCAACACCTAGCTGCCCATTCACTGGATTGCTTTTGGGCAAAATAATTTCTAATAATTTCCATTATTTATTTGTTGTGATTTCTCCCTTTTGATATTTTTCATTTGGTCCACTTCTCTTAAAAATCAGATCAGCCCACAGTTTATTATCTATTTTATTATTCTTTTTAAAACTCATTTTCTAGTTTATTATCAGTTCAATGGAGTTTTTGCATTCAATTTTATATCTTTGACTTTCAGAATTTTTATCTTTGTGTTTAGTTGGAGATTTTCGGTGTTACTTTTCTAGTTGTTTTTTGGTTGGCTGGTCAAGTCATCAATATATTCTTTCTCTCTTTTGTTGAGGAAACTATTTAGAGATAGAAATTTTCCTTAGGATTGCTTTAAGCAGCATCCCAAAAATATTTGGTATGTTGTATCATTATTGTAATTTTCTTTGATGAAATTATTCATTGTTTATTTTATTTGTTCTTTGAGCCACCAATTCTTTAATTTATTTATTATCCTTTTAAGTCTGATTTTTTTTTCTTCAAATGGCCTTTATTGATTATATTTTTCTTGTATTGTGGTCAATAAGGATGTGTTTAATATTGCTACTTTTCTGCATTTGTTTATGGAGTTTTATGTCCTACCACATGTTTAATTTTTGTAAAGGTGCCTGGCACAGTGTGTAGAACATAGTAGCTGCTTAATAACTGTTGATTGACAAATCAAATTGTAAGTCTGTCAGAGTAGCTGAAAAAAAATGGAAACTAAATTCAAATCAAAATACATATTTCTGTGTCTTGATTCTTTCTCAGTAGGCTTACTGTGGGGGTTGGGGGAGTGGTTAGCAACTATGCTATTAGAGTGGGTAATTATATAGAAGTTGGGGGTAACTGTTCATTGAGGTCTGCTCCAACTCCTATGAGGTGGGAGCAAGAAGAAATGATCCAAAACTTCAGCAACAGGGACCCAGCATAAATATAAGGCAGAGTTTTTTTGTGAAGGTTATGAATATACTGGAACAGTTTTTTAGGGGAGTTATATGGAATCTTCCTCTCTGGAATGCTTTTAAAAATAGGAGAGACATTCACTCCATGGAAATCATAAAATTTTAGCACTGGAATCAATCTCATCTAGTTTAATCTGAAGCATGAATCCTCCATTTGTCTGAATTAGGGGGTAGGTCACTCAGACTGAGAAAGGGAAGAAAGTAGATGACCTTGTGAAGTGCTCTGATTCTCTCAAGATTCAAATGTAACAGGGGTGATCAGAAGAACTCCTCAGTTTTATGAGTCTTTTCCCCTCCTTCTTGAACTGTATTTGAAGACACTACCATATGTGGATCTTAGAAAGGGGAATCTCCCAAGGAGCTAGAACTGCCTTACGACCTTGGTCCTCAGTGATTATAGATAATGATTGGTGACAGAGTTGGGGGTGGGGAGGGAGAGACTCTAATGAAAGAAACCTTTGCTTTCTGTATCTATAGAAACAACTCTACCTTCTTTTGAGGTCTTTCTTCCTTTCCATAATATAGCTCCATCCCTACCCCCCAACTTCCCAAGGCAGACGATTTACATAAGCAGGTGGCAGCAAGAGATGCATGCTTATCCAGGCAAGCCTGATATAAGGATGGGATTGAGACAGCCCTATTTGGTTCTGGTATTTTGACTAGAAAACTCTTTTTTATTGAATCAATCAGAACTGAATATGAATAGGACCTGTACATCTCGTTGAATCAGTCAAAGCCCATGTATTAGAGACATAGTCATACCCTAAGCAATTTGCGTAAG
The DNA here is from genome assembly GCF_011100635.1 of Trichosurus vulpecula. Classification (NCBI taxonomy): domain Eukaryota; kingdom Metazoa; phylum Chordata; class Mammalia; order Diprotodontia; family Phalangeridae; genus Trichosurus; species Trichosurus vulpecula. Next base: position 278,064,266 of record NC_050577.1, on the reverse strand, counting down.
GGAGAAGCTATCTCAGAATTGGGAAGAAATAATTTTGAGCATCTGAGTATCTGGATTCATCTGTATTTGAAACATTGGTACGAGCAAAGGAAAGACTGAACTGTGACAGAGAGAGTCACTGCCTCAATGAGTATCTTAGAGAGGAGGACCTAGGCTGAGGGAAATTCCAACAAAAGATTGGCTCTTTCCCTAACTTCCCCTCCTGATGTCTCTCTATAGCCACAGACATTATAATAGTAATCTGCTGTTTCATTATCCAAATGATTCCAGTAAACTGAATTTTGCCTCAACCACAAAGAAACCATGGGTTAACTAGAGATAGATATGAATTTAAGGTTAATCAGAGACCCTTAATGCTAGTGCCCTTCCTCTGAAATTATCTCCAATCTATCTTGCACATATCTTTTTTGTACATAGCTGTTTGCATCTTGTCTTCCCTATTTGACTGTGAACTCCCTGAGAACAAGAATTGCTTTTGCCTTTCTTTGTATCCCTAGCACTTAGCCCAATGCCTATAGTATATTGCATAGTAAGTATGCAATAAATGATTGTTTACCTAGTTGTTGGGAATTTTTCCTAAGTAGGGGTTCCAATGGATTGTGACTAAACTCAGATTTGTTGTTGTTGTTCAGTCATTTCAGTTGAGTCCTATTCTTTGGGACCCCATTTGGGGTTTTCTTGGCAAAGATATTGGGATGGTTTGCCATTTCCCTCTCTGGCTCATTTTACAGATGAGGAAACTGAGACAGTCAGGGTTAAGTGACTTGCCCAGGGTCACACAGTGAGTAAGTGTCTGAGGCTGGATTTGAACCCAGGTCTTTTGACTCCAGGCCTAGTGCTCAAAAACAACAATAAAGTTGAAAGAAGGGAGTCAAGTGGACCTTAGGCATGATTATATTGCCCCCTAAGCTTAAACGAGCTAATTGTCGTAATATGGTGTCAACGCTGAGAAATCTCTAGTTTCTTGCTGCTTTCTACCTTTCTGTTTCTTTTTATAAGCATAGGTCAGTGACCATCAATCCTGAGAAATGAATATTTCTGTGTTTGGTAGTTACCTCATGGGTAGAGAGTTCCTGACACCTTTAACATGGTTCTTGGATGAGAAGGGGACCACCAATAGACTGTAGTTGAAAACCAAAAGCCATATGAAGGCTGGCCTGGAGATCTGGACCTTGCCAAACCTCCGTGATAATTATGATTAATTACTTGGATAGTATAGGTCCAAGGTGAATGTGAAATATCTTTTTAGGGGTCTCACATTTAAAAAAAAACCTTCCAGGGAAGACAAAATGAATGAAATGATCTTTTAAGTATTTGAGTTGCATGTATTTGTTCTTACATACCTGTGAGTCCTTTGTACCTTATTAAGTTTCCGTGGTGGAGGAAATAGAAGTTGTCCATAGCCAGTAACAACCTGGACTTTACCCACTTTTCAGAAGACACTACCATCCATCATAGCTAAGCTTTGCTTTATAGATTTCTCTGGAGTTTTACTGTGCTGTGGCAGCAGAGCCAGTCAGTCAGTCAATAAACAATTATTAAGTATCTATTATGTGCCAGGCCCTGTGCTAAGCACTGGGGAAACAAAAGAAAGGAAAAAGATAGTCCTTACTCTCAAGGAGCTCATAGGTCTAATAGGAGAGACAAAATGAAAATAAATATATACAAATAAGGTGTATACAAAATAAATTGAGAATAATCAACAGAGGGAAGGCACTAGTATTAAGGCAGAGGGGAAAAGGCTTTCTACAAGGTTGGATTTTAGCTGGGACTTGAAGGAAGCCAGGGAAGCCAAGAGGTGGAGATAAGGGTGGAGAGCATCCCATGCATGGGGGATAGCCAGAGATATAACCTAAGCCTTTTGGAGGTAAGGTCCCCTAAGGATGAACCTGGGGCCATGTGAGCTCAGTTGAACCTGCCTTCTAAGAGAATCATTCAGTTTGGGGTGCAATGGAAGCAGTGCTGGATTTTGAATCAAGAGTACCAGGGCTTCAAACTTATCCTACAGGCAGTAGGAGGGGAAAGGGGAAAGAAAAGGTGGGGTGGTCAGAAGGGAGGGAAGAAGTAGCAAGGGGAAAAGGGTAAGATAAGGGAGGGAAATCAAGAGGAACAAATTCTTTTTATGACACAAATATGGTACTAATACCTAAACCAGGAAGAGTCAAAACAGAGAAAGAAAATTATAGACCAATTTCTCTAATGAAAATTGATGCGAAAATTTTAAATAAAATATTAGCAAAAAGATTGCAGCTACTTATTAGGAGAACAATACACTACAACCAGGTAGGATTTATTCCAGGAATGCCAGTTTAATATTAGGAAAACTATCAGCATAATTGATCATATCAATAACAAAACTATCAGAAACCATATGATTATCTGCATCTATTGATGCAGAAAAAGCTTTTGACAAAATATAACACCCATTCCTATTAAAAACACTAGAAAGTATAGGAATAAACAGTCTTCCTTAAAATTATAAATAGCACCTACCTAAAACTATCAGCAAGCATTATATGTAATGGGGATAAGCTAGATGCATTCCCAATAAGATCCAGGGTGAAACAAGGATGTCCATTATCACCCCTATTATTCAATTTAGTACTAGAAATGTTAGCTTTAGCATTAAGAGAAGAAAAAGAAATTGAAGGAATTAGAATAGGCAAAGAAGAAACTAAATTATCATTTTTTGCAGATGATATGATGATTTACTTAGAGAATCCTAGAGATTCAAGTAAAAAACTACTTGAAATAATAAACAACTTTAGCAAAGTTGCAGGATATAAAATAAGCCCACATAAATGCTTGGCATTCCTATATATTACTAACAAAGCCCAACAGCAAGAGATAGAAAGAGAAATTCCATTTAAAGTTACTGTAGACACTATAAAATATTTGGGAGTCTATCTGCCAAGACAAACCCAGGGCCTATATGAACATAATTATGAAACACTTCTCACACAAATAAAGTCAGATGTAATTAAATGGAATAACATCAGTTGCTCGTGGTTAGGCTGAGCTAATATAATAAAAATGACAATTTTACCTAAATTAATTTACTTATTCAGTGCTATACCAATTGAACTACCAAAAAAATTTTTTACAGAGCTGGATAAAATAATAACAAAATTCATCTGGAAGAACAAAAAGTCTAGAATATCAAGGGAATTAATGAAAAGAAATGCTAGGGAAGGTGGCCTAGCCATACCAGATATCAAACTGTACTATTAAGCAGCAGTCCTCAAAACTACCTAGCACTGGCTAAGAAATAGAGTGGTAGATCAGTGGAATAGGTTAGGTACACAAGATGCGGAAAACACCGACTATAGCAATCTACTCTTTGATAAACCCAAAGAATCCAGCTTCTGGGTTAAGAATTCATTATTTCACAAAAACTGCTGGGAAAACTGGAAAATGGTAGGGCAGAAACTGGGCATAGACCCATATCTTACACCCTATACCAAAATAAAGTCAAAATAGGTACATGATTTAGGAATAAAGGCTGATACTATAAGCAATTTGGGAGAGCAAGGAATAGTTTACCTATTAGATTTATGGAAAAGCAAAGAATTTATGACCCAACAACAGATAGAGAGCATTATAAAATGCAAAATGGATAATTTTGATTATGCTAAACTGAAAAGTTTTTGTATAAACATAGACAATGCAACAGAGATTAGGAGGGAAGCAGAAAATTGGGAGAAAATCTTTACAACCAATGTGTCTGATAAAGGCCTCATCTTTAAAATATACAGGGAACTGAGCCAAATTTATAGAAACAAAAGTCATTCTCCAGTTGAGAAATGGTGAAAGGATATGAATAGGCAGTTTTCAGAGGAAGAAATTAAAGATATGTATAAGCATATCAAAAAATGCTCTAAATCACTATTGATTAGAGAAATGCAAATCAAAACAACTCTTAGGTACCACATATCTCCTGTCAGATTGGCTAACATGACAAAACAGGAAAATGATAAATGCTGGAAAGGATGTGGGAAAGTTGGAACATTAATACATTGTTGGTGGAGTTGTGAACAGATCCAGCCATTTTGGACAGCAATTTGGAGCTATGCCCAAAGGGCTATAAAAATGTGCATACCCTTTGACCCAGTAATGCCACTCCTAGGGCTATATCCCAAAGAGATCACACAAGCAGGAAAGGGACCTGTGTGTACAGAAATATTTATAGCTGCTCTTTTTGTGGTGGCAAAGAGTTGGAAATCAAGGGGATGCCCATCAATTGGGGAATGGCTAAACAAGTTGTGGTATATGAATGTAATGGAATACTATTGTGCTATAAGAAATGAGGAGCAGACAGACTTCTTTATAACCTGGAAAGACTTATATGAACTGATGCTGAGTGAGAGGAGCAGAACCAGGAGAACATTATACACAACCACAGACATATTGATTCTGTGATGACTAACTTTGGTAGACTTGGCTCTTTTTAGCAATACAAGGTTCAAAGACAGCTCCAAAGGACTCATGATGGAAAAAGCTAGCTACATCCAGAGGAATAACTGTGGAGCCTGAATGCAGACTGAGGCAAACTTTTTTTTTTTGGTTTTGTTTCTTCTCTCTCATGATTCATTCCATTGGTCATAATTCTTCTTTGCAACTTGACTATTGTGTAATAAGTTTAATGCAAAGGTTTATGTGGAATCTATATCGGACTGCAAGGCGTCTTGGGGCGGGGAAGGGGGTAGGGGAGGGAAGGGAAGAAAATTTGAAACTCAAGAACATGTAAAAGTAAGTGTTGTAAACTAAAAATAAAAAAATCTAATTAAAAAATTATCAAAAAAAAAGAGTACCAGGGCTTGAATCCTAGCTCTGCTGCTCACTACCCTTGAGCATGTCACTTGATTTCTCTGGGCCTCAGTTTCTTCATTTGTAAAATGGAGGCAGAGGGACTAGATAGACTCTAAAGGGCACTTCCAACCACAAACTTAGGAATCTATACACAGATGAGTCTATGCGGGAACTCCCTCCATCAGTATGATTGTAACCCATGAGCGTATGGAACACAACACAAAATAAATTTAAAAATTATTCAATCAAATTCAACAAATCATGGGGGAAATGACCCTTGGGAAGAAATGTTAAAAAAAAAAAAGAAACCTCTAATCTTGGATATTTTGAGGGAGTTAATGCATTAGAAGTTACCTCAGTTGTATTTTTTCAATTAACCTACCATTTAGAAGGACTTGGCATACTGAAAATTTTGCAATAAGTGTCACAAAGCAAACTTAGAATGCAATCACCTATATTTACCTATTTTTGTTTGATTTTTGAATTCCTGGTGGCATTGATAAAAAGATAGCAAAACAATGTACTGCAATCTAATGGACAGTCATTTGATTTAAATTGTCCAGCCATAACCTACTGCAACCAACAACATAGATATTGTAGGTATTTTCACTGTCTCCTACACATGACATGCTCAGACCCACTGCCCTGCCTTTCCTCATATTATTCTCCACCACCACTGCCCTACTCTTACTCCTCTGCTCTCCCCATTCCTTTCTGCCTGTCCAGATCCTGTCAATTTTTCAAGGCCCAAGTCAAGTCCCATCTGTTCAACTAACTAAACCAGGGGTGAGGAACCTGTCGCTTTGAGGCCACATGTGGCCCTCTAGGTCCTCAAGTGCAGTCCTTCGACTGAATCCAAACTTCACCAAACAAATCTTAATAAAAGGATAATTTCTGATACACATGTTAATACTTGATCATATACTCATCCTATTCCCAGTGATCTCAAATTACTTAGCCAGGATCAAAATTCAATCAGTACTAGTTATACTTTATATTTGTACTTGGAGGTTACCTCTATATGTATTAGGGTTTTTTTTTCAAAATGCTTTGATATATATGATCTTATTTTAACCTCACATCAAGTCTGTGACTTAAGCAGGCCAGATATGACTACTATCATTTTACAGATGATACAACTAAGACCTGGGTTAATTAAATTAGGAGAAATAGCTGATAAGTGGCAGAATCGGGACTAGATCCCAGACCTTCTGGTTGGTTCCTAAAGCAGTGTTCTTTCTATTAAGCAACTGAATCTCTGACCTTCTTAAGTATTTATCATGCAAAAAGCACAGATAGCAGGGGGTGTGTGTGTGTGTGTGTGTGTGTGTGTGTGTGAGAGAGAGAGAGAGAGATTGAGTGCTTGAGTGCTAACGGGTCAGAGTGCCGGGCCTGGAGTCAGAAAGACCTGAGTTCAGATTCAGCCTTGGACACTTACTAGATGTATAGTCTTGGGCAAGTCACTTAACCCCTGTCTGTCTCAGTTTGCTTATCTGTTAAATGGACATGATAATAGTAGCCCCTACCTCCCAGGGTTGTTGTGAGGCTCCAATGAGATCATAATTGGTAATTTGTTACCATTTGTTAATAGCTGTTAGAGTGTGAACTCTGTGAAAGCACAGACTGCAAAAAGCCTTTCTTTGTATGTGCCTGGCACATCATAGGGGTTTAATAAATGCTTATTGCTGTTGCCTAGTTGTTTGGATTTTTTCTAAAGTAGAATCTCCAATCGATTTTCACGAAACTCAGAACTTATGTCTAAAATAGACTTCCTAAAGCCAAAGCCAAGTAGATCTTATGGATGGTTATTAGCACTCTTAGCACAGTACCTGGCACCTAATAAGTACTATATAAATGTTAGGAGGTAGCTAGATTGCTCAGTGGTTAGAGCACTGGGCCTGGAGTCAAGGAGACCTGAGTTCAAACGTGGCCTCAGATATTTACCAGCTGTATGACCTTGAGCAAGTCACTTAACCTCTGTTCCCCTTAATCCCTTGGAGAAGGAAATGGAAAAGGAGGCTCCCATAGCTTTGCCAAGAAAATCACATGGACAGTATTGGTGTGATATAGTCCCTATGGTCATGAAATACACAGGGTACATGACTGAACAACTCTATAAATGTTAGCTGCTATTATTATTATATATTATGTGTACTATGTACATATGTGGGATACACGTTATATGTATGCATTAATATATTGTCTGTATGTGTATTATATATGTGTGCATATATACGTACACACACACACACATACACAACAAAGAGAGAATGAGGGGTGGGGAGAGGTTGGGGGAGAGAGAAATACAGAGAGCTAGGGATAGAGAGAGAGGGAGAGAGGAAGGGATGGGGATAGATAACATCATATGGAAGGCATAATGCTGGACAATGATGTTATCTTGCCATTTTTGCAGAGAAGAGAAAGGAATCCCCACATCTTTGATTCCTAGGACAGACAATTTGAAAGGAAAAGCTCTGATACAGATTGGTACTCAACTGCTAAACAGAGACCACTCTTGAATGCTATATTTCATAGAAGTCAGGGAACGGAAAAGGGGTGGCCAGCTCAGCCTCTCAACCATCTATGCCAGGTTCTTGTGGCCAGCCAGCTTAGCTCAGGCTCTAGTCAGGCCACAGCAATACCATCTGTTCCAGGCTTATGGGCCTCCTCCCCCCTGGGGTCTGGGACACTGTCACTAAAACTGGCTGGCCTTCTCTGAAACGTCAAAGTGCCAGAGGTAAATCAAGCAACTGTCCCTTCAGGGGCTCTTGAAAGGGACTTTTAACGGATGTAAGCATTTAGATGGATCAGAGACTACTCCAGGTAAAAATATGCCCTTTGAGCTCTTCCTGGAGCACTCCCCTGTGACTGTTTGTTTTTCCCTTTTTTAGGGCTCTTCTTTTTCCTTTAAATATTTTATGGCTAAGAATGGAGGTGGAGAGAGTGAAAGCCTCCTGATTTCATGTGGCAATTCAGAAGCAGATTTCCAGTTACACTGGAATCCTGTGCTTTTTTTTTTCTCTCCAAAGACCACATTCATAAATTCTGAGTTATAAAATGGACTTGGGATAGAATCATAAGGTTTTGAGAGGATCTCAGACATCACCTAGTCTAACCACTTTCTTTCATAGGTGACCTGCAGAGGTTGTCACTTACTCTTCCTGCCCAGGGTGACACAAGAAAGGGGCGAACATTATTCCCAGTTTTCATCCTCCTCAACTCTTCTGCAGCATTCAACACTGTTTACCAACCTCTAATTCTGAATACTCTCTGTTTTGACCTGTCTGACTTTATTGGTCTCCTTTACTGCTTTGAGGAAATTGGAAGATGCAGAAAATACTTTCAACTGGGGGTGGAAGGGAACCTGAGAAGGCATCATAGAGGAAGTGGTACCTGAATGGAATCTTAGAGGAAGATAACAGGGAAAGGCAGAGAGGAGGCACTTTCCTAGCCCACATTCTATTCTCTCTCCACATTCTTTTCCTTGTTAAGTTTTTATGTTGGTATGTGTGCAATTACAGCTATGCAAATGTTTCCCAAATAAACATATCCAGCCCTCACCTCTTTCCTGAACTCCAGCCCTGCAACTTAACTGCCTATTAGATATCTCCTCCTAAATATCACTACTCTAGCACCTCAGACTTAATATATTCAAAACTGAACTCATCAGCTTCCCCCCAAATCTGTCTCCTTTGCCTCTTTCCCTATTTCTTTTAATGCCACCAATCCACTTTCCAGTAGCCCAGGCCTGAAATCTTGAAGTCATTTTTTGCCTCTGTCTTTGTCTCTGTCTCTTCCTCCTCCCTTCCTGCCCACATTCAATCACTCACCAAATCCTATAATTTCTGCCTACACAACATCTCTGAAATCTATTCCCTTCTCTCCCCTCACACTGACACCATCCTACTTCAGGCCCTCATCACTTCTCACCTCTAGTATTGCAATAACCTCTTAAGTGAGCTCCTTTCTCCAGTTTTCACCCAACTAACTGCCAAGATAACCCTCCTAATAAACAAGTCTGACCATAACACTTGCAAACTCCTGATTACAAACCTTCAGTGATGACTAGGCATATTTGTCATAAAGGTTTTCCTTTTCTTTTTTTCAATTAGGGGTTGGGGATGAAAGAAAATAGATTTTCGTTAACTGAAGAACAAATTAAATTTTAAAAAAAAAATCCCTCCCATGACTCCTTATTTCCTCTAGAGTTAAATGAGCATTTTAGTTTAGTGTTAAAAGCTTCCACAATGTGACCCCAATCTGCCTTTCTGAACACAATCTCCTCTACTATTTTTCTCTACACTCTACATTCCAATCAGACTACTCCCAGTTTCTAAGACTCAGCATGGCACCTCAAGTCTCCATGAATTCGTTTAGACCATCCCCTTGCACATGGAAAATTCCTCTCTTAATTCCTGCCTTTCTCAATCCTTATCTTCCTCTAAGACTCAGTTCAGCTATCACTTCTATGAAGTCTTCCCAGATTCCTCCCCTATTCCCAGCTGCAAATATTTTCTGCATCTTCAAATTTTCCCAAAGCACTCTGTCTAGATTTCTTCCTCAACCTTCAACACATCCTGTCTTGTATTATTATACTTCAAATTGCATATCTTGTGCATTATACAGGCTTCTTATGCCTAGAAACTTTGTATAGACCCTTAATAGATGTTTGTCAAAGCTCCAAAAGACTCATGATGGAAAAAGCTATCCACATCCAGAGAAAGAATTACGGAGTCTGAATGCAGATTGAGGCACACTATTTGCTCTTTTTTTCTTCTTTTTCATGGTTTATTCCATTGGTTATAATTCTTCTTTACAACTTGACTATTGTGTAAATAAGTTTAATGTGAAGGTACATGTAGAACCTATATGGGATTACATGCCATCTTGGGGGGGCAGAGGGATGGGGAGAAAAATTTGAATTAAAAAACTTGTGACACTGAGTGCTGTAAACTAAAAATAAAAAATGAAAATTAAAAAATAGATGTTTCTCAAGTGAATGAAGCCTCCTCATTTATGTTCTAAAATGGAGAAACAAACGCAAAGAAGCAATGTGGAAAATGTGCATAATTTGCACCCATGGAAAAGCTAAACCTGGCACTCAGTTTGATGTAGGAATTGCCATGGCATCCTTGATCAAGAGCCAGAAAGGACTTTACAAGTTACCTAGTTCAACCTGTGCATTTTACAAATGTGGAAAATGAGGCTGAGAGAAATCTAACAATCTGCTTAAGATCACATAACCTAATGAGTAACAGAAGTAGAAACCAAACCCAGACCTCTTTCAATACCACCATGCTCAAGAAATCCCCTTTATAGTAAGAGATACTGGTGAATTTCACCGGAACACAAACCCTTCTCGGAAGGCATTAGCAGTGAACAATGCTTCCTCAGCATGCTAGGCTGCCTGGATTGACTGGAATTTTGGGGCTTTAGATTATATCCTGACTTTGCCACATGATCTTTCTGGGTGACAAAACCTAGTCATTTTCCCACTGGAGATCCCTAAATTGTTAACCATTAAGCTTGGGTTTCACATTAGAGGCTTTCAGATCAGTCAATAAGCATTTCTTAAGCTTCTTTTTATATACCTGGTACTGTGCTAAGTGCTGGGGATACAAAGAAAAGTAAAAGATAGTCCCTGCCCTAGAGGAGCTGACAATCTAATGTGAAAGAAAATATGCAAAAAAAAACTATATATAAATAAGCTATGTAGGGGCAGCTAGGAGGTGCAGTAGATAGGGCATGGCCTTGCAGTCAGGAGGACCTGAATTCAAATTTGACCTCAGATACAACTAACTGTGTGAACCTGGGCAAGTCACTCAACTTGGATTGCCACCCCCTCCTAAAAAAACCAAGCAAACAAAAACCAGCCAAACAAGCTATATACTGGGTAAACAGGGAGTAATCAACAGAGGGAAGCCACTAGCATTAAGAGGGCTTGGGAAAGGCTTTCTGTAGAAAGTAGGATTTTAGCTGGAACTCGAAGGAAGCCAGGGAGGCCAGAAGGTGGAGACAAGGGAGAGCACTCCAGACATGGGGGAATAGCCAGAAAAAATTGCCCTGAGCTGAGAGATATTGAGTGTCTTGTCTGAGGAACAGCAAGGAGGCCAGCATCACTGGATCACAGAATGTGTGGGTGGGGAGAGGTATAAAGTGTAAGAAGGCTGGAAAGGTAAGGAGTGGGGCTAGGTTATGAAGGGCTTTGAAGGCCAGAAGCTTTTGTATTTTATCCTGGAGGTGATAAGGAGCAACTAGAATGTATTGACTTATAAGGGGCAGGTGGTAGAGGGTGGTGCTTTAGGAAAATCATTTTGGTGTCTGAATAGAGGATGGACTGGAGTAAGAGAGACTTGTGGTAGGCTGACCAAGTAGCAGGTTATTGCCATAGTCCAGGCATAAGGAAATGAGGGCCCATACCTGAGTGGTACCTGGTACCATTGGTATCTGCAATGCTTATTTGGAACCCTTTGGGCTAATGTGAAAATATTTTGCATGATTTCATAGGTATAATGGTTTTCGTATTCCTTGCCTTCTCAGTGGGTGGGGGAGTAGAGGAAGAAAGAGAATTTAGAACTGAAATTTTTTTAAAAATTTAAATATGGAATCCCCTTAGAACCCAGTTAGAGACCTGTTGTTAATACCTTTGGCATTTAGATCCTCAGTAACTAACATTTATTTGCCTTTGTGGTCTTTTCTTAATCCTTCCAGTGATACTACACCCCTAAGTCTTTGTCTCCTTTGAAGCAATTAGGCTTATATCACCATAGATAGCTTGACCTTGCTATAGCAGGCCCACTCTAGGGGTGGCAGGGCACAGCTCAATGCAATGGAATTTCTGGATGCTGAGCTTGCTCTATAGAAGCAGCAATTTTCTGACTCTTTCAGTTCCAAATTTATTTGGCTCCAGGGCTCCATTCCCAGTATCCCAGCTCATGTCTCCATCCTTGGGATTTTTGGCACTTCTATTTTGCTCTCTCTCCCACAACCCCCAGCCCCAGGCTGGCTACTGGCCACACACAGCATCTGTTGGCACAGGGAACAGTTAGAACTAAGGGGCAAGAGGAAGGTAAGAGCAGACTTTCACCTCTATCTCCAAGCTGAGATACCTCCAGAGTGCTCCCAGTCTTGTAGGTATTTGCTGGGCCACAATCCAAATCCCAGCAGACAGTGATGACTTTTCCTCAACCCCCAATCCTGTCAGGGCCAGCATTACAAGCTACAGAGTATTGGGTTCTTTACCATCTAGTACCATCTGAGTTATTCGTTGCTTTGATTATTACTGTAAGAGAATGTAAAAAAATAGTCTTTAATTCTTCTAGAGACCTTTCACTGGGCTTCTCTGGAGAATGAAGAACACGAAGCATCTAATTCCATGATTGTGGGCTTTGTGATAAGGAATAGACTAAATGGCCTCTGTGATTTCAGTTAGGTGAGAATCTAGTTTGTGACATATGGAGGCTGAAGAAAGACTGGTCTTCTGTTTCTAACAAGTACCCCCCTACCCCTAGAGGAAAGACTATAGAGGTAGTTATACAGTTTGCTTCTTCACTTCATAGAGGTGAGTAGGAATTCCATAGGTATTATTGAGGGCACATCTACAGAAGAACAGGAAGAATATTCCATAAGCAGCCCCAGAATGCATTCAACAATTTTCCCCTGAGGCCTCAGCTCCAGAAATATGGCACTGTTGACGTCTTCTCCTTAACCTTTGCCCCCTTTCCCAGGATAAACATACTACAAAGCATGGTTATTCCTTTTTGTTTATATTTATCTCATCAGTCTTCATAATCAAAGATAACTGTTGTTGTTAAAACTGCTGTTTCCGGTCTCCAATTTCCTCAGTCGTCAGGTCTCATGCTCAACTAAATTATAGTGATGATGGGTTGCCTTGATGTAACCCAGTGAAAAACAAAAGAAGGCAGTCCTAGATGAAGCTGTTACTTTGTCAGAATATTCATCTATGTCTTCCATAGGACGTTTTTTGACCCTTCCTGCCATAAGAGACAAGAGGAATGGAATTTAGACTTAGAAGGCACTCTAGCAGCCAGACTGTCCAACTCTTTCCATATAAATGCCCAAACTGAGGATTTGAGAGTTTAAGTGATTCACCTAACTTCACCCAACTAATGCCTTAACTAAAAATCCAGTGGTATTTTCATTACTCTATATGGCATCTTCCTTTTAGGAAGAAAGAGTAGAGATGGTTACATAACATTCCTATTCTTCCTACCAGTTTTCCCACTAATAGCATTTTCCTGCTGGTGTCCAGAACAACCTATACACGGAATATGCCTTCAGCCTAGGATCTAGACCTTGAGTGGTTCAATTCCAAAGCAAACAAGTCCTGGTTCCAAATACTTGCAGGAATTTGAAACACTACTGCCCTCTTGTCTGCAGAGAACCATCTCTTGCTGTCTTCCGAAGAATACATAAAGAAGAAGGGTGGCAGTAGGAGGAGAGAGACTGCCTCTGGTACCTATTTTCCAAGTCATAGATTGATATTTGGGATATCCAATCAGGAAATATTTGGGGGAAGGAACAGGAATGGGCAACTAGGTGGCACAGTGGATAATGTTGGAATCAGGAAGACCCGAGGTCAAATCCAGCCTCAGACACTAGCTGTGTGACTCTGCACAAGTCAGTTAACCCTGTTTGCCTCAGTTTTCTCATTTGTAAAATGAGCTGGAGAAGGAAATGGCAAACCCCTCCAGTATCTGCCAAGAAAACCCCACAAGAGGCCGTAAAGACTTGGACGTAACTGAAAATGACCAAACAAATCAGAAGGAACAATTCAGATGATTTTTCAGCTCTTCAAAGTTATCTTATTCCTTAGCATTTAGTACTTATCATTAGTTTCAAAAAATATATATATTAACCTATCAACAAAAATCAACATCAGTTCACAAAATCCTCTTTTTCTTTCACATATCCTATTGTTCCTGCCATGTCTTTTAGCCATAGGCACTTGATTTCTTCTACCCTCTGCTTAATTTCCTTTTCTACTTGATGCCTGGGAATTCTGGATTTCTGGTAACCAGATTTATCTGGCTAAGTCAACCAATGGAATGAAGACTCCAGTGTTCTGTTTCGTTCTGTTTTGTTTTTTTTTTTGGATCCTGACTTTGCTACTCTCTGTCAGAGTGGTGGGCAGCTCTTGGAATCTCAATTTCTAAACAGTGAGAAACAAGGAGAGGGAGACAAATCTACTTTACTATTCCAGGAAAGAGAGAAAATAAATAGAACTGCCTAGTTAAAGAGGTGTGTAGACACTTTTCAACCTCCACCAGCTTAGAAAACTACCCCTCAGAAGTCTGGCCTCTGGTGCTGCTTGGCATGAGAGTTAAATCCAATGATAAGTATTACTTGTGCCTGAGCCACTGAGCTGCCAAGTTTCTTGATGAGAATGAGGCAGTTAAGATAATAATCCTTTGTACTTTATTTGTGTTCTACTCCTAGTCCAAGAATGTCCCAGCCCATTTTCTACCTTATCTCTTAAATGCAAGGGATGGATTATCATCCCCATTTTACAGATGAAGAAATCAAGGTGGTATGACTAGCCTTATATGTTATTGTTTCTGAAACCTTGTGTGTATCATGAAAAGGCTGTTTCTCTGGAGGTCACATAAACGGGTGTGAAAATTGCTTTACAAAAAGGCTTTTTGATGCCTTTTGTCTTTACACCATAACCATATCCCACTTACCCCTGGCCAGAATGTGTCCTTCTTTGTGACCCCTCCCTTCATATACATATGCTTATATGTGATATATATGTGTGTGTACATATACATATATATGTGTGTATGTGTGTATACACATATACATACATATATATATCCATATATATGTATACACATACATACAGAGAGAGAGAGAGAGCACATCCTGTCCTAGGAGGTTCCTTTAACCTAGCCTCCACTATGAGGAAAAAAGCATTTTTTTAATTGTCTCTCTCTTGGAAACTTCACTAATTTCTTCCATTGGTCAGAGTTCTTATAATAATTTTTTAAAATTTACATCATTGTACTAATGTATATTGTTCTCTTGGCTCTGCTTATTTTGCTTTGTATCAATTCATACAAATTTTCCCCATATTTTTCTAAGTTTCTGATATTCATTATTTTTTATTGCATGATAATATTTTATTATATTCATATACCATAGCTTTTTTTTTAGCCATCCCCAATTAATGGGCACTCACTTTGTTTCCAAGTCTTTGCTGCTACAAACAGTACTGCTATGAATATTGTGATATGTATTACATCTTTGTTTTTTATTTCCTTGAGGTATGTACTTTGTACTGGGATTGTTAGGTAGAAAAATTTAGTCATTTGTCTTGCATAATTCCATATTGAATCTAGAACAACTGGGTTGTTTCACAGCTCCATCACTGTTCATTAGTGTACCTGTCTTCCCTAAGTTCCTCCAAAATTAACTCCTTTTTTTCTCTTCAATTTCACCTATTTGCATAGACGGAGACAAAACCTCAGAGTTGTTTTAATTTCCATTTCTCCTACTATTAGTGATTTGGAGCATGTTTTCACGTGGTCATTTAAAGTTCTCATATCTCTTGAAAACTGTTGGTTCATAGTCTTTGACCATCTATCTATTGGGGAATAGCTCTTGGTATTATGTGTTAATATCAGTTCCTTGTATATTTTGGATGTCAGGTATTTTCTAGCTAATATTTGATACAAATAGATTCTCTCCTACCATTTTTCTTCTAATTTTGCCTTCACTGATTTTAGCTGCCCCTAAATTAGAATAACTCTAAGAATAAGAGTTGCCTTTGGAATTTTTGTCTATCTGGAATAAAGCGGTTCAAATCACATTGAAAATTCAATTTAAAATACAGTTTACATGACATCTCTAGGGAGCAAGCTAGGCAGCTGTTATCTCCATTTTGCAACTAAGAAAGCTGACATTCTGCATTATTCTATTCACTGATAAATATAGAATAAATTCCATGATTTACTGAGTCCCAGTACTGGAAAGAAAAACCAAAGGGATACTTATTACAACCAACTAAATTGTAAGCTCTTTGTGGGTAACATTGGTGTCAGGGCATGGTAGACACCTTTCTCTTGAAAATACCTCCTAGAATGTAGGTATGTGTAGACAGAGTTGTAGAAAGGGATGCCTTAAATGCTAAATTCTTCAGTTAGCTTTGTCCACTTAAGCAAGACTGGAAATGGTAACTATGAAGAACTGAAAATTCAGTCAATAAAAAAGTGCTCATTGTGTGGAGTAAGATGGCATCACAGTCTGATACCTCTCAGCACACCACCACCAGCCCTCAACTAAATTGAGCTTGAGAGGCATGTGGGACAGGCTACAAATCACAGGCATACAATGGCTATTTTTAAATATGATAGAAATCATATTTCTCAAACCAAAAGCTGGTATTATTGCAATAGGAAAACATTATCTTTCTCAGTAAATATATGGTATAAAACAAGGGAATCACCTGTATTCACTGTTATTTGACATAGTAGTTGCAGAAATGCTAGCATTACCAATAAGATAAAAGATAGATATCAAAAAAAGAAATCCTGGGGCAGCTAGGTGGCGCAGTGAGTAGAGCACTGGCCCTGGAGTCAGGAGGACCTGAGTTCAAATCTGACCTCAGACACTTGACACATGTACTAGCTGTGTGACCTTGTGCAAGTCACTTAACCCCAATTGCCTTGCCAAAAATAAACAAAAACAAACAAAACAAAACAAAAAAGAAATACTAGCAAAAAAATCCAAATGATTATTATTTAATTGGTGACAAGATGCTTTACTTAGAAAACTCCAGAAAAAGATAGAACTGAACTGACTGAGAAAATTAAGTTTTAATAAAGTAGTAGAATACACAATAAATTTACAAAAAATCAGTAGTAGTTCTATGTTGCAATGACAAAATCCGAACAGAAATAATAAACAGGAAATTCTGCTTAAAGTTGCTAAAACAATGCATAACATATTGGGGAGTCAATCTACAAAGACACATAACATGTAAATACAATCACAAAAAACTCTTTAAAAAATAAAGCATGACCAATAATTGGGGGATCATCGTGGTTGGGTCATTCCAAAAGAATAAAAATTATGATGCTATCTGAAATCATTTGCAGATTTGGTGCTATACCAATCAAACTACCAAGGGAGTAATTTCTAGACATAGGCAAAATAATAACAAGGAAATAATGGGGAAAAGGAAGTGAAAGGGGAATAAGTATTTCCAGATCTCAATTATATTTTAAAACAGTAGTCAGTATTTGGTGTTTAGAGATTCTATTATTGTGTTTATACCTCACGGAAGCCATTAAATGAGAAGAAAGTCCTTATATACACCAAAATATTTATAGCAGCTCTTTTTGTCATAGCAAAGAAAGTAGATGTCTATTAATCAGGAAAAAGCTAAATAAATTATGGTACATGGATATAATGGAATATTACTACGCTGTAACAAATGATAAATGTGATGAATACGGAGAAGCATGGAATGGTTTCATGAGCTGATACAAAGTAAAGTAAGCAGAGCCAAAAAAAATGAGAATACACATGATGACCTTAATGATGTTAATGGAAAGAATAATACCCCCTCATCCCTCCCCAAAAGTGAATATTGCCAAGTCATAAAAGCAAGAATGACTCAAAAGAAAATATATGAGATGATGCTCCCAACCTACTTCTTTGAGGAGGTATAAGGTTCACAGGTCCATTTGTTGCATTTGTTTTTGTGTGTGCTTTTTCAATGTGTTAATCAGTTGTACTGATTTTTTTCATCTTCTTTTTGTCTTATGTCTTTAAAAAATAATAATATGTGTTATGTGGGATGGCTCTCTGGGAGTGGGAGGGGAAGGGATACTGGGAAAAACTGTGATGATGTTTTAAAAAATAACAATAAAAACTTATTTTATAAAACTATTTGGTAGTGGTTCAAAAATTAGTGGGATAAAGATATGGTAGAATCAGACACAACTGAACTCAATACCAACTGTTCATTAAATATGGGAATATAGATTACTTGGGGAAGAAATCACTATTTGACCAGACTTGCTGGAAACTGGAAAGCAGTTTTCCAGAAATCAGGTTTAAATACAATATGCTGTTGCTGCTCAATTATGTCCAGTTCTCTGTGACCCCATATTGAGTTTTCTTGGCCAAGAGGAGTGTTTTGCCATTTCCTTCTCCAGTGGATTAGGCAAACAGATGTTAAGTGACTTGCCCAGGGTCACACAGCTAGTGATTGCCTGAGGCTAGATTTGAACTCAGTCTGACTCCAGGCCCATCCATCTATCCACTGAGCCATATAGCTGCCTCTATGCCGACATAAGCCCTGACCCAAATCCCACTGGTTTAGGTCTCTCTCCTTATTGTTACAGATGAAGGCCCTGTCCTATGTGGGTGGGGTGGAATTGGTAAGAGACAGAAAGTTTCAGCTCTCAGCAGTGCCCCCTTTGGGACTAGTCAAGTTTCAAGGTTTCTTTGTGGAGTCAGCTTCCAGTGAGAAGATGGAAGAAGCCAACACCACTTCAGGTTGCTGGAGAAAAGGACTGGTGGAAGACATAAGAGGAGCAAGCAGTCTCCGTCATGTCCCTATTCCCAGCTTGCTACTCTAGAGGCTTTGGGGAATTTCCCCTTGGGTGATATTTAGGATCCTCTCTCTTGGTTGAGCTGAGTTAGCTCACTCCCAATGGAAGGACTCCTTCACTCTGTGTCTAGTAAATGTCCTCTCATGTGTTGTCATTCAGTCATTTCAGTTGTGTCCAACTCTTCATGACCCATTTGGGGTTTTCTTGGCAAAGATACTGGAGTGGTTTGCTATTTCCTTCTCCATCTCATTTTACAGATGAGGAAACTGAGGCAAACAGGGTTAAGGGACCTGCCCAGGGTCGCACATCTAGTAAATGTCTGAGGCCAGATTTGAACTCAAGAAAATGAGTCTTCCAGACTTCAGGCTCAGCATTTTATTCACTGTGCCACCTAGCTGCCTCATTCTCCTATGTATGCCTTCTCTGATTTCTGTTTTGCTATGATTTGGGAAAATCCACTCCTCTACTACTTTCCTTATGCCACAATAAGCTCAAAATGGATCTATAAACTAAATAGGAAAAGTAATGCCATAAAAAAGGGAGAGAGAGAAGGTGATCAGATGCAGCTACAACTAGAGGAACCATTCTTAACCAAACAATAAACACTGATACTTAGAACTGGACATGATAGCTATTTTTAGGAAATGGAAGAGCTGTTAGGTGAAAGAGGGATTAGACCTATTTGACACTGGAAGACAAAATTAGGAGCAATGTTTAGCAGTTGTAAAGATGCAAATTTATGTTTGGTGTAAGGAAAAACACTCTAATAATTAACACTATCCCTAAGTGGGATGCGCTCCCTCATAAGGCAGGAGGCCCCCCCTTCTCAAAGGTCTTCAAGTAGGGTCTACATGATCACTTTTTGGGTAGGGCAGAGCGGACCTTCTTTCAGTGAATGCATTGGACTAGATGAGCACTGAAGTCTCTTCCATCTCTCAGATACTGTGAGTCTGTGGTTCTTCAATCACAAAAGACAAGTAGATTAGTTAAGTTACATAAAATTTTAAGGGTTTTGCACAAACACAATCAGTACAGGTAGGATATGGAAAAACAACTGTTAGCTGGGGGTGTGTGTGGAAATCTTTCTATCGTATATCTCTATAAAGAGTCTGATACTCAGATATATAGGGAATTTTATTTGATGTAGGATGGTCTTGGTGAAGAACTTCTACCAGTGCAAATTGGCATCTTTCCTGTAACTTCTAGTTTTAGAGAATTGCAAAGGGAATTGAGAGTTTAACTGACTGTTTCAACAATCTGGCTAGCAGCTGCTGTGGGTGTGAGAACCAACAACAAGCAGCTCACAGAACGCTGCAAGCCCAGGTTCTTTTGATCTGCTTTACTAAGGAAAGCAACAAAGGAGTTGACAATCTTATTTTAATCCAGCATACAAATACCATTCACTTAGTTCAGGGGGAAAAGCCAGCACCCTGAACTTCAGAGCAAATACAAACAAATTACAAACATCGACAGACAGACCAAATACAATTCATAGTTACCAACATCTGAATTTAGCCGGAAGACCCTTACAGCAGAGTCCCCGTGCCTCCAGGAGTGAGAGGCAAATAGCTCTGTCTTCCCTTTTCATGCAGTTTCAGATGTCATCAAATGTCATCTGAGCTACCAGAACTCAGGCTCCTTCGATTGGCTCTGGTGTTATCACCTCCCTTCATTGGCCCCACCTGGAGCCCCACCTTAGTTACCAATTCACACCCACATAGGCTTAGTACCTAATAGATAGGGGTTTGGGCCTGGGGTTTAGCACCTAGTAAGACTCAATCAAAGATACTGAATTAATCAAAGGAAACAAAGGCCAAACTCTTCAAGGATCCCCAATACAATGACTTGTTCAGTCACATAACCAAGATGAGGTAGAGTTAGGACTAAAATCCAGGTTAAATCCTTAAATCTGAGACCAGCACACCATGTTGCCTCTGTTGGACTACACCTGTTTCATAAAAGGAGTTTGGTATTTTCTTTTTTTATTTTTCTTATATGTAATTAACAAATAAAACCAAAAGCCATTTCCTCAATGGACGAGTGGTCAAAGGTTATGAACGAACATTAGTATTTCAACTGATATTGTGCATTCTTTTCGGTTGTGACCCACTGAACCTGCCCCAACGTGGCATGGCCTGGAAGAACAGATACCTTATTTCCTGATCATAGCATTGAATATGTGGAAATTGAATTCTTGTTTTGGGGTTTAATAACAAGCTCCTTTTTGATTGTTTGTTATCTTACTGCTTTAGAATATCTTTTGACATTTGTTTAGGAGTAGTTAGAAGTTTATTGCCATATTACCTTCTCTTTGGCAGACAGAGACCTCTCTGCAGCAGACAATTCACTTGCTCAGCAAAGGGTACTTTGAAGACCTTGAGTGCTTACAAACTGTGTAGCTATTTTTCCCTTAAGCTAAAAGCTTGAAAGAATTGGTTTCTTTACGCACAAACGTAACTATAGCTTTTAAAAACAACTAAGATGGTCAGTTCTTTTCCTGTTGCTGTCTAGAAAGTCTTTGATTAATGGGGTTGAACTGAACACCTAATAGTAGGCAATCTCTTCCAATTCAGGTCCTTCAAATTTCCTCTTTTTAAGGGTGTGTCTAAAGATTCTTCTCTCATTTCTAGTCCTTCTCCTAAGAAACACATGAGCTATCCTAGGCTAGTTCTATTCCTCCTCTTCTATTATTTTTCACCCAACCATTCCTATGCTTGTTATCAGGATTTGCTATATTAATAAATTAACTTCATTAGATTTTTTTTCACCCCCATCCCCCTGGGCCCATACTCTTCAATCTCTGGTACCCAAAGGACCCTGGCCTCTCGCCACAGACACACACCAGTTACTTGCTTTCAAAATTTTCCTTTTGTATACCGTTCCTGCCTCTCAGGAACCGATTCACTTATTTTTTTTCTTTCTTATTCTACCATTTGCACCTTCCTTGTGCCAGACTAATTACATGTTTATTGGCACCAACTTAGGTTGCAAAGCTTCTCCTCCTTACCCCACCTCCGCCCCCCACCATTCATCATTTTGATTATACAGTTTATAGTTACATTACATCTTTGAACCAGTCATGTTGACTAATCTCCCTTGTGGTATCTGTCTTTTGCCTATCTCCATGGACTTTGAAATGCTCCTTCTTTCAATAATCCTGCCCTCATACACACATAGTCTCCAGCAATGAACCTTCCCTTTTAACAAAGAAAAATACTGAAGTACAACCAATGCGTCAGCCTTGTCTTGTACCCTAACTCTGCGAAGAGGTATGTCTTATCTATTCTCCAGATTCTCACCACAATTACTCAGAGTTTTGCAGGCTTCTAGGATTCTTTTAGTTTGCATTATTGTAACAATTTTGTCTTGGTCCTACATAGTTCACCTTGTGTCAGTTCATACAAGTCTTTCAATTTTTTTTCTTTGCACTCATGAAAATATTTAAAGCATTAGTTTTTATGGGTGCAAAAAACTGGAAACAAAGTAGATACCCACTGATGGGGGAATGGCCAAAGAAACTGTGTACATGAATGTAATGGAAAGTTACTGTATCATAAGAATGATGAATATGACAAATTCATTGATTGAAAAATGATTAAACAACCTGATGTACATGAATGTAATGTTATGTGCTGTAAGAAACTATGAATAGAAGTATTTAAAAAAACATGGGAAGACTTGTATGAACTGATTACTAGAGCCCTGACACTCTCATGTGGGGTCAGGGCTGCCCCAAAGAGACTAGCCTCCCAAGTGCCTGTGGTCTGGGTGACATTGGCAGTAGCAGCTAAGGAATGCAATCCGTATCTGGCCAAGTCTTTCCACTGCCATTGTTACAGCTGTGGGGTAAAATGGAAAGATCACTGACTTTAGAGTCAGGGAGCCTGGTTCAAATCCCATCTCCAACTCTATTCTCTGTGTGACCTTTGGCTAGTCATTTTACTTCTCTAGGCATCAGTTCTTTCTTTGCAAAATGAAGGGGCTCAACTCCACGGCCTCTGAGTTTTTTCCATCTCTAGATCTATGATCCAAGATTCAAGGACGAGAGGCTGTCGCTACTTTTATACGCAGCCATTTGAATGTTCCTGACTGGGTGATAGCTGCCTAGGCATCAACAGTAGCAGTATCCATCTACCACAGGATCCGATAAGGTTTCCTGGAGGCTGAGGTACAGCCACAGAGCAGCTGCTGCTACTAGCTTTTAGTAATTGCTAACTTATTGTAAATAAGTTTTGGTTCCTTGAGAGTAGCTTTGTTCCAGTGGGGTCAAGTGCCATGGTTCAAATGGGGACCACAGCAGCTAGGTGGCACAGTGAGTAGGGCACTGGCCCTGGAGTCAGGAGGACCTGAGTGCAAATCCGGCCTCAGACACTTGACACGCTTAGTAGCTGTGCGACCTTGGGCAAGTCACTTAACCCCAATTGCCCTGCCTTCCCCCCTCAAACAAAAGATTCCAAATGGGGACCATGGAAGTACAGGTGATGCCGATGGAAGAAGACAAAGAACAAGGGGACCTGGGGTTTGAAAGTTTTTGTCCTCTACAGTTTCCCCCAGGTTGGTCATGTCCCCAAAAGATCTCAAAACTTTGACTCTGCCCAAGACAATTTGTATGTATTCTTCAAACTCCATTGCCTATGTTGAAACTTCATTATGGAAACAGAAAAGTTACTTTTTGAAAACCCAACTTAAGCTATCCAAACTACATTTTAACAGATAAATTAGCATGTAACTAGTGAGATGGGGCATTTGTGGATTCCTGCTTCTCTAACATCATAGCTATTTCCATATGTGAATGTCTCAGTAATCTGTCACCTTGTTTCATCTATAAGGTCATGCAATGGGAGGGGGGTGGCTTAGGAAAACATCTGGAAGGTTTTTTGCCCACTCCCATTGTGGGGGGGGCGGGGAACATGGATGTTATCTTCCTGCCCCAGCCCTCCTTGAAGCCTTAAAAAAAGTGTGTCCTGTTTAAGTTGAAAAAAGTGAACCCCAACAATGAGGAAAGCAGAGGTGGGGAAAACAAGAGTCAATTGCCATCTGGGGAATCAAAATAACATCTCAGCACCATCTTAGATGAACTACAAACAAGTTGAATCATTTTAATTTGCTGAAAAGATGGTTTTGCTAAAAGCTTCTAAATTGACTTAATAGTTCAGAGCAGGGGGAAATCATCTTTTCAGAAATAAGGGCTCAATTAAATTGTTACACAAGCTGCAGCTCCATCCTGATTGAGCGTAAGCTCAGCTTTGGGAAGCTTATCAAGAGCAAGTCAGTACTCTCTTTTTGGGAGGTAGATCCTATGGTAGAAACATGAGGGGAATGCCTTTAGAAATATAGGTTAAGACTTAAAGAAAACCTACAATACACAGACTTTTACAAGGTGGGAGAAGGGGAAGGCGAGTTGATAAAATCCAGAGGGCATATCTATAGACTGCTCTATTCTTGTTGTTCAATTGTTTTCAACTCTTTGTCACCCCATTTGGGGTTTTCTTGGCTATACTGGAGTGGCTTCCCATTTCCTTCTCCAGGTCATTTACAGATGAGGAAACTGAGGCCAACAGGGTTAAGTGACTTGCCCAGGGCCACACAGACTCCTCTATTCTTGTGGTTCAATTGTTTTCAACTCTCCATGACCCCATTTGGGGTTTTCTTGACAAATATACAGGAGTGGTTTGCCATTTCCTTCTCCAGGTCATTTTACAGTTGAGGAAACTGAAGCAGAGTTAAGTGACTTGTCCAGGGTCACACAGCTAATAAGCATCTAAGACCACATTTGAACTCAAGAAGATGAATCTTCCTGCCTCTAGGCCCAGCACTCTATCCACTACTCTCTTCTATTATTGAAAGTGGAGACATTTGCTCTTCCGTAGCACTGCAGCACTCACTTTTCATGATCCTTCTGAAATCACTGACAGTAGCTCAGCAACCTCAAAGGCCAGTTCCTTTTCATACCTGTGCCTGGTAACATGAACCTATTGATGGCAATTAGATGCTATCTTATGATCTTATTATCTTATCCCTTTTAACCATTTTTGTTCTGCCCTTACCAGTCCAAAGATCAACCTTCTTGTCAGAGAAAATAGAAGCAAAGTATTATTATCCTATCCCTAACTTAAGCAGGAGTCCTATCCCTTTGATCTCTCTTCTTTCCCTAACTTATCTAAAGAACATCGTTTTTGTTTCATCACCTCATTTGTTGCACAAAGCTCTTTGGTAACTTTAGCGTGCTCTTATCATTATTCTTACAGTATACAATGCTTTTGTATGCAGAGGCACCTAGGTGGTACAGTCAATAGAGGGCTGGGCCTGGAGTCAGGAAGTCCTGAGTTCAAATCTGGCCTCAGACACTTACTAGATGTGAGGCTCTTGTCAAGTCACTTGACCTTTGTCTGCTTCAGTGTATCGTCAACACAATATTCACAGCACCGACGGTGACTATGAATATGCTGGCTTAGTTCTGAATCGCAAAATTTAACAGACTCTCTATATGGAAGACAGAACCAAAACATTTATTCAAACACCAGAAAGATAAATCTCAACACCAGAAAGCCAAATCCATCACAGTAACAAAGAAGTTTATACACATTGTCACAGCAGGGAGCAACACCATCCCAAAGCCTTCCCCCTGCTCAGGCCTTTCCACAAACAAACACTCACAATCCTAGCGGTTTGCTTGCCTTCGTCCTGTCCTCTCTCCCACCTCTCTAACTGTTCTGACCTCATTTCCCTTCAGTCCTGCTCCACCCTTTCAGCAAGCTCCTCCCACCACAGGCTTCATGTGCTTAGGCTTCCACGTGACTTAAGCAGGTCCCGTGGGCCTTTTAATGGATGGGAAGATCTTCCCATTAAGCAAAAATACATTAACAATACACTCAGTTTCTTCAAGTATACAATAAGGACCTACCTCTCAGGGTTGGTTTAAGTTTCAAATGAGATAATATTTGTAAGGCATTTAGCAAAACGCCCTTACTTAACAAATGCTTTTTCCCTCATTCAGACCTAATTACATGCCTTTACTTCCTAAATCTAAAGTCAATTAATGAGTTGCCTATGCATTCCCTATTGGTCTTTTAAAATAGTTTCCCCTTTTATTCTTCATTTCATCTTTAGGTCTTTGGAATTTTGTTTTTTAGCATTTCCCATTGTCCTTGGGCTGACTTTCCCTATAGAATATTATGCCATAGAATCCCTGTCTCTCTTTGCTCTGAGTTTCTTGAAATCTGCTCTCCCTAAATCAAGGCTGACACATGTCATTTTCTGGGCTTTCCTCTCTTGTACCATAAATGCTAAGATAGAATGCTCTCTAATGTTACTATCATATCCACTTCAGCAGCCCAGTTCCTCCTTGGTCAAAAGGAGATCCAAAGTAGAAATTCCCCTTGTCATATGTTCTATCTTTTAAAGAAAGAAATTACCATTAAGGCAAGCCACAAATTTATGAAGTAGGGGTGGGGGAAGAGAGAGAGAGACAGAGACAGAGAGACAGAGAGAGACAGAGAGAGAGAGAGAGAGAGAGAGAGAGAGAGAGAGAGAGAGAGAGAGAGAGAGAGAGCTCAAGCAGGTGTCTTGATAAATGCTATCTTGTTATTACGCCCCTGTGCCAGGTTCCTAATAATTCCTGACCTTGTCTATTTCCTCTTTCTAGCCAGGTGCTCTATAGTTTATTCCATGACAATATCACTTGTTTTTCCCTCCATTTATTTTTGCCCAAATACTCTCTCTCATGCTTTCTCCCTCTGGTTTCTGGATTTCTTTACGAATATATCTTTTTAACATATATTTCTACTCTGCCAACTCCCTCCCCCTTTTATTGTCTCAGAGAATAACAGAATTTGAATTAGACCCAGTAGCCACCCATATTTGAAAGGAATCACCAATAAAACATGCCCCACAAGCGGTGATTAAGTTCTGCTTGAAGACCTCCAAGGAAGGGAAACCACTTCTTCTTAAGTCTACTTTGTGATAGCTCAAATTGTTGGGACATTTTTTAGGGACATCAAGCCTAAATTTGTCTTTTTGTGACTCCAATCCATTGTTCTTGGTTCTTCCTTTTGGGGCCAAACAGAACAAGTCTAATCACTCCTCCATCTGGCAGTCCTTCATATAATTGAAGATAATTATCATGCCTCCTCTTCTATAGGCTCAATATGGCCAATTCCTTCAATTAATTAATACTCAAATGATGTGGGTTCACATTCCTTCACCATCCTGATTACCTTTTTCTAGACACTCTTTAGTTTATTGATGGCGTTCTTAGATTGAAATGCTCAGAATTGAACACCCTACCCCAGATTAGGTCTTGCAAAGGCAGAGAAAAAAAATGAGATTATCAGCTCACTGTTCCTGGAAGCTATGCCCCTTCTTAATGCAGCCCAAGATTACATTAGCTTTTTTTGGCTTCTGCATACCCCAATGACTCATGCTGAACTTGCAATTCACTAAAATCCCTAAGTCTTTCTTAGAATAACTGCTTTCTAACCACACTTCTCCAAACTTGTACTTGTGAAACTGATTATTTGCACCCAGGCGGAGAATCTTATATTTATCCCTATTGTATTTCACCTTATGAGATTGAGTCCAATGTTCTAATCCATCAAGATCTTTTTTTTTTATCCAGACTATCATCCATAGTCTTATTTCCAGTTGCATGTCATCTGCCAAGATGATGAACATGGCCTTGTATGTAAGGTGGATTTTAGTGTGGGTAAGGTAGATTTTTGTTATTCTTTCTTAGAGTTTAGTTTCTCAGGATTCACGGCCATAACAATCTCTAGTTCCCAGGTTCATGACTTATAAACATCTCCACCACGCTTGCGCAGCATTATATAATGATAAAAAATACAAACATTTGTGCTTAAGATTGTGAACATCCACTGGGACTGCACAGTGAGATATAACAGTGAGATTATGTAAACTTGTGAGGCTATTGCTGGCAAATTGCCTTCTTTGTCTGTTGCCCTATAAAGCAAGTGGGCACTGGTCAGTAAGAGGGGAATATGACAGTGTAATGCTGTATGTGCCTTGATCAACCCCGTCAAGGCTTGCGGGGATCTGTGTTTGCCTCAAAAGGCCCCCAATGAGGCTTGAGGGGATTTAGGAGAGTGCACAAGCTGGAATGCTGTGCCTGTCTTGACTGACCCCATAGAGATGTAGGGGTAGCTGCCCCCCTTCTCACCCACCCCTGTTGGAAAAGTGATTAGGGAATGCTGTAGGAGTTGGTACTCCCATTATCAGCAAACCCCTTTGAGAAGACTAGACTAGAATAAAGCTAGCTTATTTAATTCCTTATTGTGACTCCATTCCTGTCTTCCTGTCTGCCTGGATCAAGAGTGAATCTGTGCTAGAACACTTGCTAGCAGTCCTCCCATGTGTTTACCTGTCTAACAATTGGCATAGTCGGTGTTGCCTGTGTGTTGGAGGCTGGAGTCCAAAAACCTCCAGTGCTTCCTGTGAAATAGGCCTTTATCCAAGTAACTGATAAAATTGATAAACATCACAGAACCAAGCACAAATCCTAAGGTACTCCACTGGTGAGCACATGACACATTGACACTGAACCAACTATTCTTTGAGTGGCCATGCAACAAGTCATGAATCCATATAATTGTATTATCATCTTGTCCACTTCTCTCCATCCTCTCTACAAGATTAGTATGAAAGTTTTTTATCAAAAGCCCTGATAGCATCTAAGTAAAATATAACTAAGCATACCTTCACCTATTATCTTACTGTCCTTCTAATAACAGAATTGAGATTAGTCAAGCATGACTTGCTCTTGTTGAAGTCATGCTGACTATTACTAATCACCACTTCCCTTTCTAGAAGTTCACCAACCATCTCTTTAATAATCTGTTCTAGAATTTCCCTGGGAATCAAAGTCATTTTCACTGCACTATAATTTGCAGACTCTGTTACCTTCTCTTTTTAGAAAATTAGGATAACATTTACCCTTTTCCAATCTTGTTTTCTATAATCTTCCAAATATGTAATACTTGGGTGTAATACTTGGGCAGTGGCTCAGCAACCACAAGTTTCAGTTCTTTCAGTATGTGAGGAAGTAGTTCATCTTGACCAGGTGATATAAATCATGTTCCCAGTGAACAAGGAGGAACCTTTGTAAAGTCTTATTCCAGGCATGAATCCCACTCCATAAAATCTCAGTAATGACCATGAGGGCAAATGTGCCTCCTGCATTCCAATCTTGCTTATTACCCATACTTCATGGATTTTTGTAAGAGCTGTCTGATGCCATGTGTTAGATCCTTCACTAGAGTTTGCCTCCTGTTGATTACTGAACACTCTTTAGGGTGTCTGTTTTAGTAGATGTACTTGGGCAGTTTTCTCTCTCCTGACCTTTTTTGAGTCTAAACCCCTTAATCAGAGCTGTAAGATTTTAGGAAATGTTTCTTATCACCGATGCTTCACTTTATGCTGCTCGAGCTGTACTTAGCCATAAGAGCAATAAACATCTACAGCTACAGCACAGAATAACAATAACTTACATTAGCATAACATTTTATGGTTATAATCTATGGGCATGTAGAGTATCTCATTTGATTCTAATGTGTTACCTATGATCCTTGTAGCCTCTTCTCTGGCTCATGTGACAAGATTGCTAACATTCTTAAGTCTACTTGAAGACAGGGAATCGCTGTATCAATAAGGGAGTGCAGCATGTATCCTAAGAGTCTCTCTTGCACATGAGGGATAGCCTTTCTAAAAGTATGCAATATCCTTACTGACCCCTAGAAAGTGTTCAGCTTGCAGATGCCTAGATTACTGCCCCTAAATCCCATAAGCTCATGGCTTCGGTGGTAGTATTGACTGGATCCAGAATTAGAGGATGAAATAGACTATTAGTAAAAATATTGAAATATAAAATCTATATTCCATACACAATTCTAAAGCCTCCACTCCTTGTCTGTTCTCCCCTCTCTTTGGTCACAACTCCAATATTTCTCTTTCCATCCTCCCTCACCCCTGCATCCCTAGGACTGAAATACTAACATACCATGATCACATGGTTTGTTGAACTTAGTGAAAATGGAAAGTAATAGGCCAAGTGCTCCTATGTTGTCTGCATCCATCTCCCAGATCCCTTCCTGCTTGCTCTCCCAAATCTTTGGAAAATAGGGGAGGAATTCCTAAATCATCTGCACCTATAATTCACGGAGCTGTGAGAAAGTGATATGTTCAGGACCTCTTCTCAAAATCAGCAGTTATAAAAGAGCAAGGCAGGTGGTAGAGGAATGAGCACAATCAAGCTTTCTCACCAGCTTAAAAGGACTAAGAAGAGCTGCCAGCCTTAGGACTTGATCTTCCCTCCTTTCACTGTAGTTTGTCTCTGCTTCATTACCAGAGGTCTCCTTCACACTGCAGGTCTCCAGCAACCAAGTTCCTGGACACTCCTTCTGTTCCCTGGAAGACCAGAAGTCTAAAACTGTGGCTGCTCTGATCACCCACCTGGAAACTGGGATGTACAATTCCCAGGAACAACAGAAGAAAGAAGAGACAGCCAAATCTGAACTCCATCATGCATCCTATACCCCTCAATCGCATTGCACAACTTGTAGGCCAATTGAAGTATATGCGCCCCAACAGTCCCAGTGAAGGAGCAAGGGTAATAATCTTTGTGTATGTCAGGATCATCAGAAACTACTTTGTCGGTCATTATCTCCCTGAATAACCATCAATTGGGGCCGAGACAAAAATAATAATTCAAAAAGAAAATAGGGCAAGGCAGGCATGAGCGCAAGTAACACTCACGATCACGTTTTCAGATATCTTATATAATCATTATTCTAGTCCCTTATTAGCAAGGTGGCTGATGGGAAGGCATATTTCTTTTCCTCCTCTGTAAGGAGGAATTGAAGGATCATGGTAGGCAGAAGCCTCACTCGACAAGTGAAGCCCTCTTGGAGAGGATAAGGCCTGGGGTGTAACCAGCCAATTGCATGGGAAAGGGGCTGCAACTTTAAACTTAATATAATCATGAGTAGTTGAAGTCTTGTCTGGCCTCACTGGCCTGCTTAAGGAATGACCTTCCTGGACAGAATTTACTGCCACTCCAGAGCTGGATGAATTTATCCCTTCTCTACTTTCTCCTTCCCCTAATGCTGCCTGATGAACTGGCATTGCTTTCCCTTAAATCTTACTTATTTGCTGTCTGCACTTTTATAATGGGTTTTGTCTCCAGGTAAAGATAAGTTGATTTTTATTGCATTTCGAGCAAATGTTACTATAAAAGGGTGGACCACACTATCGGGAAAGAGAAAGGGGAACCTCTAGCTGTAAACTTAACTTCAAGCCTATACTAAAGTTCCCTCCCTCTGTTTCTCTCTTTATCTCTCCCTGTCACTGTCTCTCTTTCTCTCCCTATCTTCACAAAGAAAGACTTCATTTTATAAATCAAGAAACTGAGATTGAAAAGTTATATGATTTGCCCAAGGTCTCACAACTGTACTATTTGGAAAATCACAGAATCTTAGAACAAGAAAGAACCTCAGAGTTCATGTATTTAGCCCAAGCCCTGCGTGGATCCCTTCTACAACATCCCCACTGAGTAATAGTCCAACTTTTGTTCTCTATCTTCAGTAACAGGCAGGTCACTGCATCCCATCTTGGGACATTTCTAGTTGTTAAGTTTTTCTTTATGTTGAGCTGAAATCTGCCTCCCTTGTAACCACAGTTTTTGTGATCTAGTATAATAATCCCTTACTTATGTAGGACACGACTATGTTAGACCCTTATAGAGCCAGAACAGAGCCATTTATGAATGGAAAATACTACTAGATACCTAGATCCAAGGGAGAAGAAGCACTGGCACATCAAGTAGTAGCTTTGAGTATTAAATGGCTTCTTTCTTTGGAAAATGGGGGCCAAGAATTAAATGGAACTTCACTGTCCTTTCCAGGAGATTTCAGACAAACAGAGAAGGTAGCAGAAGCTTTCTGCTCATAAAAAAAGAAATATCCAAAACGACCAGAGATTCTTCTAGGTGAACAAGCCCCTCTTTTAAAACACAATTATTCTCTGAGAGGGAGAAGTTTATCCCCCCATTCACACCTTGTTCAAATTATTTTAATTAGATAATTAAAATCCTAATAGGCCAATGAATTGAATTAAAATATGGAAAAGGGAACTATTCCTCCCAGACAAACCAGAGGAGAGAGACAGGAATGGGCCTTGTTACTGGATGGGTGGACATAGACAGATGGAAGTTTCTCAAGATGGGAAAGGCTCTGGCTAGAAGATGCCCTCTTAGGAAGGACAGAAAGGTATTAGTCTCTTCAAATGGAGTGAATTAGTAAGTGACAGAACCAGGACTTGAAGCTAGGTCATCTGACTTCCACATCAGTGTTCTTTCTATCATGCCATAGTCTTTGAATGAAACCATTCACAAATTGTCAAAGATGTCCTTGCAGTTAAGGCTGGAGTTCAAAAAAAAGTTTCACAATGGTCTCCATTGTTGTGCTTTGGCAATGTGTATAAAAATAAACATCTAGTAGAAACCCTCACCCTAACTCAGAGCCACCTGTCATGATAAGTTCCAAATTGTGATGTGCCCTCTGTACTGGGAGGTTTGGTGTTAGAAGACTAGAACAATGGGTTGGATATAGTAAGGATTAAAATTTACCAGCGATAAAGTCAATTACATAGGTGTAAAAGAAGCATGACTAGACAATAATACTCATGTGAAAAAGGTAAAGAGGTTTTAGTGGAATGCAAACTCACTGTAAGTTAATAGTATAACATGGTAACCAAAAAAGTTACTATGATCTTAGGTTTCATTAAGAGAGTCAGTGTCCGGAATTCAACTCAGTTCAAGTGTGGCTTAAGCACTTCTTATGTACCAGGCATTGTGCAAGATGCTAAGGATACAAAAAGAAGTTTGGTTCCTGCCCTCAAGGTGCTTATATTCTAATTGGGAAGTGATAATTTCCTTGATCAAATCACTTCTAGCAAGCTAAGCCAAGGAGATGGAGGTGGAGACCAAATTAGAAGTATAAGTTGTGATCGGGATCAGAATTTTAACTGGCGGAGTTATTCGCATTTTACACTGAATTCACCAAAATTTGCCACTTTCAATTTCCTAAAGGCAAATGTCTGTGTGTCTTTCTTAGCTCCTGAGGTTAGATCAGTCTTCCAGTTTCCAGCAATAACTGGGAAGCTTCCTCCTGCTGCTGGCGTTTGGTCCCAGGGCACCATCAATGCAAAGGAGTGTGCCTGCTGTCAGTATACTAGCCACCACAATGCTGATGCCATGGACAGTTCCTATGAACTCTGGTGACTTCCTAACTTTAGACCTCTGCTACAAACTCCATTTCCCTCCTCCTGACCTGTCCTTTGGATTCAGTATCTGGATCAACTCTGATTTTAACAGGCACAGCTCCTGACTTGATCCTTTGCTCTCCCCATGCCCCCTTTCCCCAGGAGTGTTCTTCCCTTGGGCCTTGATTGCCTTGCCCTATACTTCTGGCATGTGTGGCCCCCATGCTCCAGGGAACAGAGATTGGACTTCCAGCAGCATTCTGCTCAAGGGAAATGGCTGTCTCCAAGTAGTAATAGAAAGGAATTAATGAGGGTCAGAGCTAGACTTAAAGCCAGGATAAGCAACTCCATGTTTGGTGATCTTTCTACCACACCATAGTATTTCAGTAAAACTATGCTTAAATTGACAAAGATGCCTTTGTAGTTATGGCTAGAATAGAGAAAAGTTGTATAGTAATGTCTCATGCTGTGCTTTCATAACATGTATGAAGAACAATCATCTTGTAAGAGTTTTCTAAATGGATAAATGGATATGCCGTACTGTATGTAACAACTGAATCTTTTGCTCAGTGGTCAGCTAAGAGGAGCAACATCAAAGGCTGATGCCCTGAGCTATGTGCCACAGTAAGTCCTAGATTCTACAGCACCATCTCCACTGGGAAGTTTGATTTTTAGAAGACACAGGGCTAAAACAAAGGATTAAGTCCAATAAGCTTAAATTTAATAGAGATAAATGTAAAATCCTGCATTTGAGGTCAAAAAAATTGACTAGACAGGTCTAGGGGAAGCACGATTAGACAACAACAGTTCATATTAACCCTCAAGCTGCTTATACTAACTGACTAGACATTACAGTTGTGGAAGAAGGCTGACCAACATGGCCGATCTAGTTTCTTCCTGCTCAAAATAACACTTTTGTACTCAACAGCAGCAGTCACTACTGTTGAATTACAATGGGATTTGGTACATGTGGGCAATTCCCTTTCAGACTTAGCTAAGGTCTTATAGGACAAATAAAACAGTTTGTTGAATTGGGAATGAAAGGATAATTCAAAAATAAATACTTTCTAGTGGCTCCAAGTTTGTCTAGACCCCAGGCACTCTCCATTAGAGACAAGAATCATGGAATACAGGTGATTTAGATGAACAATATTAGACTGAGGCTGCTATTACAGCCATCAATGACACATATGCACCATGTAACAGAGCAACTAAGCTACAAGACAAACACTCACAAATGCCATGCACACTCCATGGTGATAATAGAAGGGAAAGTGATTGAAGGCAAATGTTGAGGGTACCATCTCAAATGCCTCTAGGTCACTCTTATTCCTTCACAGAACTCACCCAAACTTCTTGTATCAACTCCCTACAACATCAAAATGTAGAAGGTACAAAAAGTTAAAATAATTACTTCAAAAGATTGAACAATTTTAAAATTTAATTTATATGTTAACAGTACTTTTATTCCTTTTGCAGCTTGGAAACTATCAAGAATCATCAGTTAGACTAGTTAAACCAAAATCCCCCTGTACCTGTGAGCTGCTCTCCAGAGGTGAAGTATCTGAACTGAATAGATCTCAGTTTATTTGAAAATGCATTTAGTGCTGCTTCCCCAGGTATGGTTCTCTATTGCTTATCCTAAGTGCCAACTTTTCTACTTATGGCTATGGGAGATAGTTAAAGTTGTGGATCTATACTTCATAGTAGAGGTGAAGAGGAGAGAAAGTAGAATGTTAGCAAGATATAAGATGTCAACGAATTGTGAGATTTCACTGGATCGTAGGATCTACAAGTAAAAGAGACTTTAGAGCTAGAAAGTAGATCAATTCCAACTTCCTCATTTTATAGATGAAAAAACTGATAGAGATAAAGCACATAAGTATAAGAAGATTTATAGGAATAATTTTTGTTGTGGCAAAGAACTGGAAACAAAGTGGGTGCCCAGCAGATGGGGAATAGCTGAACAAAATACAGTATATGAATGTAATGAAATATGACTGCTCTATAGGAAATAGCAAATATGACAATTTCAGAGATACCTGGAAAGACTTGAGCAAATTAATGTAGAATAAAATTAACAGAACTAACAGAAGAATTTCAATAATGACCAGTATATACACACACACACATATATGTGCACATGTGTGTGAATTAAGACAAAGCTTACACATAAATGTAACTCAAAGTAAAACGACTTTGGAAGAATGACACCTACCTCATGGTAGAAAGATGATGGACCAGAAGTTCAGAATAAGAAATACATTTTCAGTCATGGATCATGTATCGAAAAATTTTGTTTGATTATACTTATTTATTCCAAAAGAGGGATGTGGGAGAGAATGTAAACACTAGTGCATGCAGTTTAACAATTAACCATAGTTTTAATAGCATAGGAGAATAGAGAGAATAGGCAGTGATTGAGATGTAGGAAAAAAGAAGCATTAACAAAACACTTTAGAAAGTACACAGAAGAAAAAAAAACATTATCAGGAAACATAAATAGGGTAACTATGTCATTACTGTGCTAAATTTAATAATCACTCAAAAACACAAACTATATAACAGAATTTCTCAGTTGATATATAATCCTCTCTCTTGTGTTTCGCATACTGAAATTTTCATATTTGTTGATGTTAACTTCATAATAAAATTTTATAATTAAAAAAAGCAAGAAACTGAGTCTCAGAGAGGTTAAGACTCTTAGCCATGGTAATGCAGGTAGTAAATGACAGAGTTGGGATCTAAACCGAGGCCCTCTGATTCATATCCAGTGCTCTTTTCATGGTATCTGAACTTGTATGGAAAATCAGACCTATTTCCTCAGTGTCTAAGAGACCTAAGAGAGTAGTACTAGCTTAAGATTGGGAGGCAGAAAGAAATAAGGAGAAAATGAGACTTTCTAGACGTTCTCCAACTGGATCTGAAAGAATATAGACCTCAACAGATGTATTCAGGACAGAGAAAACTCGAAGTAAGACAATTCCTAAACCAGACAGAATCAAACTTATCAATTCTCTAGATCTATAATTTCCTGCCAGTATGTAATATATAATCAAAGTTGGAAAGGCTTTTAATTTGGACCTGGTGCTGAACTCCATGTGTTAACTGAACTTCCCCAAGACTCACTCTCCTTTGGGCTGTGACTTTCTCCCTCTAGCCGCTCCCTTCTGAGTGTGTGGTTTCCTTTTGGACCTCGTCACATAGCCAAGAAAATTATGGTTGCCTGGCTCACCCCAGCTAACCATCACAGTAATTACCGACTCGTTTTAATTGTAGTATAAGCCTCCCAATCTCTTGATGAATCCTCTGCTTTGGGAAGTTGTTAAATCAATCAATTTACTCTTTCTTAGTCTGGTTGCCTCCCTTAACACTGCACCCAAACACTAGTGCAAAACAGTTTAACAATTAACCATAGCTTTATAGCATAGAAATTAAGGCAAAGCATAGACATAAAATTTCCAACCACCTATAGCTTTCAGTCAGACCACTAAGAGAAACAGCATGATTGCTCTCTCTTCTTAGGAGATGTGGTGATATCTTGTGGTGTAGGCTAGAACAATGACCCTTCCTGACAGAACCCATCATTTCTTCTCTGGATCACCATCCCACCTTGGCACGCTGGTCCTATTCTGCTACCCTCTGATCAACCCCTACCAATTTCCACTCTCCATTGCTCCCTATTGTTAAAGACAGGAGATATTTATTCTCTTTGTCTCTCTGCTTCTCTCTCTCTCTCTCTCTCTCTCTCTCTCTCTCTCTCTCTCTCTCTCCTCACCTCCCACCTCCACAGTCTCTTATGGATGTCATTTACTCAGCCACTCCCTCACTCCCAATGTTAAATTCCTCCCCTAACTTCACTCATGGAAACTCCACCACTTTTCCAGAAACCACTATGAACTAAAAGCAGCTACAGAAGAAAATGATTCCCCTTTGTCATTGTCCACCAATTGCCAATCTTTGGAAAGTATATTACATTCCTCCCTAATGTCAGAAATTTTGCAGTCAGTTCCTGCTTTCTTAAAACCCTTGCAAAATCCTGGGGTACATTTAACACCTGCAAACATACATCACAGGCATTAAACAAATAGTAACATTGAAAACAATAAAGATTATTGTCTTCACAGAATAAGTAATCATCCCATAGTACAATTTGTATAAAATGCATGTCACTGTACATTCGGTAGACATCGCACAATGCAAACATATTCGAACAAGCTGCTTCAGCAGCTAGATGCCTAAATTATGTACAGGACATAGTACACACATAGTACACACACAAGCAAGCAAGCATAAACAGCAAAAACAAAGCAATAAAAATTCCAGTGGGCCTACATAATAGAATATGCATAACCATCAGCAAAACTATGCATAGCTAGTAAACTCATCTGTAGTACATGCATGTTAATTAATAGTACATCAGCAGACAGACATGATCCACAAAAATAATAAAATAGAAGCCTACTTCAAAGCAATTAACAAGTGAATCAGTGAATATATGTACTTCTGTGTGAGGAACACACAAGTCAAAGAGATATACATTTCTTATGACCTGCTGAACTCTCTGCTCCTATATCTGATGGTATGGAGTGATCATCATAATCACTGTATGTATAGATTTGCATTCCTAAATCTGAACTTGTTAAGGGCCCAGGCTAGCTATCAGATTCTGTGAGTTGTCTTTGCACTCTTGAGGCCCCTACAGCTGAAGTTTTAAGTAGTTAAGGTGCTATCTCTGGATTCAGTTACCTCAGATAGTTACGAGTTGTAGGACACTGGGAAAGTATATTAACCTTTCTGGGCCTCAGTTTTCTCATCTGTGAAATGAAGGGGTTGGACTTGATAACATCTAAGATTCTTTGAAACTTTAAATATGCAATCTTATTAATTTCTTGCCTGACTTGGTTGTTGGATTATAGTAATCAGTATTTTTTCACTTGAAAAGTCACTTTCCAAGCCACTATCTTATTCATACAGTCTTTGTACAATCGGTGGATAGACTCTTTTACTCACAGTCAACTGGGCAGGGTGTCTGTCACTGTCCTCTTGCTCATTATAGGGTACAACCAACTCTCCTATAAACAATAAGTGGGTGTGATGAAAATTGTCTTTACTGTCCCCACCACCACCACCACCAGCACTACCACTACTACCACCAGCACCACCAGCACCACCACCACCACCACCACCACCACTAGCACTACCATCACCACCAGCAGCACCAGCACCACCAGTAGCACCAGCACCAGCACTACCACCACCACCAGCACCACCACTAGTACTACCACCACCACCATCATTACCACCACCACCACCACCACTAGTCTCTAGAATGATTCCATAGACAATCTAGTTGACCAGCTTCTCCATAATTGGGAACTTTCCATTTTATCTCCTAACTTGTGTGTTTCCCAAGAATACCAACATTTCTAATAAAAACTCTAACTTATGAAGATCTTAACACCAAACTTAGCATCATACTGTCATTTGTTTCAGTCAGAACTCTGCAGTCATTGAGAGGTAGCAAACTGCTATCAACCTCTCTTTCAGCTGAGAGATACATTGGTTCTGAGTGAGGGTTCCTCCATTCTCTCTGACTCCAAAGCACACACTGATAGGTAGATATGGCTAGGACTGTTCTGGTAAATATTTAACAGGCTCCCAGGGGAGAAATATAAGCATGACACATTGTAAAGTTTAATGGCATTATGAGCATTTTCTCCATAACTTTCTTAAATCTAGAGACAATCAACAAAACAATTCATCAAAACCTGATCTACAGCATTTGCCAATTTCTGAGGTATAAATGCTCATGCTGAAAATTTAACACTCAGTTCCCTCTAGCTTTTCAAGCTGGTTCCAGTAGACTCCTGGGTGTAGCTGCTGCCTAAACATCATGAAGGCCAGTGTACAACTTGGGGCCTCATTCTCAGTGGCGTTGTATGTGCATATGAGAAATGTCCCATTTTCACTTCACTGAGATTTGTCTCATTTCTGTGTTCCTAACGCGGTCGGCAGTTTGTGATGGAAGTGCTCAAACTATATAGATCTCCTTGGGGATGACTAGGCATAGAGCTGGGATTCATGGCTTCTTGATGTCGGCCAAAGTTAGTATCTTCATGAGTAGTTTGCTCTCAAAATGTCATGCCTTGGTCAGAATGGATTCAGGCAGGAAATCCAAACACTGAAAAATCCTTCCCCATTTCAACCACCTTAGAAGTGTGTTGTATATCTTGTGAAATGGTGGGTCATTGCCAAGATGCGACTTCTGTTCTTGCTATCTCCTTCCAAGACAGAAAATCAATATAGACAAGATCCAAAGGTTTTAGAGGGCTTATATTCTCTAGATAGGCTACACTAGTTGCTAATATTTTTCCTTGTACACAACAAACACAAATTTCACACTTCTTAGCAACTTGGGACAAGTAAATATCTATTTCTTGCTAGTTCTAGTGTTCTCTTCTGACCTGTATGTTCAAAGTCATCATGTAAAGCTTTCATAACCATAGGGAAATACATGCTGGGTAGCACCACTTGCTTATTGATAGCAAGTGTGGAAATGCAGTCCCTTCTGCAGTCTTGAGAATTGGTTGCCTTATAGAGAAGGGAATATGAATTTTTTTATCACTTCTCAGAGTACTTCACCAGCCATCAGATCTAGGCAGTAGTCATTCACTAGGCAGATAATCATCAAGAGATAACTGAGGCAAAGCCTCATGGCATCTCATCTGGTAAAAATCCTAAACTCTCAGTTGTACTGATGTTTGTTTGTAGCTCAACTCCTTGGGCACTACATGTGGAGCCTTCAGCCCTTCTTTAGGTATCATGATAGGCTCAGTGTTACTTATCTTTTGGGGCAAAGCAGCTACATCTAAATTAACTGTCTCTGGCCAGAAGTATATGCTTATGTTGTTCTCCCTCTCTGGCAAGCAGCAGCTAACTTGGCACTGTTCAAAGTAGACCATTAGGTTGTGGTCAGTCCACCCTTGCAGTTGTACTACATGCAGAGATTCTTTGACCTTTCCCCCAATTTTAAAGCCCAGAGCTCCAGTTTGTATATTGATAGCAAGTCTCACTATCACTAAGCCCTCTGATGGCAAACATAGCTGGTTTCCGGCGAATATCATGTACTTTGTACATAATTGTTCCAATCCCTCCGGGCTGACATCTGTATTTAAGACAATAGGATTTTGTGGATTGACATAAACCAACACTAATGCATGTACAAAGCAGCTGAACAAGTCTTTGGAAGCTTGTTTGTGTTTGTCTTCCCATTGATCTCCAAAGGGCTTCATAGGTTTTAAGACAACTTGGCCTTTATCGTCTTTCTACTTCTGGTTCTCTTCGATCATGTAAAAAATATGAGTGAGGTCTTTCAGTGGTTAGGAAGGGAAGCATAGTTCTTAACAAATTTGTGATAATAACTGCTGAATCCTCAAACAGTCCTTAGATCTTAAAAGTTATGTGAATGTGGCCAAAATTTCCTTATGTTTCTAGGTGAGTGATCACATCTTGTTGAGATACTATTCTGGAAAGCGGTTCTGAAAACCTGGCATTTGTCAATTAACTTCAACTAGCTTCCTGTAGTCTCTCCAACACTTTTATAAGTCTTACCTCAAAATTTTTCATTGTCTTTCTTCTTTAAAAAATTCTCTTTTTATTGTGAATTTGACAAACATAAACAAACATGAGCATTTCCAATACAAAGAAAACCACTGTATATGAAATTATGAATCTCTATTAGATACAACTTATTTAAAGTACATAGTAAATTTAACATGACACTGACAATAGTACTATGTGTGCCCCATTTGAACTTTCTTCTGCTCTCTTCTTTCCGTTAAAAAACACACTATTTCATCAATGTTTTTACTTCTTTTTTTCTTTGCATTACTATCACTATCAATCTTCTTTATATAGCTCCCCACCCAAAATAAAAGTTTCTCTTGTAAAAAATAAGTATAGTAAAATAAAATGAATTCACACATTGGCCATGTCTGAAAATGTATCTAATTCTACATGTAAATCCATTATTTCACTAAGAGGCATACGCTTTATCATCAGTCTTTTCAGTAGCTTTCAAAAGACAATGATGTCACCAAAGTCCACCAACACTGCCAAGGAACTTCCAACTTCTTTTTCTATCAGTCATTAAAAAACACCAGGCACCCCCAAAATGCCTTGAGACACAGTTTCAAACTAGTAAAGTCCAGTTCCCCAAACAAAAAATCATCTTGTCTTTTTCTGCCACAAGAATCATAAGAATCTGTCTGCTGAATAAATTCAATACTGAGAACTATTAACTGCTTAACAGATAGCTTAGAACATCTCGAACCTGTATTATAGTGTGCTGGTCCACTTAATTTCTAAACTTCTATTCACCTCTTTAATTTCTTTCTTGTTTATTTTTGATCATATTTATCTAGTTTTCAGAGGGAAAAGTTGAGGTCCCCCACTACTATAGTTTTATTGTCTATTTCCTCCTGTAACTGGCATAACTTCTCCTTTAGGATTTTGGATGCTATATCACTTTGTGCTGTTTAGTATTGCTATTACTTCATTGTCTATGGTACCTTTTAGCAAGAAGTATTTTCCTTCCTTATCTCTTTTAATTAGATCTATTTGCACTTTTGCTTTGTCTGAGATCATGATTGCTACCCCTGCTTTTTTTTTTAACTTCAGCTGAAGCATAATAGAGTCTGCTCCAGCCCCTTACCCTTTATTCTATGTGTGTCTCTCTGCTTCAAGTGTGTTTTTGTAAGCAACTTATTGTAGGATTCTGGTTTTTAATCCACTATGCTATCTGCTTCCATTTTGTAGATGAGTTTACCCCATTCACTTTCACAGTTATAATTACTAACTATGTATTTACCTCCATCCTATTTTTCTTTCTTTTTATCCTTCTCTCTCTCCTTTGACCCTTTCCCTCCTTGCCAGTGTTTTACTTCTGACCACTACCTCCCCCAATATGCCCTCCCTTCTGTCAGTTCCCCCTACTTTTTTTAACCTCTTCCTCTCCTACTTCTGTGTAGAGTACGTTAGATTTCTATACCCAACTAATGGTGTATGTTATTCCCTCTTTGAGACAATTCTGATGATGACTTCAAGCAATGCCCACTGACCCCCCTTCCATCTTCCCTCTTCATGTGGAATAATTTACTCCATTCTATATCTCCCTTCCTTCTGCTCCTAGCATAATTATCTTTCTCACCTCTTAATTTTTTTAATATCGTCACATCAAAGTTACTTCATACCTGCACATTCTATCTATAAATACTCCTTCTAATTGCATTAATAGTGATACTGTTAAGAGTTACAAGTATCCCGTGCAGGGATACAGTTTATCTTTGTTGAATATCTTATGTTTTCTCCTTTATATGCTTCTCTTGAGTCTTGTATTTGAAAATGAATTTTTTTGTTTGGCTCTGGTATTTTCATCATTAAGACTTGGAAATCCTCTATTTCATTGAATGATCACTTTTTCCCCTGAAAGATTATGCTCAGTTTCACTGGGTAGGTGATTCTTGGCTGACCTTGGGTATATTGCAACACCACTGCAGATTATCAGCTCTATCTCATCCACAGATGAAGCATCTATTTCAGACATAGAGGATCTGGTTTTACGCTCATCTGCATAAGAGTCTTCTATTTCTGTTCTCACTATGCCCCTAAATTTTCTAGTCACTCTCTTTGGTCATTAAGGTTAAAAATTTCCTAAAGAGGGGGCGGAGCCAAGATGGCAGCTTGAAAACAGGGACTCGCTTAAGCTGTCCCCCATATCCCTCCAAACACCTGTAAAAAATGACTCTAAACAAATTCTAGAGCTACAGAACCCATGAAATAACAGAGGGAAACAAGTCTCCAGCCCAAGACTGCCTGGATGGTCACTGGGAAGGGTCTATTGTGCCGTGCTGGGAGTGGAGCACAGCCCAATGTGGGCCATGCCAGGACAGACCAGGCTGGGAATAGACCAGGTGGAGTGGGCCTCAGGACCCTGAATCACTGAACTATGGTAGTTACCAGACTTCTTAACCCACAAATGCCAAAGACAACTGAGCAGGTCAGTGGGAAAACTGCTGGATCTGAGTAAGGGAAGTGTGCAGTCAGGCTGCAGCCCTGGGGCAGCCAAGGTGGCTGCAGCAGTGGCTGCAGCAGAAGCAGCAGCAACAGCAGCAGCTGCAGAGGCTGCTTCTGGCC
Source organism: Trichosurus vulpecula (assembly GCF_011100635.1). Lineage (NCBI taxonomy): Eukaryota > Metazoa > Chordata > Mammalia > Diprotodontia > Phalangeridae > Trichosurus > Trichosurus vulpecula. The sequence goes on along the minus strand of NC_050577.1, from coordinate 278,021,406 downwards.
CCAGGCCCACACAGTGGGGGGAATCAAGGAGCTGATCAGAATGAGAGTGTAGAGATCACTTTGCTGGTGCTGAGGCAAGGTTCTCTTGCTTTGCCCTGCTTGGATCTGGGTCACGGTCCTGATTGGCAGTTCTCGGAGGAGGAGGAGCACTAGTGTGGCAGAGCTTTGTGGTGGCTGTGGAGAGGGAGTCCTCCTGATGGTTATGCAGCAGAAAGGAGTGCCTGCACTCACAGACCAGAGCACAGGCAAGGAGAGAAGCATCATACCACCTCAAAAGAGGAGCTCTGAAAATGGCAGCACAAAACCCCTAAAACTTGGGACAAAGCACTTTCCACTGTGAAAACAGTCATACCCTGACAAAAAGCTCAAAAGTCAAGTAATTGGCTGGGAAAATGAGCAAGCAGCATAAAAAAGACTGAGACTACAGAATCTTTCTTTGGTGACAAAGAAGATCAAAACATACAGCCATAAGAAGTCAACAAAGTCAAAGATCCTACATCAAAAGCCTCCAAGAAAAATATGAATTGGTCTCAGGCCATGGAAGAGCTCAAAATGGACTTGAAAAATCAAGTAAAAGAAGTAGAGGAAAAATTGGGAAGAGAAATGAGAGTGATTCAAGAAAATCATGAAAAACAAGTCAATGACTTGCTAAAGGAGACCCAGAAAAATACTGAAGAAAGTAACATCTTAAAAAATAGACTAACCCAAATGGCAAAAGAGCTCCAAAAAGCCAATGAGGAAAAGAATGCCTTAAAAAGCAGAATTAGCCAAATGAAAAAGGATGTCCAAAAGACCACTGAAGAAAATACTACCTTGAAAATTAGAATGGAGCAAGTGGAAGCTAGTGACTTTATGAGAAATCAAGAAATTATAAAACAGAACCAAAAGAATGAAAAAATGGAAGGCAATGTAAAATATCTCATTGGAAAACCCACTGACCTGGAGAATAGATCCAGGAGAGATAATTTAAAAATTACTGGACTACCTGAAAGCCATGATCAAAAAAAGAAATTATCAGGGAAAACTGCCCTGATATTCTAGAACCAGAGGGTAAAATAGAAATTTAAAGAATCCACCAATCACCTCTTGAAAAAGATTCCAAAAAGAAAATTCCTAGGAATATTGTAGCCAAATTCCAGAGTTCCCAGGTCAAGGAGAAAATAGTGCAAGCAGCCAGAAAGAAACAATTTGAGTATTGTGGAAACACAATCAGGATAACCTAAGATCTAGCATCTTCTACATTAAGGGAGTGAAGGGCTTGGAATATGATACTCCAGAGGTCAAAGGAGTTAGTATTTAAACCAAGAATCACCTACTCAGGAAAGAGAAATCATAAGGGACTTACTAAAGTTGAACCATTTTGTTTATATTCCTACATGGAAAGATGATATTTGTAACTCATGAGACCTTTCTCAGTATTAGGGTAACTGAAGGGAATATACATACACACACACAAATATATATATATTTGTGTGTGTATGTATATATATATATATATATATATATATATATATATATATTTGTGTGTGTGTGTGTGTGTGTGTGTGTGTGTGTGTGTATGGAGAGAGAGAGGAGAGAGGGCACAGGGTGAGTTGAATATAAAGGGATGATATCTAAAAAAATAAAATTAAAGGGTGAGAGAGGAATATACTGGAAGAAGGCAAAAGGCAGAGATAAAATGGGGTATATTATCTTGAATAAAAGTGACAAGAAAAAGTAGTTATAATGGAAGGGAAGAGGGGGCAGGTGAAAGGGAATGAGTGAATCTTGCTCTCATTGGATTTGACTTAAGGAGGGAATAACATACACATTCAATTGGGTATCTTACCCTATAGGAAAGTAAGGGGGAAGGGGACAAGAGACAGGGAATGATAGAAAGGAGAGCAGATTGGGGGAGGAGGTAGTCAAAAGCAAACACTTTTGAAAAAGGACAGGATCAAGGGAGAAAAGCGAAAAAAGGGGGACAGAAGAGGATGGAGGAAAATATAGTGCATTTTCACAACATGACTATTATGGAAGTGTTTTGCACAATGATACATGTGTGGTCTATGTTGAATTGCTTGTCTTCTCAAGGAGGGTGGGTGGGGAGGGAAGAAGGGAGAGAATTTAGAACTCAAAGTTCTAAAAACAAATGTTTTTTTAAAAAAGGTAATTTTTACATGCAACTGGGAAATAAGATATATAGGCAATGGGGTATAGAAATCTATCTTGCCCTACAAGAAACTAAGTGGGAAGGGGAAGGGGAGGAGTGGGGTGAGAGAAGGGAAGGCAGCCTGGGGAAGGGGGCAATCAGAATTTATGCCATATTAGGGTGGGGGGAGGTAGAAATGGGGAGAAAATTTATAACTCAAAATCTTGTAGAAATCAATGTTGAAAACTAAAAATATTAAATAAATAAACAAACAAACAAATAAATAAATGAAAAATTTTCTATAGAACTTTTCTACCTCAAATGAAGCCTGGAAAGCCAATTCCCAAAATACTCTTCACGAAGCACTCTTTTAAGGTTCATCTTGGCCTAACTTTGGCATGAATGTCTTATAATTCCTAAACTTCTATACAGATACTTTCAATATACTCAAAACATTATTACGTTTATACTTATAGTCTGTAACTATATCAGAAGATCCGTATATGTCTCTATACCCATAACAGGACAAATAGCATCCACATTTTGAATTGAATCATCCATAAGGACAGTATTTAAGAAATTGATACCCTACGCATTAAAAACGAAGCATAAATTCAGTAGCATAGTGAATCAATGAAACATGAAATGCACATAGCACATAATGAAACATATGCAATTACTATCAATGAAGAACCACATTTATGTACAAATCATTAGGGTATGCTAAGCCATATCATGCAAATAAAATTCACTTGTATAGATCCAGCAACAAGCACAGTTATTACATTATTAGTGGTATTGTATAGTTGGTTTTTGTAATTATATTTGCCATAGGAATGCAGAAAATTGATGAAGATAGAGGAAGTACCCAAAAGTTACTAGAAAATACAAACAAAAATAATAAAAACCAAAGAGGACACAATCAAAATAAGAAACATGATTTAAAAATTATGCTGTAAAATGTCAGTTGAAGAATAAGCATACTTCAAAGAAAAAATGCCTCAAAAACCTTCTAAAATTTTGTTTTTATAACAAAAAGATGTGTGAAAAAATCTTCCAGAAGAATAGTAAGATACATCAGATACAAATACAATAGTAAGATACAAAGCAATGAAAAAAAATATATAGAGATACATATATGTGTGTATATTTAAAGTAAGTTTTTTTATTGATATATCTTGTTTTTATATTCATTTCCTAATGTGTACCTCTTACCCAGAGAACTATCCTTTATAACAAAGAATAAAAAGAGAAAGAGAAAAAAAAGCAAATGCCAAAGCTGACCAATGCATCAACCAAGTCCAACATTATGCATATTCCACAGCCATAGTCTCCTCCCACATCTGTAAAGAAGGGAGGGAAGCACATCGTCATATGTGTTCTTCAGGGCTAAGTTTGGTCAACATAATTATGAAATATTCAAAAAGTTTTGATTTTATTGTTATTGTTTTTGCATTTACACTTCTGTTTTCATCATGCAAATTGTTTTCCCTACATTTACTTTTTTTTCAATTTTCTTTTGTTTTTGGTTCCAAATGTCTCCTTCCTTCTTTCCCCTCCCACCCTTTGAGAACTCAAGAAAAACAAAGCTCAACAATGAAAATTCAAAATAAGAATATTAAAAGAAATATCAAGAATAGAAGTGAGAAACAAAGTAGGATTAAAAATCCTAGGTCAGCTAGGTGGTGCAGCGGATAGAGCACCAGCCCTGAAGTTAGCAGGACCTCAGTTCAAATCCCACTTCAGACACTTGACACTTAGTAGCTGGGCAAGCCACTTAAACCTGATGGCCTCACCTAAAAAAAATCCCCAAAACAAAGAAAAGAAGAAAAAAAGGGTATGCCTCAGAGGCGCTCTCGCTTGTTCCTGGACTGTAGACCAGAGAAGCATGGCTTTCCATCACTTTACTTGTAAATCACCTTTGTGTGGGAAGAGACACTTAATCCTCCCTTGTGGCATGATTTTCTAGCCCCGTCCTCAGTCCCCTTCCTCCTGGTGATCATTTTCCTTTCAAACCCTACAGAAAGACAAAGGAAAAATGTCAGCTTCCTAAGTCACTACTGTAATTATTGATTAGTCCAAGGAGCACCTGCTACCCCCAAACCCTCCAGTGAAGACATAATTTCTCTGCTTTGGGAAATTGTTAAAATAAATCAATAACTCTTCTCTTTCTCTTCATAGATGAGCCCGCAACCAGTAGGTGCTGGCAAAACAGTTGTTTAAAACTCTGCCTGCCTCCCTTAACACAGCATCTAAGCACTGGTACACACAGTTTAACAATTAACCATGGTTTTTAAAAGCATAGGAATTAAGGTAACACTCAGACATACAATACTCAAAGTCAGTCATTGAGAGACAGCAAAAATGCTTTCTCTTTTTAGGAGCTCTGGAAAGCAAGGAGTGGGTTAGAGTGGGGAAAGCTTTGCCCTTTATGCTGGAACAGCCCATCTCTATTGTGTCTTCTCTAGATCACCACATCACCTTTCTCTCAATCCTGGCACAGCTTTGCAAGACTCAATCACTCCCCACCATTGGCTCATCCTCTTATCTGTTGCCCACCATAATTTGGAAAAATCTACTTATTCTCCCTGCTTGGCCAATATGAATCTCTCTAACCATGGTTTCTCCTGGCTGCCGTTTAGTGCCAAGATCAAGTCTCTTCTCCCTCAAGGAAATCCATCTCAGAAGCCACTGAGGAATGGAAGTCACTGCAAATAAATGAAAGCACCTGTAATTGGCCCATCTCTGTCTCCCAAATATCACCAGTCACTGGAAAGGGCTTTACATCAATAATGGTAGTATATTATAATGGTTTGGTTTTCTGTCTCTTTTTTTCCATATATTATTCTTTCCAGTGTCATGTATATGGGAGCCCAGGGAGTGTTTTAAGGGACCAAGACTTCTTGAATTATCCCCTTCCCTGAAATCCAAATCTCTTTTTATCCCTTAGTCTTTCAGGAGGGGTTGGATGGGTTTGAAGTGATGTGGAATCAGCAACTCTAAAAGGAATTGAAGCAGACTGAAACCAAAGGCCTCTTCCCAAGAATTATAGAAGATATGGGAAAAGTGAGGCATCAGACAGGGAAAGCAGGCCATCACTTGTCAAAAGAATCTTGCCTGGCTTATGGGCTCAAGCTACGCCCCACAGCCCACAGTGTGGACCCATGATTTATCATGATCAAATTGGTTATCACTTCTCCAACCTGAACACCTAGACCAGAGATCATGGCCTGCACCCCTTTCATCTCTGGAGCTCCCACTCTAGGACCTGCTATCTTGATTGGTCAGTGCCCCACGTGGATCAAGCCAGGACAAATCCTGAACAGATCTTGTCACCTGGGAACTCTCACTTGTAAGACTAGAGAACGTTCCCTGGAGGACTTATCCCTTTCACCTCTGTAACTTGTATACTGGGGCCCTTCCCACATGGCTGCTATATTAAGCCAGGCCAGCTCTGCCCACGCTTCACAATTTTCCTCATCAATTTCCTTGACAGCCACTTTGCTGCCATTACTCCCCTGGTCCTGATTTTCAATTCTCGGACCATAATCAATTCGATATTGTCACAGCTACTGGATAAGATGTGTCAAATCTACTCCCCAATGTATCCTCAAGTGGTTAGTATAGCACTTGCTTGGCATATGGTAGGCATTTAATAAGCACTTTTTCTGCCATTCATTCACTTTGTGGTTATGTCCTTATTCTAGTGTGCAACTTCACCTTTCTAAAGCTGTGACTGTAGCCATTTTCAAGGCCATGGCCAGTGCAGGGGCCAGCAGCTGAAAGTTAAAAAGAGGCAACAGAAAAAAATTAAGTCTAGACCTGCTCTTTTTCAGGTCCTACTTCATGACTACAGTCCTTGTGTTACTGGAACCAGGTAAGACCGAAAGGGTGCCGTGTTTCAGACTGAAATCTCTCGATGCCCAACAGCTGCCCAAAATTAGGGGCCAACGCAGAGTTAGAGGACTGTAGAATGATCTGGAATGATATATTTAAAGTGGTAAGAAGTTGTACTAAGAGCTACGGACTGCATTGACCCTTTCTGTCAGGGCTATAAGGGTATATTTTCAAGGGAAGGAAGGGAACTCAAAGGGATTTTGCCATGTAAGAATTGGGTTAACCCATCATCTAAAAAACACATCTTATTATATTTTGGGTCAAGAGAATTACCAACAAATTCAACTGATAAGTTCTCAGGAATGGCAAGAATCATACATTTGATTTTTAAGAAAGGACATTCTTTTCCCAACGTATCTTCAGCAGGCCTGGAATGGGCCTGGGGAAGTTTCTGACCAGAGATTGCAATTCTGGAGCAAAAAAACTTTAAAATGGATCCAGGCAAGGCTTGAGGAGCAGATGCAGGCCAAAGCTGTCAGAACAGAAAGATTGCCCCAGAGATTTGGATCCACTTCTCAGGTTCAGTTAACACCCTTTCCCCATTTTCCTTTCTTCAGTCTGAACAACCCCAGGATTTCTCCTACCCTTTCCACATTTCATTCCACCCTTTCCACATTTCTTGCCTCTGCACAAAGTTTCTTTTCACCTGTTCTTTTCTCTTCTCTGACTGTTCTTAGATTGTGCAAGGAGGAACTGACTGCACCCACTGATGGGTGAAGGTGAAACATAATGTTCCAAATGTAATAGGTGCTTTTAAAAATGTTCCTTAATTATTGTTGAATCCGTAGCATTTCTTTCCAAACCCAGGGCTCAGAAATGAAGAGGGCCTTCAGAGTGCTGCCAAAGATGGAGAACAAAGTAATATGGGTCGGAGTAACTATTTGGTATTTCCTCTGGGATGGGTTAGGTACTGGGGGCAAACAAGAAGAATCACCATTTATCTGTTGTATGTGGGGACTCCTGTGTTTTTATAACTAGTTCCAAGGCCTAGCCCCAGGGGTTGGAATAGAGGAGCTGAACCCATGCATTGAAGTCCTCAAGCCTGGATGTTAAGAAACTATACATTACCTCAGCAGGTCAGAGCAGGTACCCACAGGGACATAAGTCGTTTACCCTGTATACTGTATATCCCCTTGGACCTAGAGGAATCCCCTTCAGCTGAGTCCCTTTCCTGAAACTTGCACAACAAAAACCTCTGCTCCAAGTCTTCCTGCACAGGGAGACTATGGCCCTCCCTAGGATTTGGCTGAAGAGCAAATCAACTGAGCCAATGATCAGAGTTGGGAATTAAGCCTGAGGCCATTCTACTGTATGGTATTTGCAGTCTCTGCAGGAACACAGGCTAGACACAAACAAGAGTGTCATGACCAGTTGACCTTCAGGCCCCATCTGCCTTGGGGGACCCATAAGTACCTAGCCCTCAGCCATATCTCTGTATGCACCAAGTGTCAGGCCCCCATGGGAATTTCTGTCATCTTGCCCTCCCCCCATACTCTCGGCCCCTTTTCCTAACCCACCCTGCTCAAGCCATCATTAGACAAACTCTCCTCTGGCTCTTTTCTAAGCAGGCTCTTTGCTCAGAAACTCTAGGGAGCAGCATCTTTCTAACCCTTAATAACTCAGCTTTGAGTCTCCCCAACTCTATGATTCTCATTCAGTTCAGATAAAGCTTTCCTCCCTGCTTGCAATTATGCACCTTGCATAAGGAGTCACGGTAATCATGGCAATTATGCTAACCTTGGTGCACTAGGAGAGAGCCACCCACACACAGGTCGATTCCTGGGTTTTATTTTCTTGCTTGAGTTGGGACTGGTAACTGGGTGCTTTCTGTGGACTTCATGTCCTTACTCCCTCCCTAGGAGGCAGTGCCAGGGGGTGGGGGTGCAGAGAGCACAGCCCCCTTGCCAGGAAGTTATAAAGAAACCCCGGACTTGTCTGGCGGGAAGCAAACAGGGTGGGTCCCGTTGCAGAGATGCTGGAGCGATGCTCTTCTTGCCACTTATGCTACTGTAGTGTACGTGTGTAGTGCGCTTTGGTCCTAATTTCTGTATTAATAAAAGTTTGGTCATATTGGATACCGATACAACGTAGCAATCAATCAACAAGTGTTTATTAAATGTCTCCTGTGTGCCAGGCACCGTGCTGAATGCTAGGGACACAAATACAAATAAAATAATCCTTACTCCTAGTGAATATCCCTTATAGTTTCTCCATTATATTCTAGCGAGAGATAGGACATATGTCATGATGTCCAAAGAGGAGAGATTATCTAGAAGGAGAAGTGGTCAACAGTGTCAGACACGATAGATACATTCAGAAGGATGATGATTGAAAAAAAGACCATCATATCTGGCAATTAAGAGATCATCGATAACTTTTTATTGGTGACTTCCTCTTGGGCTATACCTCAGGGCCACATCCTTCATTTGATCAAAATCTTTCATTTTTCCTCATTTCCCTATGCATTATGATCCCTAGCCCTGTTGTTTATCTTCACTTTGGCTTCCATTCCCTCCATTCTTTTGTTCTTCCTTAGGCCATCCCTCCTTCACTAGCTACATTGTCCTCTCTTCTCTGTCTTGACACTTTGGTCAACTCCACATTATCTTCTACTCTTAAATACCCTGTCCCTATATCCTATTGCCTATCATACCTTACCAAACCCCAGCTCTGGATTACTACCAGCATCCTTCCCCTTTCACTAGTGAATTCACATGCTGCTGAATGGGGCTGGAGCAAATCATGAAACTGAACTTATTGAGTCTATTACAAATTTACATATTAATCTCAAATGAGCCCTCAGTAGAACAAGGCAAGCATTCTATTCTTTTGTAATCAGCTTGATATTCCACTGTCTACAAAGGCTATTCCAAATCTTCTTGTCTCTAGTGAAGTCTCTCATGGCACCCTTCCCTGACACTTTTGGCCAGAGACCTCATCTTATACTTCACTGAAAAAATTGATGACACTCACCAAATGCTTCCCCTTTTCCTCCCCTCCTCATCTCAGATTATTCAGAATCCTCCCCCAATAACTCTTCTTTCACTTTGGTCTTGAATGAATAGGTCATCCTTTTCTTTGCCAAAAGCAAACTCTTTGTCAGTGGTTCTCAAAGTGTGGTCTGTCCCCAGACCCTTTCAGGGGGTCTTTGAGGTCAAAAGAAGTTTTACAATAATACTTAGTTGTTTTGATTTCTAATATAGTAAATATTGACAGATATAACCCACATGGACAGAAGCTCTTTGGGGAAATTCTCAATAGTTTTTAAGAGTATAAAGGGCTCCTGAAACGAAAAAGTTTGAACCGTGGCTATACATGAACCCTTGATCTCATACCACATTAATTTCACCAGCAGATTTCCCCCTTTATCATGCTCACTTTAAAATCTTCAGTCTCTCCCTACTGGTTCCTTCTCTGATGCCTAAAACATACCCATAATCCTTCATCCTTAAAGAGAAGACCTTTGCTTAATTCTACCATCTCAGCTAGAAATCATCCTCTATCTCTGGTAGCTCTTATAGCTAAGCTCCTTGAGAAATCTGTCTATACTTCTCTCATTCTTTTCCAAACCCTCTGCAATCTGGCTTCTGCCATCATTCAGCTGAAACTGACATCTCCAAAGTTGTTAGTGATCTCATAATTGTCACAGCTAATGGCCTTTCCTCAACAAAGTCTTTGACTCAGCCCCTCACTCATGCTTTATTTATATTCTTTAAATATATAAAATAGAACCAAGTGTGGTTAGAATTCTTGTATAACTGATATAAATATGGGAAACTCTTCTCTATTTAAAGCATGCTAACAAACTGTGTCAAATTGTCAAAAAACAATTGATAATAAAACATGGCATCTTTCACTGAGACAGATGAAATGCCTTGAGGTTCTGCTTAGCCTTAAACCCATTGTCATCTCTCCTAAAAAGACCCCTGAGTTAATGAGAGAGTTACCCCAAAACATCTCATTAATCAGTTAGTATACATGGCTGACATTAAGTTACAAGGCTCCACTGGAAAAAGGGATCAAGCATGGAATCTTCTTCCTCTGATATTAAAATTTCATATGGACTCAATAAGTGTAAAACTTAATGAATTGCAAGGAAAAATAGAGGCCTTTGGGATTTGAATTTGAGTTCTAAGGTCAGACACAACCAGACATGATTCCAATGGTGTAGGGAGTTCCTAGAAAGAAGTTTCCTCTACTTATGCCAGTCAGAACCTTTTCTGCAATTTAAAGTCTTAGAAAGTTCCTCAGAGAAGTGAGAGGTCAAGTGACTTGCCCTGGGTTACACAGCTGGTTATGTGGACTTGAACCAAGGTCTTCTGGCTCTGATGCTAGCTCTTTATCGACTATGCCATGCTGACTACAAATAGCAAACACGTGGTATTTCTTAAATTGAATACGGTATCAAGGTCCAGAGCTAATAAACGACCACTAGAGCAGTGATATGTCCAACCTCTTCTATGGGTAGGACACCAAATCAGCCACTAACACTGCATCTGGCATCTTGGACCAGTGACTGGGCCTCGTAAAAGTCACCTGTGACTGGACAGCAGCCAGCCTCTTAGCCACTAGGATCCACTGCTCAGGACACATGAGTAGAATGGCCAACAGCGTGAGAATGCTCAGGGACTTCAGGACAGCCCTCTCTCTAACACCATTCTCAATTCTTCTTCATACTGCCCCTTCCCTGACACTGACACAAAGCCAGAAATATCATAATTAGAGATTTGTTCCTTTGTTTTAAGTCAAACTAGGGCCTGAACCTCTATGAAAATATAAATATCTTTGGGAGGGGTCATGAATTAAGCTTTATCAACCACTTACACCTCAGATGACTGTGTTTATCTGATCCTTTACTGAGAGTAGGTTTGCTTGGAGAGTTGCAAAGAAGATATAGGTACTGGCTGCCTGAGGGAGAGAGGTAGTAAAAACAATCTTTACCTTCTTTACTATTTGGCCTAATGGTGGCCATGATTGTTGAAAGAGCTGAAATGGGATGTCCCCTGACAGGAAGGGCAGAGTATTTTTTTAAGATGCCCCAAGCACAGTTGTAAAGCATGTGGCTTCCTTTTGGAGTTCAGCAAAAGAGTAGCAGCAAAGCAGACCAGCAATCAGAGATGAGAGTTGAATCAGCATTTATTCCTGCAAATAACAGCTTCCAGGACAAATCAAAGACAACCACCCTACCCGTCCTCTTATTGCCCTATGAATGGAGGGAAAGGCTGCTGGTCATACATTATTCAGTCAGAACTGCCTAGGTACAGGAATAATTGGCAGCAGTAGCAGCTTTAAAGGTAAAGAATATTTTAAAGATAAAACATAACGTACAGTTGTTTCTTTGTTATGCAAGATGATGGAGGAGAATAGCAGCATGGATAAGCCAAAGCATCATAGAATAAAGAAATCATCACTTACCAATTTGGGAATCCATTGCAATTTTTGAGTCTTAGAGTAGAGTCTAACCCAAACTATGCTTGGGTTAGACTACATTTACTGAGCTTCACACACCAGAAGATAACAGAGAGAATAACAATAAACAGTGTCTTGCTTTTGCTTGTAATAGGGACTGGCACATCCCCACCATACCTCTCCCTGTGTCTTCCTATGTGGGAGGGCCTCTTTCCTTCCAAGAGAGAGGTGAGAATGTGTAATGCACATATCTTACAGAGACTGTGGAGCCTTGATAGATATTCTATAATTTGTTCCATTCTGCTAGCCCCATAGTTCTAAGAGAAGCTTTTTCAATTTGCTGTATAGCCAGAAGTGGGGGTTTCTTAGTCTGCCTTAGCCCATTCTCTTTGGTCATGTTCTCTTTGACTGTTCTGCTCTTGGTTTGACTCCTTTGCTCAGAAATGTCAGATGAAACAACATTGTAAGAGAAGAGAACTTGGGCTTTCTCCTCTCAAAGGCTACATAGGCTTGTGAACACAGTTGTGGGTTCTTTGACCATCCCAGTGTTTGCTCTTTTGTTTTAGGTAAAGGGAGAGCAGTGTGTGTGTGCGTGTGTGTGTGTGCGCGTGTGTGTGTGTGTGCATGTGTGTGTGTGTGTGTGTGTGTGTGTGTGTGTGTGTTGTGTGTCTGTGTTCTCAGCAAACTTAGCACTAATATCCTGAGGAGCAAGGAGTAACCTTCTTGACCCAGCCTAGGACAAATCAAACAACAGCCACTCCACCCATGATCCTGTGTTCCTATGAATGGAGGGATGGATCACTGGTCATATATTAAGCCATGCAGCCAGAACTGCCCAGGCAAAGGGATACTTAGCAACAACAGCGGCAATGACACATTTGGATATGAAAGAATGCTATGTAGGTACTATGTTGGTAGGGGTAATGCTATGTAGAAACTCAATTAAATTTGATCGCATTCTCCCCAGAGACACAGGTGGTATAAGGGAAAGTGTGCCCCTGAAGTGTTGGGAGAAATGTTGATACTTTTTAAATTGCTTTGTCTTCAAAGTCAATATCCATTTGTAAAAGCTAATTGATGTTAAGTTGGTTAAATGGAGCCAGAGGGCTAGTCAGTCATCAGCAGCTAATAGTAGGAGAATACAGCCATTAGGTGTTCAAACCTATAGTATTAAAGAAGGAATGTCGCAAATTCCTTAAGGAGCATCCTAAGGGGAAAGTGTAGCCTGCCTGGTTCTGGGGAAGTGAGCCAGGACATGCTTGCTACATAATTTTCCAAAATGCATTGACCTGCATGGACTTGTGATGTGTTAAGTCTCAGTTTGAGATGACCGACCACCAATAATTTGCATACGTAAAACTGAGCACAAAACATGCACTTCTAGCATCTAGCATGGAATAAAAAGGACTTTGTTGGGGGCAGCTAAGTGATGCAATGGATAGAATACTTGCCCTGGAGTCAAGAGGACCTGAGTTCAAATTCAGCCTCAGACACTTGACACTTGACACTTAGTAGCTATGTGATCCTGGGCAAGTCACTTAACCCCGATTGCCTGGCAAAAAGGAGGGGGGGAGGACTTTGTCCCAACAGGAGGATTTATATGCTTCCTCTAAGTTCCTTTAAAATGAAACCATCTTGGGGCCACCACCCCCAGATCCTATTAATGCAAAATTGCCAATACTTGAAGGGACAAGGGCTAGACTCTGGCCTCTCTGCCCTCTCTGGCCTCTCTTCCGTTATAACTGTACCCCAGGTCAGATTGTCCTCTGTGCCAGCAATGCCACTTCAACCCCTTAGTTCAAAACATAAATGATATCACATATAAATATTTATTTATATTATATAACACACATAGTTATATAATATATTATGTATTATGATTAATAATCCATAAATAATTGATAAATACATAATATAAAAAGATAGGTTTACTACATATAATTATGGAAAAATCACATCTTTCAGAGTATGTCTTCCTAGCACAAGTAAAGAGAAAAGTAAATTTTAAAAAGTATTCATGAAGCACATTTTATATGCCAAGTATTTTGCTAATCACTGGGGGTTACAAATACAAAAGAATAGACAGTCTGTGACTTTACAGAGCTTACATTCTAATAAGGGGAGCTAGCACAGAGAAGGAAGTAGTGGCTAGGGAGTAGCATTTTGGTTTGGAAAGTTACAGAGATTGTGAATGACAGTATAGTAGACTGATACGTCTTCTGAAGCAATGAAGGGAAGAGTCGATTTGCTCTTGATTTCAGAACTGAAGGGTTTGGGAAGGTGGGAACAGGAGGAGAGGGTCTATGGGTGACTGCAAGGTGACTAATGAGAGATGGCCAGCAAATAGGTAGTACAATGAATTCTGGCTGGTGGCTGCCTGAAATAAGAGGCCAAGTGAGGCATTTACCAATTAGAATAGTAGGGCCTCTGGCAAGAAAATGTGGAGATGAAAAAGTTAAAACCTCCAGGGCTTGGTATCTGGTCAAGGCAGCTGGCAAGAAGGTAACCAGGGTACAACAATAGTCTCCTTAGCTTGGTGAATGCAGACAGATAAACCAAATCATTGAAGTTCCAACATAGATTTTAGCAGAAATTATAGTTAGCAAATAATGGCAATAGCAAATCCCACGCTAGATTACTTAACTGTAACTATATGCAATAAACCCATGCATACGTTCATGGTTACGTGCACACATGTGCACACCCCTACCTCCGATATTTGTTGGACTTTACATGTATCGTTGAAGTTTAAAGCATTTGACACCATTATAGAGGATGCCCAGCATAGTTTTCAGATGAAAAGATTCTCTATAGATGGTTAGATCCTTAATGGTTCCAGGAGATGACATCTAGGAGATATCCTGATTGCATCAAGGCCTGAAATATCGTGGACCTTTAAAGGAGATCTATAATCACTCAAAAATGTTCAGCCTGTCCATCCGGATGGGAAAACCAAGTGGATGAACAACACCTATTGTCTTTTCCAAGTTATAATATACAGTTGAGTAGACAACATCTTCTGATGAAGATGAATGGCTACAAATCGTGGAATACCACAATTTTTGGAGAATTCAAGATGTCAGTCACAATGGGGAAGTTTGTGGAGAGAAGGAATCAACTGGAACCAATGCAGCCATCTAACCAATCATATCATCAATAAGGAAATAGTCATGAGAAATAGCATAAAATGTATCATACTAGAGCTGTATGAGAGGTAGACCAGTCATGCAGTGAAACCATCGGACAGTTTGAATGCTTCACTGATATCCACAAATTGTAAATCCAGAGGAAGGCCTAAAGCACATTGAGTAGATTTCTTGTGGAAGATTATAGTGGAAAAGAAGTCGAGAGTTAAATAGGATGTGAAGGCAGAGATAGATCATGATTTGTACTATTGCAGGGACCACTCATGTTGATGAGATCACAGATTCATTAAAATATTGAACAAGTTTATGTGAATAAGTTAATATGTGAATTCTAGGCAGGTTCATTTAAAAGCGACCTGGGGTTTTAATTGACCATAAAAGTATGATGTAGCAGTCAAAAAAGTTAATGGGGCCTTAGTTTGTATTAGAAGAAATGTTTCTGGAGTGGAGATCTTTTCACTGTACTCTGGCCTTGTCAGACTATACTTGGAGAAATGTGTTTCATTATGGATATCTCATTTAGGAGAGACACTGACAGCCTCTAAAGTGTGATTAGAAGAATAGAATTAGTTACTTAATTAGTCAATTCACAAGCATTTATCAAGTGCCTATTATGTGCCAAACACTGTTCTAAGAGCTAGAGATATGAAGACAAAAATGAAATAGTCCCTGACCTCATGAAGTTTATATTCTATAGATGAAGACATGTGCACATACAAGACAAGTATATAAAAACAAATACAAGGTAACTCTCTGAGAAAGGCACTACTAGCTGGGGGAATCAGGAAAAGTCTCATGCAGGAGGTAGTGTTTGAGCTGAGTTTTGATGGAAAATGGAGATTCTAAGAGGAGTGAGAGCATCTGAGACATGAGTGACAGCTTATGCAAAGACATGGAGTTGGGATGGTGAAGGAACTCAAAACCATGCTGCAGGAGGATTCATTGAATGAGTTCACAATGTGCAACCTGGGGGAAAGGAGATGGGAGGGATGGGTCATGATGGAGGTCTTCAAATATTTGAAAAGTTCTCATGTACAAAAGGGATTAGACTTATAATTCCAAAGTGAAGAATTAAGACTATTGGATGGCAAATTATAAAGAGTAATAGGTTTGGTTCAATATAGAGAAGAATTTCCTAATAATTCAACTTGTTCAAAAGTGGCGTACTTAATGAGTAGTAAGATTTTTGTAGCTGAATATGTTCTGGTAGAGGCTAGATGATTACTCATTGGAGATGTTGTAGAGGAGAGTCTTTCATTTGCAGGGTTAAAATAGACGACCTCTATGGAAGTCTTTTCCGTCTTTATTAGGGTCATGAGAATTTAGAGCCAGAAAGGACCTAAAGAATAATCTATTCATCCTAATAGGATCAGAGATTTAGAGCTGAAAGGGACCTTAGAGGCCATCAAGCCCAACCTTTTCATTTTACATGAGGAAACTGAAGCTAAGGGGTTAAGTAAGTTGCCCAGGGTTATGAAACTGGTAAGTGTGTAAGGCAGGATTTGAACCAAGTCTTCCTAACTCTAAGTCAAGCCCTCTATTCACTACGTTATGCTGTCTCATTTTAGAGATCAGAAAACTGAGCCCCAGAGAAGTGAAGCAATATGCTCATGGCGTCAGAAGCAGGATCTGAATTCGGTTCTCCTAACTCCAAGTTCAGCGCTTCTTCTTTTACACCACACTGTATCTCTTCTAATATTAACTTTTATATCGTTATATAGTATACACAATGCTTTCCTCATAACCTCAACATGACAAA
Source organism: Trichosurus vulpecula (assembly GCF_011100635.1). NCBI lineage: Eukaryota > Metazoa > Chordata > Mammalia > Diprotodontia > Phalangeridae > Trichosurus > Trichosurus vulpecula. The sequence continues at coordinate 278,005,064 of NC_050577.1, read as the reverse complement.
AATAGCCCAAGTATTCTCATTTTTACATATGAGGGACTATTAGTGTGACTGTATAGGAATGCATCGGAGTGTATGAAGCCCCATCGGGTGTATGACTGTGCCAATCCCTCCAAGTCAGATTTGAAGTCAAAGGACCTGAGTTTGAATTTGTTCATTTCTATCATTGTGAATTAGGAATATTATTTAACCTCTCTGTGTTCTTAGTCTTTCTTCTCCTCTTCCTTCCCCCCTCCTTCATCATCATCATCATCATCATCATGGGTAGCATTTATACAGTAATTTAAGAAAAGTGCCTTACATATGTTATCTCAATTAATCCTCACAACAACTTTATGGGATAGGTAGTATTATTATCATCCCCATTTTACAAATGATGAAACTGAGGCTGAGAGAGATTAAGTGACTTCCTAGCAAGCTATTAAGTGTCTGACAGGATTTGAACTCAGAACTTCTTGACTCCAACTCTGCACTCCATCCGCTGCACCACCTAGCTATAAAATAAGGCAATTGGACTAAATCAATTATTCCTGATGTCTTCAAATACAAGGACTCCCTTTTATGTCAATAAAAGTTAGAATCTTGCATACTAGTAGTCTTACTGATTGTGTCTTATGGTTGAGAAACATAATGACAAAAAGCTACTAGGTATTTAAAAAAAATAAAATAGTTGTTTAAAATAAATCTGTATTTTTCTTTTTTCTTATTATTTAATATTTTTAGTTTTCACCATTAAGAGTTTGAATTATAAATTTTCTCCCCATTTCTATCCTCCCCCCACTCCAAGGGGGCATATATTCTGATTGCCTCATTCCACAGTCAACCCTTCCTTCTGTCACCCCACTCCCACACATAACCTTTTCCCTTACTTTCTTGTAGGGCAAGATAGATTTTTATGCCCCATTGACTGTATATCTTACTTCCTAGTTGCATGCAAAAACTTTTTTTTGAGCATCTGCTTTTAAAACTTTGAGTTCCAAATTCTCTCCCCTCTTTCCTCCCCACCCACCCACCTTAAGAGCACAAGCAATTCAACACAGGCCACATGTGTATTATTATGCAAAACCCTTCCACAATACTCATGTCGTGAAAGACTAACTATATTTTGCTCCTTCCTATCCTATTCCCCTTTATCCAATTTTCTCCCTTGACCCTGTCCCTTTTCAAAAGTGTTTGCTTTTGATTACCTCTCCCCCATCTGCCCTCCCTTCTATCATCCCCCCTCTTTTATCCCCTTCCTCCTTCTTTCCTGTGGGGTAAAATACCTCAGGCCAAATTCGATGAGAGCAAGATTCACTCATTCCCCCTCACCTGCCCTCTCTACCCTCCCAACAGAACTGCTTTTTCTTCCCATTTTTGTGTGAGATAATTTACCACATTCTATCTCTCCCTTTCTCCCTCTCTCAATATATTCCTCTCACATCCCTTAATTGGATTTTATTTTTTTAGATATCATCCCTTCATAGTCAACCTACCCTGTGCTCTCTATGTATATATATATATATATATATATATATATATATATATATATATATATATATATATATACAGCTCAACTTTAGTAAGTCTCTTATGATTTCTCTTTCTTGATTACCTTTCCATGCTTTTCTTGATTCTTGTGTTTGAAAGTCAAATTTTCTATTCAGCTCTGGTCTTTTCAGTGAGAAAGCTTGAAAGTCCTCTACTTTATTGAAAATCCATATTTTGCCTTGGAGCATGATACTCAGTTTTGCTGGGTGGGTGATTCTTGGTTTTAATCCTAGCTCCATTGACCTCCAGAATATCATATTCCAAGCCCTTCGATCCCTTAATGTAGAAGCTGCTAGATCTTGTATTATTCTGATTGTGTTTGCACAATACTCAAATTGTTTCTTTCTGGCTGCTTGCAGTATTTTCTCCTTGATCTGGGAGCTCTGGAATTGGGCAACAATATTCCTAGGAGTTTTCTTTTGGGGATCTTTTTCAGGAGGCAATCAGTGGATTCTTTCAATTTCTAATTTACCCTTTGGCTCTAGAATATCAGGGCAGTTCTCCTTGATGATTTCTTGAAAGATGATATCTAGGCTCTTTTTTGATCATGACTTTCAGGTACTTTAATAATTTTTAAATTCTCTCTTGTGGATCTATTTTCCAGGTCAATGGTTTTTCCAATAAGATATTTCACATTGTCTTCCATTTTTTCATTCCTTTGGTTCTGTTTTATAATATCTTGATTTCTCATATAGTCACTAGCTTCCACTTGCCCCAATCTAATTTTTAAGGTAGCATTTTCTTCAGTGGTCTTTTGGACCTCCTTTTCCATTTGGCTAATTCTGCCTTTCAAGGCATTCTTCTCCTCATTGTCTTTTTGGAGTTCTTTTGCCATTTGAGGTAGTCTATTTTTTAATGTGTTATTTTCTTCAGTATTTTTTTGGATCTCCTTTAGCAAGTCATTGACTTGTTTCTCATGGTTTTCTTGCATCACTCTCATTTCTTTTCCCAATTTTTCCTCTACTTCTCTAACTTGCTTTTCCAAATCCTTTTTGAGCTCTTCCACGGCCTGAGGCAAGTTCATGTTTTTCTTGGAGGCTTTTGATGTATGGTCTTTGACTTTGTTGACTTCTTCTGGCTGTATGTTTTGGTCTTCTTTGTCACTAAAGAAAGATTCCAAAGTCTGAGTCTGAATCTGTGTCCGTTTTTGCTGCCTGCACATGTTCCCAGCCAAGGCTATTGGAGGAAAAAATGAGACAAAAATAGGTCATTCAACACCTAACTAAATGAGATTTGCTTAGCCTTAGGATATTCAAGAGGATATGCATTAAGAACTCTTCATGCTGATTTAGTTGATTCACCAACTAAGCATCTAGGGACTCCTCTAGCTCCCCATGACAACTTTGTACCCAGGCAATGAGAAAGTGACATCAAAAGGTTGAAACTTTAGTCCCCTTGAGCCAACAAAGTCTCAAGGAATTTCTCAGTACCTTTTAAGAAAAAAAAACTAACCTAACTTGCATGGAAAGAGGGATTAGAACGTTGCTCCTGCCCACCCTGGGGAGAGAGAATTCTAGCTACATCAACACTTCCGGTTCTAGTCTATGTTCAAAGTATCTTCTGGAGCTTCTCCAACTCTTCAACCATCATCCTACTACGTACCCTAGTGCTTCTCCAAAGGCATATTGAACCTCACACTCAACTTCTCGGGCTCAATCTTCTCCTCCTAGAGCTTGACAATCTTTTCCTGTGAAGTGGGAAGGGGGAAGAGGGAGATTCATGCTTTCTACCAGAACTCCAATTCTATCTGTGCCACTAGACTATTTCTGTCTTCAGCGAAATCATTGCGACTACATTTCCGGGATTACATTACAACTTGGTTGCATTCCGTTAGAGCTAAATAAAGATCATAAGATAATGTTTGGTGCACATCCCTTGCAAGAATTCTGACTTACAACCTAGGAACCCTTGGACAAGATAACCTCTAAAGTCCCCTCTAGCCAGCTTAAGAACAAACTCTCAGAGGGGAAATCTGTGCATGACATTTTTAAATTCAATTTGCACCATTTGCATTTTCTCCATCACTTTCTTAAGTCAAGACAATCGGCAAAACAATAAATCAAACCCTGATTTGTAGTATTTATTAATTTCTGAGGTAAAAAATGTTCACCCTAGAAATTTAAAAACTAGTCTTCTCAAGCTGATACAAGTTCATTCTGGCATACTTCTGCTTCTAGTTCTTAATCTTGTACTCTTATAAGTCCCATATGCCTCTCTATACATGGGACCTTGGGAAAGGGGTTCTGACAACTGGAGCTGAATTGGTAAACTTAAAAAGATACAAAGACTTAAAAAGAAAAAGAGATCGAGAAAGACAGAAGGATAGAAACAGATATGTGGGGAAAAAAAAGGCTCTGTGTTCATCTTCCCATTTCCAAAACTGCTCACTCTCTTGGAATAGACTCAGGATCTACAGGGGTGGGGAACCTGTGGCCTCGAGGCCACATCTGTTCACAGAACAAATGAAGTTTGGATTTAGTCAAAAGGCTGCACTTAAGGAGCTAGAGGGCCCCGTGTGGCCTCCAGGGTATAGGTTCCCCAATCCTGGTCTAGATCTTTGTACACTATTGATTCATGGTAAATCTGAAAAGAAGTGGAGGCTGGTTAGAAATTTCTAACAGTAGGGATAGGAGACATTAGGCTGGGTAACTGGTGGGTCATGGTATCTCTTTCCCCCTGGGAATGAAACCTTTTGTTAGAGATAGGTGAGGCACTTACCTGTCAGATGCAGAGGTGGGAAGGGAAGAGAGGCTTGGCCAATTCCAAGGCTCTGTGATAACATTATTTCTGAGCAAAGGAATGTTAGTAATGCTGCCCCCAGGCAATGAGAAAAAAATGGGGACTATCCTCTGTTAAAGCACCTGGCCTCAAAAGGACTCCATCCTTTTCCCTCATAGCCAACAAGCTTCACAATAGGAGGCCTCTGGTGGGGATGCAAAGGTAGAGAGTATGGAATTGAGGCACTCAGTAATCAAATCATAGGGTGAGGGGGGCAAAACCAGAACTGAGATGGAAAATGTTCATAGTTTAGAACAACCCTTCATGCCCCTTCACATGTCTGAGCCTGACAGGTATGGTCTCAGACAATGATGATAAGAATAGTAACACATCCTCACAGCAATCTCAGGAGGTAAAAAGTATGAAGATACCCTCATTTTACAGGCAATGAAACTGAGGCTATGAGAGGTCAAGTAGTCACATAGCTATGAGGATGGATGCTGGGATTCAAACCCAGGGTCTTGGTTCTGTGTTTAGCACTTGTTCCATATTATCTTATGTAACAATGATGAAGGTCAGGATAAAAGCCTTAGCCAAAGCATTACCCCCTAAAAAATGAGTAAATGTGCCTGGACATGAAAGAAAACAGGTAAAGACCAAAAGAAATCCTGTGGAAAACAAGTCAAGTCTATATGGAACACACACATCCTCTCAGTCCTCAGACTGTTCTTCTGGTGGTTCCTAACAATCTGGGCTGGTGATTATACCATATGAAAACACTTGGAAAGTGAGTATCAGCAGTGTATATTTTGGGTTCATGGGGGCTGCAGGCATATTACAGACAGCAGAGTTGGGTCCAGACCCATTCAGTTAGGAAGCACTTCCTGGGGAAAGCCAGCTTGCGCAATGAAACTGAATAATTTGCTGTATAGTTGGGCCTAGGTATCTCATCTTCACTGCCAAAACTCAGATCTCCATTGAGAGAAGGAAAATAAAGAAAGGGAAGAGATTATCTAGACTCCAGGGTATAAGACACTGAAAGGTCTTAGTTATGTTCCAGTGTTGATTTTGTTTCATGTATATAAGTGTATTCTTTAATAAGTTGCCTTCCCCCACACTCACTCTACTTGGCAGCTGAGAGATTCAGAGAAGGGTGAACCAGTCACTGGGTAGAGCTCTCTTTTGCTATGGATGGTAGGAATCAAGGAGCAATACCCCTTTCCTTAGATCCTTGAGGTCACAGGGTCCCTCTTCCCCACAAGTAAGAACACATGGCTAACAATTCTGGCTAAAGAAAAGGGGAAATGCTAGGGGAAGAAAGGAGTATAGAAGAAGGAGACCCCACATATTAACTGACAATAGAAAATCAGCTCTGGTGACTGAGCAACTCTTTTGAGAGAGAGAAGAGTAGGCAAAGGAATTAAGAGCATAAGAACAAAAGTCCGACTTGGGCAATGACTCAGACCCAACACAGAGAAAGGGAAGAATCAGAGAAACAAGGGACTGGCTTGTCTTCCCCCTGTGCCCTCAGAACCAGTCCCTCCAAATTGTACAAGAAAGTTCCACCTAGGCATAAAGTGAGGGCTAGTCCTTTAAGCCATACTGAGTAGCAGGTTTCCTGCAGTAGACAGTAACATTATCTGGGTGTAAGATAGTGGTTCATCAGGGTTACCACTAGCCCAAATTAGGAATTTTCTCTGGTTTGCCCTCCTGGATTGCATTACAGTTTTTGAAAGGGCTTGGATTTGGAGGACTGAGTAACAAAATAGATCAACAAATAGAACAAAAATAGAAGAAAAAAAATCTCTCATTGGGAGAGACTGATATTTCCCAAGGAAGTTGTTGCTGTCATCAAGACAGTGCTGCTGACATATTCATATCACCATCTATCAGTGGAGCATCAGTGCTAATGGGAATCATTCCTAATCTACTCAAGATACTAGCAGGATACTACAAACCAACTGGTTCTTGATTCCTGCACACTTTGGCCATTTATATAACCTATAAAAAGCTCTGCTGCAGAACAGAGGTAAGTGGTGAAAATAAACATCACAAAAGCACTAGCTCTTCAACCTCAGGAGCACCTCCTAAGAAATTTGACTGACTTTTGAGTACTGGAAGAATGGAAGGATTGGTTGAAGCAGAAACTCAGTGAGAACGTAATTATGTTCCTCTCATTGCATCAGTGGGATGCCAGTGGTGCCTGAAGAACAACCCATAGGATCCAACTTACCAAGTCACAACCAATCCAGGAATCCTCAAGGAGTTTTCCTTGGAAAATCTCAGAAACCACCTTGGTCAGTGGTATCATTATAGATTCTGACAACACATGCATCACCTAGAGTGGTGATACCAAAGAAGAAGGGAAAGATATAAATGTGCGTAGAATACCAGACTTTGAACAAAAGCAAGATGCCCTGCACTATCTATTAGACAGATATCTGGTGGTTCTGACTTTTCATTTGCCCAGCTACTTTTCTACCACTTTGCAAAGACTGATGGAGCAAGTAGTTGTAGATATGAACAACCTGTAAGAGTTGATTTACCTGAATGATATCATTATCTTTGGGAAGATCCTGAAAAAACCATGAGAAAAGGCTGATGAACTCATTGGACTAGCTAGAAGAAAATATCTGAAGTTGTTAACCAATAAATGTCAATCTTGTGAAGTCTCTGGCAAGTATGTGTATTATATCTCAACAAGATATGAGAACTTCACTCAAAGAAGGTAGAAGTTACATTTCTGAATGGAAGATATTCAGAGACACTTTGAGATCTAGCAACTTTCCTAGGATTTAGGCAATGATTGCAAAGAGAAATAGAAGGACAAGAAAGGCTAAATTGTCTAGAAATCCATGAAGCTCTTTTCAGAGATGGACAAAAGTGAGCAAGTTTTCAAAGTCTTAGTCAAATATCTCCACTGTTGGCCTTTGATGATCCTAACAAGTCTTTTGTCCTGTACTCAAGGGAGACTCAAGGGCTTGGGAGCAGTCCTGAACCAAAAGAATGATTATCATTCTAAAAGCACAGGGATTGCTTAAACCTTCCAAAAGGTGAGAAGTAAGTGAATGCATAGTTAGGGACGATGTCAGTTGTCTAGTTGCTGCTATTATGGATTAAGGAAAAGGTGGGGGGACTGTGCATCTTCACAGAGGGTATGGGGCAAGGAGGCAAGGGGCTTCTACTGTACACCTTGGAGCCTCCGCACCCCAGCACCTACAGCTGAGCCTTTATAGGGAACAAGGAAAAGAGGGTCCTGCGACTCCAATGTCAGGATGGTGTGACTGGGACATGAGTATAAACATGACAGACTGACTGCAGAATACTGTATATATTGTGCTTCAGAAACAGAACCCAATGAATGCTACTCTTTCATCTGCTGGTTTTTTCTTACCCTGTCGTTCTGTCTCCTTTTAGAGATGAGTCTGCTTTACCAGTCCTTGTTCCTTTAGAGTTTGTTTGCTTTGTTTTGGCATTTGATTTAAAAGAACCTGGTTTTCAGTACAACAATGTGGTATCTGTGGGGTATATACTGCCAAGAGAGCCAGTCAGTCAATAAACATTTGTTAAGCACCTACTACTGTGCTAAACTCTGGATAAAAAGAGTAAGGCAGTCCCTTCACTCAAGGAGCTCACAGTATAATGAGGGAGACAACATGTAAACAACTATGTATAAACAAGCTATAAACAGAATAAATTGGAAACAGAGGGAAGGTACTAGAATTAGGAAAGATCAGGAATGGCTTCTTGTGAAAGATGGGATTTTTGGCTGAGCCTTGAAGGAAACCAGGGAGGCCAGGAAGTAGAGATGAGGAGGGAGAGTATTCCAGGAATGAGGGCAGCTAATGAAATGTTTGTGTCGGTAAGCAAAATGGGCTCTTAGCGCTTAGTTCAACCAAGTCCCCTTGAAGAGTTTGGCCTTTGTTTCCTTGATTAGATTTGGGTGTCCTTGGTGCCTCCTTGCCTCAGGGGAGGGCCTAGTTTACACATGAGTTTGAGTGACATGTTTGGGACATCAGAGGCTTTTAGACTTTTAGTTGCATGTGTGACTCACCCCTGACCCTGAAAACGATATAAAACCAGGGGTTGACTTTCTCCTCTTTGGAGCTCTTACCCACAGCAGTGGTGGCGCAAGTGACTCTGGGCCAGCCCTCATTATGAGCTCCCAGGCTGAACCTAGATGTTGGTAACTATGAATCTGTATTTGGTCTCTCTGTCGATGTTTGTAATTTGTTTAGGGCTCTCACTTTTGGTGGCTCGCAGAGACTCCGGGCAGCTGTAGCTAAGCCCTCCAGCTTGTAAACCTGGATGCTAGGACTTTGTTAAACTCTGGTAACTATTGGGATTTGAATCAGACAAGGTCTGTCTGTCCATGTTTGTATTTTGTTTGTATTTTGCTCTGAAGTTCAGGGTGCTGGTTTTTTACCCCTGAACTAAGTGATTGATATTTGTATGCTGAATTAAAGTAAGCTTGACAACCCCTTAGCGTTGCTTTCCTTAGTTAAGCAGATCAAAAGAACCTGTGCTTTTGCAGTGTGCTAGTAGTGTTCTGGTTGTTGGGCTTGTATTGGTCTTTCACCCCCACAACACCTGCTAGCCGGATTGTTGAAACAGTGTTCCAGAGTTTAGAGGTGGAGTGTCTCTTGTTTGAGGAACAAGCCTAGTGTCACTGCCTCATAGAATACACGGGAAGGAAGGAGGTGTTAGAAGACTGGAAAGAGGAAGAGCAGGTTATGAAGGGCTTTGCAAGTCAGACAGAAGATTGCATATTTGATTCTGGAGGTAAAAGGGAGTCACTGAAGTGTAATAAGTAGGGTGAGTGATAGAGTCAGACCTGTACTTTAAGATCACTTTGACTGGTGGAAGCTAGACTGGAGTAAGAAGAGACTTGAGGCAAGGAAACCAATCGGCAGGCTATTGCAATAGTTCAAGTGCGAGGTGATGAGCGCCTTCACCAAGGTGGAGGAATGGGCATATGCAGGAAAATTATGAAGGTAACATCAACAAGTCTTGGTAACATATTGGATGTGAGAATGAGGAGTCAAAGAGGACAGGTCATGAGGTTGTGATATCTAAGTTGTGAATCTAGGTGACTGGGAGGTTGGGGGTAACATCAACATAAGGAAGTTAGGAGAGAACAAGGTTTGGGGGGAAAGATAATGAGCTCAACTTTGGACACATGGAGTTTAACATGTCTATGGTATATCCAGTTCAAGATGTCCAATATGGAGTTGGAAATGTGAGACTGAAGGTCAGCAAGAAAGGTTTGAATTGGAGAAGTTGACTCAAGAATCATTATCATAGTGATTATAATTGAATCCATGGGAGCTGATTAGATCACCAAGTGAAATACTATAGAGAGAAGAGCGAGCCCCGTGGAGTGAGCATGACTTGGTGAGGATCTGGCAGAGAAAGAGGAACACTCAAATAGAAAGGTGGAGGAGCAGGCTGCAATCTGCCCTCCTCAACCATATGCTCCTGGAAAACTCCTCATCCTGGAAGATGCTCCAGCCCTGGAATTCCCACCCTTAGTCCCTGCATCTCCTCCCTCTGATTGGCTGGCTCCTCCCAGATCCCCCATTGAAGAAGAGTGCCATGCCAGCCATCTCTTCATTTCACAATAAATTGCAATCCAGATTCCTCCCTCATGTCCTTGTACCTGCTACCCTTCTCCTCCCCACCCTCACTTTCCCAGCTTCCTATTATGTACTCTAAGATTGAACTCCCTTTCCCTCTGACTCTGAACATGCTGGCAAGAGCATATTGTACAGACTTTTAGGGGAAAGTGTTTTGTATCAAGTGTTTTTACTACACAACCTTAATAAATTCCCCTTTCTAAAAGCTCTCTGTCTACCTAAAGTAAATTGGGTTTAAGCCTTGGTCTTTGAGAGAGAAGGCAGTAAACCCCAAGTCAACTAAGTAGCTTTTGACCATCAGAATTTACTTTCCTTTGGGCAGAACACCCTCAGGTAAAGAGAAAAGGGAGGAGAGAAGAGCAGAGCAGAGGAGGAGCTGAGTTGCCCAACTGGAACTGACCAGCTGGGAAAGGACAGAAGGTTGGAGAGACAGGTTATATTTGAAGGTTAAAGATTCAAGAGGTAATGATGGCCACCTTCTGGAGAAGATGGGAGGAGAGAAGATCAAGTACTTATGTATTGGGGTTGGTCTTAGCATGAAGAAGGGCCACCTCTTTGTCAGATACTGGGGGAAGGAGAGGAAAATTGGAGGTAATATTGAAGGATTTTGAGATGAAGAGAATAGGAGAAGAAGGAACCAATATTGAATGTCCTCAATTTTCTCAGTAAGAGACAAGGTTCTCTAGCTGGGAGGAAGAGGTAGTGTGTGCGAGTTTTGAGAAGGGTAGAGAATGTTTGGAAACGAGATAGGGAAGCAATTAGAGAAGAATATAAGGACAATCATACTGTATTAAGGACCCAATTGAAGTTGAAGAATATTGCTTTATGTTATTTATTTATTTAAACATCTATATTTATCCATGATTTGGATTGGCTGGTAAATTCTGTTTAAATGGACTTCAAAGGAGAGGTTGCTGAGTGACTGACATACGTAAAAGGAAGGTCTAGAAGCAGTTGTGGGGAGCAAAGAATATTCCAATCTCCCTTCCAGGACTAGTGTCAAGTGGCATGGGAGAAGGTATGGTCAATACTAGAGGAGATGGTTGGGGCTGTAGTATCATCAGAGGAAAGCCAAGTCTCATTGAGGGCTAATAGGAAGTACAAGAGAAAGAAGTCCAGGATGAAGAAGAGTTTGTTCATTACAGAACAGGAATTCCAGAGAGCACAATGGAAGGGATTAGAGGAGTGGGGTTGGAGTGGGCCATGTGTGAAGTAGGGTTGCAGAGGATGTGGGGGAGAGAACTGGAGGTGGGAATTAGGAACAGTTTGCTTCTACGTGGCAGGTGGTTGATTAATATAGTGGTAGGAAGAGAAAACGGAAAGAAGTCCTAGGGATAGTAATGAATGGAAGAAGAATAGTAAAGCTTACAGTGGGAAGGAGGAGGGAGAGGTGGTACAGAGGATGATGGTCAGCCAGCCCAGGTCTGGGTTCAGCTCTGGCCCACTGCTGCAATTTCTCTTTCTCCAGGGTGGCTGAATTCCTGCCTCTATACCCCTACATAGTTCTATTTCTATAGACTGTGCTAAGTACTTAATCACATGTGATTCTTGTATTATTTACTATTATTTCATGCATAAATGTTTTGTTTCCCCAACTAGACTTCTTAAAGCCAAGGACCCATATCTACTCATGTCTCGTTGGGCCAAGCACAATGGTGAACAAGTTGATGCTCTCACATATACTTGAGTCAGTGAGTGAATGTGCTGGTATAAGCTCAGCAAGATACTTTGGAAAAGAGGGAACTCCTTGGAAGAAAGGGAACTCCATAGTCTTTCCCATTCTTTTCTCAGCCACATATAAGCATTTCTTTTCCCTGTCTTCATTCGTCTTTGATTCTGGAATTTCTCACTAACTCCAGTCCCCATCTCAGTCTTCACATCTTCGTTTAGACACAAACCATAATAGACCAGTAATAGCTGCTGACCAGGAACCTCAGGTTCTAGTCTCAACACAGCCATGCTGGACCTGAGTTATGGACCCTCTCAGGGTCTCTGTTTTCCTATTTGTAATGTGAGTTCTTCTTTGAGAAGGGTTAGGAGTTGCTTGGAAGAAGGAGCTATGTACACCAGAATCTCTGTTAAAGGAGGAAGGGGGAAAAGATGGAGGGAAGATGGGCCCTATTCCCCTGAGGAAGGAAAGAACCAGTGACCTGAAAAGTTTCCATGAACCCTTAGCCAAGGACCATAGTAGAGTAAGAAATGACTAGAGGTGGGTGGAGGTAAGGAGGAGCCAGGACCCAGTGGAGGGAAGCAATTTCTTAAATTGTTTTCTGATCATAAATTTTTATTGGGATCTTTAAGGAGAAATTTTGTTACCCCTGAGGCTGGGAGAAAACGGACATCAAATGGCAGGAGCGAGGGAAGAGGAATGGAGAAATAGTGTGCCAGAATGCTGGGGTCTAGTAAGCAGGTATGTGGAGGTATAGGAGTTTAATCCTGAGGTGGAGGGTGACATAAGAGGAGACACATTTTATCGAAGGAGTGAAGGTTCTGTCTCCATATGCACATGATTTTATGTGCACCCATATCACTGTGTGTATGTAGGTCATAGTTGATCAGAAGAAGTAGCAGGTGCCTCTACCCTCACCTGCTGACTCAAGGCACTCTTCCTCCCTCCCTTTCCTAGTTAATGAGAACAAAGCAGCCGAAAGTTTCCAGTTGTAAAAAATAGGGGAGGAACAATCAAGAACAAAGATCAAGGCCTCAGATTTTCCATGACACCTGTGTAAGGGGAGGAACATTGAGTCTGCCTTGGATCATAACCACTAATGATGCCTTCTGGAAGGCAGGCAACTGCCAGCTGAGCAAGGAAAAATGCCAGCTACCCCACTGACCTGGTAGGCCTTGAGAAATATCTTATTCAGGCTTTGCTTGACATCTGTGAGATGCCCTCACCAGACATCCTTCACAGTCACGAAGGTAGCTGCATATTTTGGTGCCACACTATCCAGAGGAGTCTCCTAAATGTGCATTCCTTCTAATACACATTGGGCCCATTCCCTCAGCTTCCTGATCCTTCATTGCTGCTTGAGGTGATGCAGCTTAAGAAGACAACAGAGAGTCCAGAACAGTAGCTTTCCAAACCTTAAGAAAGGGTGGGGAACCTGTGACCTCCAGGCCACATGTGGCTCTCTAGGTCCTCAAGTGCAGCCCTTTGACTGAATCCAAATTTCACAAGAACAAATCCTCTTAAGAAAAGGATTTGTTCTGTAAAACTTGGATTCAGTCAAAAGGCTGACCTAGAAGGCCACACGTGGCCAAAAGGCAGCAGGTTCCCCACCCCTGCAGGCCTAAAGTGCTTAAAGTTCAAGAAGCAGAAGAAAATTGGGAGGAAGACAGAGTGGGAAACAAGAGGAAAGAGAAAGGCTGGAAAAGGGAGATGTGAACTCTGGGTGATAATGATAAGCATTAATTACAGTGATAGGGAATCCATTTGTAGGGGTTCAAAGTGCTGGGTGGAGTAGAGGTGCAGACAGAGATCATCTCCACCCCCAAAGTCACTAAACTATAGGTATCTTTTGGCCCAATGATACCACTACTAGAGATAAAAAGGAAAGGACCCGTACATGCAACAATATATATAGCAACATTTTTCTTACGTAAAAAAAAAAAAAACTGGAGAGTAAGTATTCATCAGTTGGGGAATGTCTGGATAAATTATTCTATTGTAATGTAATATGATATTATTATGTTGTAGAAAATAAGAAAATGGATTCAGAGAAACTTGGAAAAGAAGATGTGTATGAACTGATGCAGGGTGAAGTAAGCAAAACTAGGAAACTCTTTATACAATGAAAATAGCTTTGAAAGACTTAACTCTGATTAATGCAATGACCAATCATGACTCCAGAAGTCTGATGAAGAAACACGATTCCCATCCCTTGTAGAGGGAGTCTGTAGGTACAGAATGAGACTTACATAAGTCAGACTCAATACAATACAAATTTGTTTTGTTTGACTATACTCTTATGTTACAAGGTGTGGTTGGAGCAAGATCTGCTCGTAGACTAAGGCTAATTTTCTTTAAAAGTTATCGAAACCATTGTTGAAACCTAATTGGCACAGGAGATAAAGTCTTGGACCACCGATGTCCTGTTGGACTAGGCAGAAAAGTTACTCCTCCCTAGTCCTTCATCCTAGGCTTCCTGGCTAGCCCCTGGGGAATATCACTTCCTCTTCTCTTGAAAAAAACCTGCAAAGTACAGATGCTCTGCAGAGCACCATCCAGAAGCCACTAGGTGGTGCAATGAATAGATTCCTGGGCCTGGAATCAGGAAGACCCAAGTTCCAATCTGACCTTGGACACTTATTAGCTGTGTGAACATAGACATTTTTTCTTGGTATCCTAAGTACAAATACTGTCCCATGAAGAAATAGTGGTAGCTCTCCCTCGGGTATGAATAGCAGATCAGCATGGACAACACAGAGACAGGGAAAAGCTCCTCAGCTAAATCAAGACTGTCACCTTACCCAATATCTTTCTATGATGGCTAAGAAGGCCTCCTTTTCTTCACTGCAGAAGGTCTACAAGTGTCTCATTTTATGAAGTATGAGACTGGCCTAAATCCTGCCAGGCCTCCCACACAAGGGAGATGTGTGTAGGATGAGTGTGTCAGGGGAGAGAATATAGGGGAAATGATAGTAATGAAAAAAAGAAATAAAAGGGCATCAAATGAAACATTTTTATTAAACACACTAAAGTAAGCAGAAGGAACTTTATAGAGGAAGCAGAAAAGCAGAGCAATATTGATTCTACCACATTAGATTTAACACACAAATTTTTAAAAAACTCAAACTATTTTAACATCCTCTTTTCCTGGCCTTCTTTGTATACACAAATGTTCATATTTGTTGATGTTTTTCTAATTCATAACAAAAAAATTAAGGAAAGTTTTCTGTTTTATTATACTCAGTTTTGTTGTACAAATTGTTCTTGGTTGTAAGCAAGCTTTTTTGTTCCTTTTGGTATATCATATTCCAATTTTTCCTTAGTTATTGCTAAATCTTTTATGATCTTTACTGCAATTCCTTACGTACACAAATATAAGATGAGGTGTGTATGAGTTGTCTAAATATAAAAATGTGCCTTGAGGGTGACATGGATAGTTATGATCTGCGATCTGCCCTGTCCGTCAGAGAATATGAGGAGGGTCAGCTAGAAGGTTGCAGGCTGGGGAAGGGGCGGGAAAGAGGTGGGGAAACAAGTATTAGGACAGCTAAGGCTGAACAGTCACTTCTTCAGTCTCCAAGACTAGAATTGTATCCATCTTCCAGCTTTCAAATATCTCTAGTCTAGGGGTAGGATAGGTTCAGAGCAAAAGCTGCTTCCTTGGATGGTCTTAAGGGAGAGGGTAGGCCTTGGCTAATACTCGTCGGCTTTGTCCTTCTTCACCAAATGCTAATTATACAAAAGGCTTCTGTATATATCAAATAGAGACTAAATCCATTTATTCAAGGAAATAGCAAACAAATATTAGGAAAAATATGTTCTTGTTCAGTAGTTCTACAGTTTATGTCTGACTCTTCGTGACCCCATTTGGGGTCTTCTTGGCAAAGATACTGGAGCGGTTTGCCATTTCCTTCTCCAGCTCATTTTACAGATGAAGAACTGAGGCAAACAGGGTTAAGTGGCTTGCTCAGGACCACACAATTAGTAAGTGTCTGAGGCCAGATTTGAACTCAAAAAGATGACTCTTCCTGACTCCAGGCCTGACACTATCCACTGCAGCACCCATCTACCCAGGAGAAATTATACAACATACTAAATAACACACAAGGGTGAATGAGCTCTTTATCTGGGAGCAAGATGAGATCTCAGCTCAAGCTGGGTCAAAGAGAAGGATCTAGTCTAGGGAAGGTCCATTCTCAGCAGTCCCTAGAATTTCAAGCAAGCCTAAAGACATGATAGGGATGTCTCCCCATGCTGGTCTACCATCTCAAAGATTTTCTTATTTCCACCACCTCCCTGACGCTCCTTTCTTCATATGTTTCAGAGAGTCTCTTGAAACAATTCAGTACATCCAGTGGTGGGATTCAAATAAATTAATAACTGGTTCTCTGCCCTAATGACCATTGGTTTTTTGTTTGTTTTTTTTTTTGGAATCAGTCACTTAGTAAGCATAAGCATTTATTAAGTACTGGACAACTTCAGTCCAAATCATGCATAAGTCACTAACTATGTGACCCTGGGAAAATCACTTACTCTCAGCCTCAGTTTCCTTGTCTGTAAAATTAGATTCATTCTAAATCTATGATTCATAGGATCTGGCAACTTTTTTTAAAAATTCATTTCCCCATGACACAGACTTTTCCTTGTGCATGCAAAATGTTTCTTCATAATGGAGTAATGATCCTAACCCACATTTCTCTAATGTTTTCAAGTTTACCAAAGATGTTCACCACAATAACCCCTGCAGTGCAGGTTTCATTTCCCCCATTATTGAAATGGGCCAGTCACATAGCAAAAGAGAAAAACGGGCAGTTTGGGTTAACAATGACTTGAACATGCAGTGCATCTTTAGAGCATTTCTGCTCAAACTTTACGGGACACTGTTTTTTGCGGCTGGTTTACCCAGTCTATGACCTGTAATCTCCGATACATCAACGTAATCGATCTTAGAGGGCAAAGACTTTACTTGTTCAGAGTCTTCCATTTAATGTGGTGATTGCTGAAAATTAAAAATCATTACATCGTTTCCTCTCAGATGTCTGTCTTCGAACTCTTAGGAGAACCTTTAGTCCGTGTGTTGTCATGTCATAAACGTTTATAAACAAAGCACTGTGCTTATACTATTGATAAACATCAGTCAGAACATACATTTTCTTCATTTTATCGACAGCAAATGAAAATTTCTAGGCTAAATTAATAAATGGCAGTGGCTATGCAGATTAAATACGATAGAATGATGTGTGCAACAAACCTGTTTGTCACGGAAAAGCTGTGACCACTCTTCCCATAGAGCTAGGATATATTTTCAAGCAGAGCATACTTTCTGAGCAATAGTACGTAATCCTGGTTTTTCATTTACACTCCACATCAGAGTAATAATTAGTCATTACAGTTAATATTACTATTAAAATAAAAGTCAAAATAAAGATAAAAATATACTTACGAGTGAAAGGTAATACTTCCTCCTTTCTTGCAACATTTCGTGCAGTTCCTCATGCAACAGCCATCACGAACGACGCTCCAACTCCTTCTGGCAAATATTCGTCTCACCCTAAACTTCATGATAATTGCTTATGTTAAAAAAAAAGACATACGCTTTATAGTTCCTGCTGTGCAATAGAACCCAAATTTCTCAATCCTACTGCAGTAAAGAAAAAAAAAAATCAAAAGCACTGAAACTTACAGTAAGCAAACATATCGTTATGGTCCATAACCCTAACCCTAAAGTGCCATTTTAACAACTGGTTCACCAAACTCAATATAAGATTAGGTATCGGTTCTGTCAAATTGGTGTGAACCGACTGAATCCCACCACTGAGTACGTCCCTTATAACAAGACATACAGCATCATATTCATCATTCTTCTAGTCACTCAGGAGTCATATCTTCCTCCCTATTAGCAACACCACACAAAACCCCATAAATAATTGTACACAAAACTATTTCTGTTTTCCTGACTGCTAGCAAGATCTTTTCTTTGACCCCAAAACTCTGGATTTTAGCTATGATATTTCTGAATGTGTTCAATTTGGGGTTTCTCTCAGAAAGTGAAGGGTATATTCTATTTTCACTTTGTACTCTGACTCTAATCGATACAGGCAGTTTTCTTTTATAAAGAATATTTTTCTTTGATCATAGTTTTCATAGAATCTAATGATTCTTAAATAACCACTACTTGTCTTATTATCCCAGTCAGTTGTTTTTAATAGTAGATATCAAAATTGTCCTAATTTTTTATTTTTTGTATTTTGTGTTAATATTTCTTATGGCTCCATGGAATCATTGAGTTCTGTTTGTTCTAGTCAATATCTTTATGGGGTCAACTATTTGAGTAAGGTTGTTCAATTTGTATTTTAAGTTGTTTATTCTCATTCCAAATGTTCCATTCATTTTTATCTATTTCAGCTCTTCCTTCATTTCTTCTATCCATTGTTGGAGTTTCTTATTTTTTTTTTCCTGAGGTTACTATGAGGTTATTATTTGGGGGTTATTTTCTTTCTCTGGAATTTTTTCTTGGGATCCCTTAATACACAGTATTTCTTTATTGTCAGAGGGTTTTTTCCTTTCTGTTTTCTTATATCTATAGCTACAGTTCTTGAATTAAGACTGTGCCAAGGCCAAGCTTTCCACACCCCACCTCCCGCTTCAAGTAATATTAGATGGAATGATTAAGTTTATGTCCTGTCTCTTGCCATATTGCATGAGATGAAGTTATATCATTGCTAGATCCTGTATCTGCTACAGTCTATAGATAGCTGTCCTGTGGTCTTTGGGTGGGAGACTGCCTGGATTCCGGCCCTGCCTTCTTCCACTTCTCTGGCCTGAGATTAGAGTTCTGGTTACATCCCTGGTAACAGACTCCACCCATTGCCACAGTCTGTAGCTATTTCTCTCTCTTCTGGGGCTTCCCCAACCATAGCATGGCCCTTGTCAATGTCCTTGGGATGTCACCTACTGGAAGTTTGCCATTTCAGGGGAAGGCTTGTGGGGCAACCTGACCCAGATTAACTGGCTTTTAGTCTGGTCTCCCTGGGACATTCCAGGACCTGTGGTTATGCTGTTACTTCTTTATTTCCCTGGGCAGTCACTGACCCAGTCATCTGTGGCTTCAGATTTTCAACTCAGGAGTCTGCCTAGGCCTCTGCCCCTAGAATAGCCCTATTGCAGTTGGCACAGACCTTGGCATGCTGGCAGTGCCCTGGTTTCCTTGTCATCTCTCACTAGAGACCTTGAACACTGTAACTTCCTTTCCTGTAGGTCCCATGTCCTTGGGCTGTCCTTTATGGTATTGAGAAAGTCAATGATGTTTTTCTTTGGTTTTAAAATCCCATCTGGAACTTTTATTCATTGTTAATAGATATTCCTTAGGAGACCTGGGTCTACTGAGAATTCTTAATATCATCATCATCCCCTTTGTTTTCCCTTCTCCTCCCCTTCCCTGGGGCATTGCCCAAGAAAAACAACCCAGGTCCCCTTCATTTGTCCAATCTTTTCACTTCCTGTTTCCTCTCTGACCAGTGGGAGAAGGTATGTGTATGAGAAAGAGATTTGTTCTCCTGGCTACAGACTGTAGTCTGAATTTGGACATCTTATTTATATTTCAATATCACTTAAAGTTGCTATTACATGACCATTTCCATTTATATAAATCTATGAGTCCACTATTCAAGATTAAGAGAAAGAAGGTTTTGCAAAGGAAGGATACATTTTCCCCCTAAAACTAAGGATAAATTTGGAGTCAGGAACCCTGGGTTGGAATTCCAGCTGTTATTTAATATGTATATGACATCGAGTAAATCACTGCATCTCCCTAGGGCTGACTTTCCTCCAATGTGAAATGAGGAGAAGGGAGTCTGTGATCTCAAAGGTCCCTTCCATCCCTAGATCCTGAAATCTCCAGAGTGGGAGAGGTGATGGGGTGGGTGAGGGGAGCCATTTTATCTCAAGCACTCTTCTGATGCTTAGCCAAGGCACTGGGCTGGCCCAACTGCCCTGCTCTGCTGGGCCTACCCTGGGATCACAGGCCACAGGAATGTCTGTGTGGGCCTGACTGGAGCAACTGCTTGGTGATCACTATTCCTCACTGTTTCTTTTTGACTCTGCTTTTGATTTTGTCTTTCTTAGTATTGGTTTCTCTCTCCATCTGTTTCTATGTATACGCATCTTCTGTCTCTGTTATTCTGCTCATCCCAAATATTGACAGTGTTAACCTCCCATCAAACTTGAGGTTGTTTGTTCTGTTTCTGTCCTTTGCCACCTTCTGCCCCCCCACCCCACCCTGGCAACTCCCCAATATACACACTTTCTACTCTCTTCCCCAGGGAGATTATAAAGGACCTGGAAACAGACAGACAGAGAGAAAGAGACTAAGAGAGAAAAGAGGGGAAGGGGGGAAGAAGGAGAGGGGAGACAGAGACAGAGAGACAGAGAAAGAGAGACAGAGAGACAGAGAGACTCTAGAAAAGAATAGAGGGATGGAAAAAAAAAGCTGGGAATAGAACAGCAAGGAGATGGAAGCCGAAGGCTGGTACTGTGAGAATAGTAACCAAGTCCAGTTCTCTAAGCAGGGGTTTATAAACCTTTTTTGTATCTCTTTTTGGCAGTCTCTTTTCAGAATAATGTGTTTAAATAAATTGAAGGAAATGCTAAATATCCATTATCTGTTAGTGAAAATAATGGTGTAATGTTTTCCCAATTCAAATTCACAAATCTCCTGAATTCTATCAACAGACCTGCCATAGTGGAGCCCAGTTTAAGAATCCCTGTGCTAGGTGAAATGAGGATCAGCTGAGGTGAGTGTAAGAGGCTTAGCACAATGCTTAGCACGTAGTAAACATGATATAAATGTTTTGTCCCCTTCTCTTCTTCCCCTTCCCTTTGTTATTTCCAGAGCTGGGAAAGAAGATGAATTGTAGGGAAAAGGGACCTAAGATAGAAACAAACAAAACCGCAAGTTTTGATTGATAGAAGTCCTTTCTGGCTTTTTAACCTTAATCCAGCCCTTTCCTGTTTGTTCTGACCTATGGCCCTGAGCAAATAGCAATCAATCAATAAGTATTTATTAAGCACTTATTCTGTTCCAGGCGCTGTGCCATGTGCTAGAAATACCAAGATAAAAAACGAAACACAGGGATTGCCCTATATGTATGGAACTTAAAACTGAGTAGGAAAAGAACATGTATATATCTACACATACACATACATATATATACACATATATATATACACACATATATATATACACACATACATACACATTACATTATATTAAAATATTATAATATAATATATTGTATTTTATATATTATATCATTTTATATATTATATTCCAAATAAGTACAAGGTAGCTTGGGAAGGAGGAAACCAATGGTTGCAGGGGATTAATTAAGGTGATACTTGAATTGAGTCCTAAATATGAAGACAAAAAACCTACATGGGAAAATAGAGAGAAGACCTGGTGAAGTGGAAGAAAGCTTTTCTTTCCATGTGTATGGTTTTTTTTCTCTCTTATTGGACTGGGGAAAGCGACTAGCCCTCCCTGCTGCTTTATGGTTCCCCAGCCCCTGGCATGACCCAAAGGCCAGCCTGTGGACTACTAGTAACAGCTGCAACCCATCCAGACAGTCTTCCTTTCACAAGCGTATTTATTATTCTTTGCCCATCCCTCTGCTCCCTCCCCACCAACAGCCTAAAATATTTTTTTAACATAAAAACTCCAACCACTGCTGGAAACCAACCCTAAAGTTAGCCCAGGGTGTGGGAGTTGCCAGAGGAAATTGCCAGAGTACAGGCAGGACAGTCAGAAGGAGGAGAAAAACTCAGCCACCAAGTCTCTCTCCATGGGATCCATGGGCATGGAGTGAGAGGCATGGGTGAGGGTGGGCAGGTATAAGAAAGTCTCTGAAGATCTAGGCAGGGGCAAAGGGGAAAGCTGCATGTGGTGATACTTGGAGTCCCGATACTGGGTTCAGTTCAAGTCTCGGTTCTGCTAACTCCAAGAAGCAATTCCCTCCTGTCAACGGTGGCCCCAGATCACCTTCAAGCACATGGAATCTGGGAGGGAGGGAGAGAGGAAATTAGCACTTATTAAATACCTGTTATGTACTAAAAATGCTTTACAAATATTATCTTATATGATCCTCATAACAACCCTAGGAGCTAGGTACCATTATTTTCCCCATTTAACAATTGGTGATGAAAATCTGGGGATGCAAACTGAACAGATGGATGTTATTTATATGATGGCATATGGTAAGTGCCTGTTACACCTGTAGGGAGAAAGAATATAGAAGTCAAGGGGTCTGTTGTTGGCCAGTATACATAACAAGGCCAATAATAATATGGGCCAAGAAGGGAGCGGAGAGTGGACAATGACCTTGCTTCCTTCTCATAGCTTTTGTATTGCTCAACTTTTCTTGCATGCCAATTAGAGGAGATCCTGGGAGCTCCAGTTTCCACACTGCTGCTGTGGTTTTTGTTGTTGTTTTGCTTTTTTGTTGTTTTTGAGAGTCTCTGAAATAGGTTCTGGGGGTACAGGATCTCATAAAGCGTTAAATTGGGAATTTCAAGAAATTTTCTAATCCTAAATTAAATATTGTCAGGGACTATGGACAATCAGTACCAGATACATGCTGCATTCCTCTAACTAGATTTAGTCTGTGCCACTCTGGCTAGCTTTTATTGGCTTTCTTTATCCAGGTATAGTGCCTATACTTAGCAACTCGGTACTAAAAGAGTTCAGACCATCCTTGTAAGAAAGCAGACATTGGAAGTAGGAGTGGAAACTAGGAACAGTATGATGATATTGCCAGAAAACATCAGCAACTCTGGATCATCAGAGGTGTGACTGCATGTGTCCTCTGCAATTGTTACCATCTCTACTGCTGATAACTTATAGAAGAATGTATTCCATAGAGGAATCACTTTCTTTGATATGCTATTTCGTTAAATGCCTTTTATTTGAATTAATGTGCTAGCTGGTAAAAGTAAACACATCAGTTTGGGATAGTGGGAAGGTTTTAAATGAATGTTGATTCACCATGTCTTGAACTTGGGGTAACTATCCGAGAGATCTACGTGTGAAAGGTGGTACTACCTGAATTGCGTGAGTGAGTTCCTTAAAGAGTTTGGGTCTCTTAAATAAAGATCCCAGTGTGGCCTTAGGAGGGGGGCAGTGATTAGAGGTTTCAGACTGACCCAAACCTCCAGACCCATAAGTCGTCTGCTGTCTCCCGTGTTTCATCCTGTTCTCTATCCAGGCCACAAAATAAGAAAAGCCTTACTGATACTCAAGACTGAAATAATCTTAATCCTGTTTTAGGTTGGGTGGGCAGTGGGAGAAGAGACCCTGTCCCCCTACCCCACTCACCTCTGCCTGCCATCAGACTCTCTCTTCCATGTGCAAAAAGACTGAAGATCTTTCTGTTTTAAGAGCTCCACATAGAAATCCCCTAGCCATCTGCTGAAGAAAACAAACAAAACATAGGTGACAGGATGAAATTAAATCAGGAGGGATTTAGATATTAGCAAGGTGATTAGCAAGATATTAGCAAGATTTCAGTGATGGCTTCAGAGGTAAGGCATCCAAATGAATCACCAAGGGAGAAGAGGAAGTCTCCATTGAGAGAAGTTTCTTGAAAGAAGAGACTACCAGTATGCTTGGGCTGTGTTTGGACTCACCAGCCTGTCTTTCCAGTCTTATTCCACTCTTCATCACGATCTCTGCATTCCAGGCTCACTGACCAACTTGCTGTTCCCTAACTCCCTAACTTACATCTCTTAATTCTCTCTTTCATCAGACTGGACTTGGAGAATCCTTAGCTTCTTTCAATGCTTAGCTTAGGTGCTTTCCCTTTCCTTAGTCCCCCTCTGCCCCTAGGCATTACTGCTTTCTTCCTCCTCAAATTATATTCTTTGGGTTTTTTTGTTTGTTTACCTGCTGTATCACTGAGTGAAATGTAAGCTCTTTGTGGTCAGGAACTGTTTTTAATTTTTGTCTCTGTATCTCCACAACTAATTGCACATAATAGGCATTTAATAAATGTATATTAAGTTATATTAAAGCAGGAAAAATGCTGGCATCACCTAACAAAGGCTCTGACAAATTTATTCATATGACAATGTAATAGATGTGTGGGGCAGCTAGGTGGCACAGGAGATAAAGCACCAATCTTGGTGGATTGTCAGAAAGACTAATTCCCGAGTTCATATTGGACCTCAGACACTCACTGGCTGTGTGACTCTGGCCAAGTCACTTAATCCTGTTTGCCTCAGTTTCCTCATCTGTAAAATGAGCTGGAGAAGGAAATGGCAAACCATTCTTTGCTTAAAAACAAACAAAAAAAACCCCACCAAATGAGGTTACAAAGAGTCACACATGACTGAAAATGACTGTACACACCCATACACAATAGGTGTGTGAGATAATATAAGCTGTATTTGTACTTGGCCCATGAGACACTTGAGATGAAGCCTATGGAAAAACAGGGTGTCAGTTATTTAATTATCCAATAAAGGATGGTATTTAACTTGTCCACCAGGTGGCAATATACTCAAGAGACCCAACAAGTGGTTTCAATAGGGTCCTACCACTGTTCATGCTCAACTTGCCTTTCTATTAAAGGTACATAAGCCTCCCATACTGCCAAGTTGCTTTCATGAGCAACTTAAAATTTATGTTGACTGGATTCCAAATTGAGACCAGAAGGTTATGAAATAGGATCAGAGATACTAGAAAATTATAGAAAAGTATATGACTCCATTCCTACCCTTTTCCTGAACTGTCCCTTCTCAGTCGATGCCCTGCCCCGCAGACAGGCACTCAGTGTAGTCACTCAATTCACTATGATCACGTGCTTCAATAGACATTGCAAAATTGTAAAGAAAATTGTCAATCTCTCCTCACATAGGGGGTATCTATCCGACTATCTCCCAGCAACCTCTGCCTGCTTGTCCTCCTTCCTTTCATTTCTAGAGTGCCAGGGGGACATTCCTTAGACACTTGATCCCCACAGGCCATGAGAAAAATGAAGGGTCAATACTATCATAGAGGATAAATAAAGGAGGGGGTGCTAGGGCAAGTTTCAGGTCCAGGACTAGGACAGGAAAAGCAAAGGGAGATCAGAGTGAGGATTTATTCTCACCACCCCTTGCACACCAACTATGGGGATGATTTTTAAAATGTTTTAATATTTTGACTTGAACAACACCAAAAGCCCTAAATATGTCCATGTACAAAGGATTAAAAAAAGAATTTTGTAAAAAGAAACTGGGAAGCTCATTACATACAACTTGTTGCTGTTGGGGTTTTGTTTTTGTTTTAGGGGAGTTTTTTTATAAAATAAATACTAAATTCAGAAAGTTAGTTTTAAAATCTATCCCTGCTTATCTGTTTCTCTCTAAATCTTCTTCTGCTCTTTTCTGTGCATTTTAAAAAGAGTTTCATTGTTCAAAGTGGTTACATAACTCTAATAGTAAAGATCATACAATAAAAAAATTAAAAAAGAAGCAGATTGTATGGCTTTCACAGCTAAGGGTAGGAGATATATTCTTAACCAAACAAGGGATAGAGGCAATTACAAAAAGTAAAATAGATGTCTTTGACTATATAAAACTGAAAAACTTCTGCACAAACAAAATGAATGCACACTGATTAAGAAGGAAAACAGTCAAATGGGAAAAAATCTTTGAAACTAATTTCTCAGGTAAGTGATATCCAAGATATATAGACAGCATATATATTTACATATAGAAAGATAGATAGATGATAGATATGTATATACATATACATATTGTATAAACCAAAAGTCATTACCCAATAGATAACTAGTTAAGGGATATGAAAAAAACACTTCTCAAAAGAAGAATTGCCAGCTTTTAACAACTATGTGTCACAACTTCTTCAACCATTCCTCAATTGTTGGGCATTCACTGAAGTCTCCAGGGTTTTGTTTTGTTTTGCTGCCACAAAAAGAGCTACTGTAAATATTTTTGCACATAAATGTAGTTTTCCCCTTTCTTTGATTTCTTTTGGGTATAGGCATAGCAGTGGAATAGCTGGGTCAAGGGTTTTTTTTTTTCCATAAAATTCCAAGCCTTCTTTCTCCATGTATACCTTACCTAGGAACCACAGCTTGTTCCATTCACCAAAAATATTCAACCAGAGAGAATTCTTTTTCCAGCTGTAGACTAACTCTACTTAGGCTTATGGCTTCCACCTGCCCCAAATGTCCACCTACTTAGCCAAGGGAAAAGGAGAGGGAGTCTCTGAGACACTGTGTAGATTGTAAGTCAACTTTACCTTCTTTTAGTGTTCCCAGTCCCATTTTGGGCCTTGCAGCTTGTTAGACCAAGGCTTTTTTTTATAGGAAATTTGATCATTTGGGGGTTTTCCCCTTTCCATTCTCCGAATTGTTTTGTGGGATGGGGACAGAGGGTGGAAGAGAATGGCTCCAGAAGATCACAGATGCAAAGAATTGGAAACTGAGGGGATGCCATCAATTGGGGAATGTCTGAACAAGTTGTGGTACATGAATGTAATGGGATACTATTGGGCTATAAGAATGATGAGCAGGCGGATTTCAGAAAAACCTGGAAAGATTTAAATGAACTGATGCTGAGTGAAGTGAACAGAAGCAGGAGAACATTGTACACAGTAAGAGCAACATTGTGCAATGATCAACTTTGATAGACTTAGCTCTTCTCAGCAATACAATGACCTAAGACAATTCCAAAAGACTCATGATAGAAAATGCTGTTCAGGGGTGGGGAATCTATGGCCTCCAGGCCACATGTGGAACTCTAGGTCCTCAAATATGGCCCTTTGAATCCAAACTTCACAGAATAAATCCCTGTAATAAAAGGATTTGTTCTGTAAAACTTGGACTCATCAAAAGGCCACACCCAATGACCTAGAAGGCCACAGGTTCCCCACCCCTCTATCCACATCCAGAGAAAGAACTATGGAGTCTGAATGCAGATCGAAGCATACTATTTTCTCTCTTTATTATTTGTTTTATTCTTCCTCATGGTTTTCCCCTTTTGTTCTGATTCTTCTTTCACAACATGACTAATGTGGATGATTGTACATGTATAGCCTATATCAGATTACTTGTGAACTTGAGGATGGAGTAGGGGAAGGAGGGAGAGAGGAAAAAAATTGGAACTCAAAATCTTATAGAAGTGAATATTGAAAACTATCTTTACCTGTAATTAAAAAAAATACTATTAAGTGAAAAAGTTTTTAAAATGTTTGAAGCACTAAAATAATAAAACATAACAAAAATAAAAATTATTTCAAAAAGAGAAGGCCATGTGGATTTGATGCTGAACACCCACTATCTACCTACCTTCCACTTTTCACCACCTCCCACAGTGTAGCTGGTAACGGTACTCAGTGAAGAGCCTAGAAAATCTTAACTCCTGAGTCAAACCCACCACCTAGTGGCAAGATCAGAACTATGTCTAAGCCAATAGAGTTTCTGCTTGGAGGTACTGTTCTGGCTTTCTCCTTCCATACTTCTTCAAGCATGTCTTTCTGTCTCTTCTTGATGGGTTTTATTGTCGATATTCAGAAATGCTAATGATTTATATAGATTTATTTCATATCCTGCAGTTTGCAAATAACAGTGGTGATAATGGATATCCTTGATTTATCCCTGATCTTATTGGAAAAGCCTCTATCCACATTACATATGATCTTGACTCTTGGTTTTAGATATATCCTATTTACTATGTTGGAGCCAGTAGCATACTGTAGCATGTGCAGTGACCGTACCCTAATAAACCATTTCAGCTGATGGGCTAAACCAGGTGGAGGGTAACCAACAGGCTTCAAACACATCAGTGATTTAGGGGGATGCCTACACCAAGGATGTGAAGACTTCCTCTGGCTGAATGGGAGGATGAGAACAATTTGTTCCAGTGGCCACGAAGGCGGTTGAAACAGGCACTGTGGCGAGCTTGGCCAGATATTAAAGACACCAATGTCATCTACTGCATCCAGTCATCCTGAGTTTTGTCCTGCCGCTGCACTTCAATGACTCAGGAAGAGACAGTGAAGCTGATGATTTCGCAAAACTCTGCTTCATTTAAATCCAATTTCCTCAAAAATCAAGAATCACCCATGATGTCATTGGTCCTCTTCAAAAAAGACGAACAACAATATTTTAGAAAGAGCCAGAAGAGCCAGTGAGTAGAGTCTAGGGGCCTTAGGATTTAGAAATAACATCAGGGCCAGAACCAGAAGGCCTTTTGTTTCACAGCTGTGCCTAATAATCCTATGGCATCCCACCTGACCCTGGTTTTGGTCAGGTACCTATAGAAACATGTAATTCTCTCTGACTTCCTCACCATATCCCTATTTCCCAATAGAACTTCCCTGTGTCAATTATAGCATAGACTCTGATTTGTGGATTTAATGTATCTATCTTTCAGTTCTTCCTCACTTATTGACTCTCTCAGGGGTTAAGTTCCTCCAGGGCAAGGCATCCACTTCTGATGATGTGTAATTCCTTTATTGGTCCCTTGACCCCCAAGAAGATAGCAAGAAGTGCTGGTATTCAAAAAAAAATTACCCATTGAGCCAGAACAAATGGCCACTGAGTAGACTTTAAAGGGTAACTCCATCCTCTGGCATACTTTTTCTTCCCATCTGCCAACTGCCAACAATAAGATCTCTTTTATGTTTTCCATTACCTATGGCAGCTGCTTACACATGGTAGCTAGAACATGTGCTCAGGTAGGTGAACCTGAATCAGGCTCTTAAGGCCCTGATTGGCTCTTCTACTTTGTGGGTTTTTCCCTGGGCATAGATGGCTGAACAACAATTCTAAAATCGATGTTTCCTGGCTGGGAAGCAACCTCACCAGTCTGAAACATGCTGCAATGCAGGAGATGAACGTTCCCTGTACAATGCTTCTCACGGGAAACGATGACCTTTGGCAAGAGGAATAGTCTATAAAACATGGATCTTGAGGAAGTTTTCAGACAGTGAAGAGCCAAGGTGGAACCATGACTAAATGTTTCATGTTTTGATCTTATTTTTTTTAAAGTATTACTTCCCGGGTAATAGAAGTCATAGGTTATTGTGTTGTGTTTTGTCTTTGTTAATGTGCACTTAAGAGTCTTGATTGTTCTAGGCATTTCTTTTTCATAAAGAATGTATGAAGAAAGATCAGGACTGAGAAAAAGCCATTAGATCTGGCAATCACAAGATCTTTGGCAACTTTGGAGAGAACAGTTTCAGTTAAATGATGAGATCAGAAGATAGATAAGAGAGTTAAAAAGAGAGTGAGATAAAAGGAAGTAGAGATATCTATTGTTTAAGAATAACAGAAAGGAGAGATGTGGATCTATAGCTATAGAGAATGGATGGATCAAGTGAGGGTTTCTTAAGGATGAGGGAGACAAGAACATGTTTGTAGGTAGTAGAAGAGGGTAGAGAGAGTAGAAATAGAGTTGAAGATAAGTAAAAGAGTGTGGATGAGAGAGGTGGCAATCTGTTAGAGAATTTTGTATGGAATAGGATCACTTGTGCATGAGGAGGGGGTTGCCTTGGTAAAGAGAAAGGCCACCTCATTATGTGAGATAGGGGTGAAGGAGGAGATAGAGGTAGAAGACATCTGAGTGATGTGAAATGAGAAGGGGAGAAGAGGGAGCTCTTAGTGAATGGCTTCAGTTTTTTTCAGTAAAATATGAGGCAAGGCTCTTAGCTAACAAGGTTGTGAAGGAGTTGGAACCATGGAAGGTTTGAGCACAGATGAAAAGGTTTGCAAGAGCTACTGTGGTGAGTGAAATAGTGAGTTAATTAGGGAGGTGGTGGGGGAAGCAGCAATGAGGGGCCAGTTGCAGTTATATGATATAAATTTGTAGTTTATCCAGTCAATACAATTTTGGGATTTTTCTCTAGCTTCATTCTGCAGAAGTGTAGAAGTAAAGTGTAGAAGTAAAGATAATGGATAGTGAGAAGAGTAGAGACAATGGATAGTGGGAGTGAGCCAAGGCTAAGGCTTAGTGCAGCAAGATTTTTGATGCAAGGTAACAAGAGATTCAAGAGAAGAGAGTAGTATAGAGCTGAACTCATTTACCAAGAGGTCAAGATGGGGAAGGGAGGAGAGTGTAGCTAAGTGTAGGGACAATGGGCTGGGAAAAAACTGAGGGGTAGAGAATGGAAGAGTAGAATTTGGGGTTGCGGGACAGAGGCATAATGACAATAGATTGTGATCAGGTAAGATAATAACAATTCATGAACATGGAAATTTTTGCCTTTGTGGGTGAAGATAGGATCAAAAATATAACCATCTCTATATGTAGCTGGTATGGAATGGTGGGGTAAATTATTTGAAATTACCTGTGTTAAGTGCAGGGGATGCAAAGACAATTTTAAAAAATACTCCACACTTCAAAAATACCATTCTACTGGAATATTCTCATCCTAAGTATGCCAACCTTTAACAGAAACTAGTCTATCTATATCCTCCTTGCATGTAGACACTCTCTATATAACCTCCTCTATAACTTTACAGACTTGTGCATGGAAGATGTTGGGGCAGATTCCAGTCAATCATAGGCTTTCTGAGAATAAGCACATTTTCTACATACTCTATATCCTCTCAGAGTACCAACTATAGAGTTTTAGACACAATGGTCATTAGGTTGGGGCTTTTGAACGAGATATTTGTCTATTTACAGAGTCAGGGAACTTTTGACTCCAAAAAAGCTAAACTTCACTCCCCAAAATAATAACACATGGCCTAGGGGTCAGGAGTGCTGAGTCATAATCCTTCCTCTCCCCCATGTTAGTTTTTAGACTCTAGGGTTATCTAAGTAAACAATCATATCATATGTATAAAGTGATAGTTTTGTTTCCTCTTTGTCCTTTTTCAATTTTTTTATTGTTTTATTATATGTATTATCTTAACGCTGTAACTAGCATTTTAGTATAATATTGAGTAGTAATGGAAAAATGGACATCCTTGCTTTACTCCTGATCTTAATGGAAAGGTTTCTAGCTTGTACCCATTACAGATAATGCTTTCTGTTGGTTTTGGATTGTACTTATTATTATTAATTTAATTTATTATTATTACTACTTATTTTAAAGATAGTTCCATTTATTCCTATGCCTTTCAGTATTTTTTTAAAAACAGGAATAGGTCTTGTAATTTTATCAAAAGCTCTTTTTGCATCTATTGAAATAATCATATTATTTTGGTTCTTTTTATTATTAATATGACAAATTATTTTTCTTAACATTGAACCAGCTCTGCACTCCTGGTATAAATCCAGCCTGGTTATAACATCTGATCTTTGTAATATATTGCTGTAGTCTCACTGGTATTATTTTTTATACAAATAATCATTAAAGAAATTGGTCTATAGTTTCTATTTTGACTCTCTCTTTAGGTATCAAGACAATATTTACATCATAGAAGGAAATTGGTAAGACTCCTTTACCTATTTTTTTCAAACAGTTTATGTAAGACTTAATTGTTATTTAAATGTTTGCTAGAATTTGCATGTAAATCCATCTAGTCCTGGGGTTTTTTCTTAGGAAGTTACCCATGGTTCATTCAATTTCTTTTCTTTCTTTCTTTCTTTTTTTTTTAGTCAACAAAAGACTTAAGTATTCTGTTTCCTGTTCTGTTAATGTGGGCAATTTATGGTTTTGTGAATATTCATCCATTTCACTTAGATTGTTAGTTTTATTGACCTATAGTTGGATGAAATAGCTCCTAATAATTTGCTTTTATTTCCTCCTCATTGGTGATTAATTAATATTTTTCATTTTTTGATACTGGTAATTTGGTTTTCTTCTTTTTTTGAAAAAAATCAAATGCTAATGGCTTACCTATTTTATTATTATTTTTTAAAAACAGCTCCTAGCTTTATTAGTTCAATACTTCCAACTTTCAATTTTGTTAATCTCTCCTTTAATTTTTAAGATTTCTATTCTGCTGTTTAATTGGTGGGTTTTAATTTGTTGGCTTTGTAGGGTTTTTTTTTTCAGTTGCATGATTAATTCTTTAATCTGCTCTTTTTTGATATAAGTGTTTAGAGATATAAATTTTCCCATAAGTTCTGCTTTGGCTACATCTCATAAATTGTTGTATGTTGACTCGTTGTTATCTTTAATGAAATTATTGATTGTTTCTATGACCTATTTATTGACCCACCCTTTCTTTAGGATTACATTCAAGTTTCCAATTACTTTTTTTTGAGGGAGGAAGGCAGGGCAATTGGGGTTAAGTTACTTGCCCAAGGTCACACAGCTAGTAAGTTGTGTTGGTAAGCAAAATGGGCTCTTAGCACTTAGTTCAACAAGTGCCCTTGAAGAGTTTGGCTTTGTTTCTTTTGAGTAATTCAGTGTATTTCATTGAGTCTTACTAAGTGCTAAGCCCCAGGCTCTAACCCCTATTAGGTATTAACCCAACCTATGTGGATGTGAACCTCCCAGGGTCCTAAGGGGAGGGGCTAACTCAAGAGCCAATCATAGCAGCCTAAGTTCTGATCATTCAGATGAAGTTTGATGATGTCTGAAGCCCTATTAGAAGAGAGGACAGAGCCATTTGCACGGGGCTCTCACTCAAGATGGTGTTGATGTAGAGACTCCAGGCAGCTGTAGCTAAGGGCCCTCCAGCTTGTAACCCAGATGCTGAGACCTTGTTGAACTCTGGTAACTATGTATTGGGATTTGAATTAGACAAGGTCTGTCTGTTGATGTTTGGCATTTGTTTGTATTTATTCTGAAGTTCAGGGTGCTGGCTTTTCCCCCTGAACTAAGTGAATGATATTTGTATGCTGAATTAAAGTAAGCTTGTCAACCCCTTCACGTAGCTTTCCTTAGTTAAGCAGATCAAAAGAACCTGTGCTTTTGCAGCATGCTGGTAGCGTTCTTGTTGTTGGGCTTTCACTCCCACAACAGCTGCTAGCCGTATTGTTGAAACATAAGTGTGTCAAGTGTCTGAGGCCAGATTTAAACTCAGGTCCTCCTGACTCCAGGGCTGGTGCTCTACTCACTGCGCCACCTAGCTGCCCCCCGTTACTTTTTTTTAAAATTTGTTTTATTTATTTAATATTTTAGTTTTCAACATTGATTTCCACAAGATTTTGAGTTACAAATTTTCTCTCCATTTCTACCCTCCCCCCCACTCCAAGATGGCATATATTCTGATTGCCCTGTTCCCCAGTCAGCCCTCCCTTCTGTCACCCCACTCCTCCGCCATCCCCTTTCCCTTTACTTTCTTGTAGTGCAGGATAGATTTCTATGCCCCATTCCCTATATATCTTATTTCTCAGTTGCATGCAAAAACAACTTTTTCTTTTGAGCATCTGATTTTAAAACTTTGAGTTCCAAATTCTCTCCCCTCTTCCCTTCTCACCCACCCTCCCTAAGAAGGCAAGCAATTCAACATAGGCCACACATGTATCATTATGTAAAACACTTCCGCAATACTCATGTTGTGAAAGGCTAACTACATTTCCCTCCATCCTATCCTGTCCCCCTTTATTCAATTTTCTCCCTTGACCCTGTCCCTTTTCAAAAGTGTTTGCTTTTGATTCCCTCCTCCCCTGATCTGCCCTCCCTTCTATCATCCCCCCTTTTTTATCTTCTTCCCCCTACTTTCCTGTGGGGTAAGATACCCAACTGAGTGTGTATGTTATTCCCTCCTCAGGTCAAATCCGATGAGAGCAAGATTCACTCATTCCTCCTCACCTGCCCCTTCTTCCCTTCCTACAGAACTGCTTTTTCTTGCCACTTTTATTTGAGATAATTTACCCCATTCTCTCTCTCCCTTTCTCCCTCTCTCTATATATTCCTCTCTCATCCCTTAATTTAATTTTATTTTATTTTATTTTAGATATCATCCCTTCATATTCAACTCATCCTGTGCCCTCTGTCTACATATATGTATATTCCCTTCAACTACCCTAATACTGAGAAAGGTCTCATGAGTTACACATATCATCTTTCCATGTAGGAATATAAACAAAACAGTTCAACTTTAGTAAGTCCCTTGTGATTTTTCTTGTTTACCTTTTCATGCTTCTCTTGATTCTTGTGTTTGAAAGTCAAATTTTCTATTCAGCTCTGGTCTTTTCACTGAGAAAGCTTGAAAGTCCTCTATTTTATTGAAAATCCATATTTTGCCTTGGAGCATTATACTCAGTTTTGCTGGGTAGCTGATTCTTGGCTTTAATCCTAGCTCCTGTGTTATCCTGATTGTGTTTCCATAATACTCAAATTGTTTCCTTCTGGCTGCTTGCATTATTTTCTCCTTGACCTGGGAACTCTGGAATTTGGCAACAATATTCCTAGGAGTTTTCTTTTGGGGATCTTTTTCAAGAGGTGATTGGTGGATTCTTTCAATTTCTATTTTACCCTCTGGCTCTAGAGTATCAGGACAATTTCCTTGATAATTTCTTGAAAGATTATATCTGGGTTCTTTTTTTGATCATGGCTTTCAAGTAATCCAATAATTTTAAAATTATCTCTCCTGGATCTATTCTCCAGGTCAGTGATTTTCCCAATGAGGTATTTCACCTTGTCTTCCATTTTTTCATTCCTTTGGTTCTGTTTTATAGTATCTTGATTTCTCATAAAGTCACTAGCTTCTGCTTGCTCCAATCTAATTTTTTTTAAGTTTTAAGAAAAAAAAATCACAAAACTGTATTTCAGTTTTAACTGTTATAGAAGACCATCACCTAAACACTATGTGACAACTCCCCACCATGCCCTTTTCAGCCCCATTTCAGGGAGGAGACAGAGCACTCCTTCCCCTCTGGCCTCAGTTCTTGTCCTCCTCTTTCTTTTCCTTTTTGCCATCCTTGGTAGCTTGTGAGGCTAGTGACCCCATGGCATTGCCTATGGCCTCATTATTGGGGTCCACGCCTGGCAGATTCTCCAGAACACTCTGTAGCAACTCAGGGTCTTGCATCACATCGTAATTATCTTCCTCCTTGGCAGGCTCAGAGGTATCCATGGCTGAGCTGGCATCGATGTCACCTGACTCTGCCTGAACAAACTCAGCTCCCTGCAAGAACATCTGCATGGCATACGCAATCTGCTCTTCTTCAGTCATGCTGCTTAAGTCAAGGAGTCCACTCTGACCAAACTCCTGCTGACTGATGATCATCTTTAGCAGGGAATCATCTGAATCTTTGGTTCCAGCTGTGGCAATCCCAGCCTTAGCAGCAAAGGCTGCTGCTGCCTGTCTTGCCTCCTCCTCTTGCCTCTGTTGCTGTTCTTTCATGGATACATGAAGGGCCAGGGCTAGTTCAGGATCAGCACTGGAATCCACCCCAAACTCAAAGTTGCTGGCCTCTAACCCCAACATGGCACCACCTTCTCCAGACAGGATAGGGGAGCTGATGAGGGCATCAGCCAAGCTGGGCCCAGGGGGTACCATCACCAGATGCGAGCTGGTCCCATCCTTGCCACTTAGTGTGTTCAGGAAGGCTGTCATTCTGTCTGTGTTTGCTTCCTCCTCCCCAAAGCTGATAATGTCAACATTCACTTTCTCTTTCTTTAGCCACTTTGCTAGCTTAACCAGATCCTTCTCATTGTCTTCTACTGGGCTGCCCATAAAAGCAATGACCTGCAGCTTGTGATTCTTGCCTTGTCTGTGTTTCAGATACAAATGGGCATCGTGAATGCCAGTACAGAAGGTAATCTTGCCCTTGGGTTGAACTGTGTGGAGCTTGGACAAAATTCGGCCAGTGTCAGGGGTTAGTGTAGTAAGTACCTCACAGTCATTAGCCAGTGTGATGAGTCCCACGTTGTTCTTGGTGTTGCTTCTGTCTTGGAGTGACATACTATGTTGACTGCATCCTGCTGGGCCTGTAGCTGTGCGGGCAGGAAATCCCCATTCCACATGTACTCACTGTTATCAACACACACCATAGTGCTTTCCAACATCATCTTGCCTCCTTCCTCCCTCCCCAACCGCCCAATCTAATTTTTAAGGTGGTATTTTCTTCAGTTGTTTTTTGGACCTCCTTTTCCATTTGGCTCATTCTGCCTTTCAAGGCATTTTTCTCCTCATTGGCTTTTTGGAGATCTTTTGCCATTTGGGCTATTCTTTTTTTTAAGGTGTTATTTTCTTCAGTATTTTTTTGGGTCTCCTTTAGCAAATCATTGACTTGTTTTCATGGTTTTCTTGCATCTCTCTCATTTCTCTTCCCAATTTTTCCTCTACTTCTCTTACTTGCTTTTCCAAATCCTTTTTGAGCTCTTTCGTGGCCTGAGACCAATTCATATTTTTCTTGGAGGGTTTTGATGTAGGTTCTTTGACTTTGTTGACTTCTTCTGGCTGTATGTTTTGATCTTCTTTGTCACCAAAAAAAGATTCTAGAGTCTGAGTCTGAGTCTGAGTCTGCCTTCTTTTTCACTGCTTGGCCATGTTCCCAGCCGACTAATTGGCCTTTGAGCTTTTTGTCAGGGTATGACTGCTTGTAGAGTAGAGAGTACTTTGTTCCAAGCTTGAGGGGCTTCGCTGCTGGTTTCAGAGCTACTTCTACTCCACTGTCACTGCAAGCTCTGCCACAGTAGTGCTCCTCCTTCCCTAAGAACCGCCAGCCAGGATTGCAACCCAGATCCAAGCAGGACAAAGCAAGCTCTGCACTCCTGCTCTGGTCTGCTGCTTGATTCATCCCACTGTGTGAGCCAGGGACTCTAGAAGCAGCTGACACTGGAGCTCTGGAAGCAGCTGCAGGAGCTTCCTGCTGCTGCTGCCACCACCACTGCACCACCTCTGCCACCCCCAGGGTTGGGACCAGACCACTTTATAACTCCATCTAGCAGTTTTCCCACTAACCTGCTCATGGTCTTTGGCCTTTGTGGGTTGAGAAGTCTGCTCAATGATTCATGGCCCTAAGGCCTACTCTGGGCCAACTACCAGTCTGGTCTGTCCTAGAGCAGGCCACACTGGGCTATGCTCTACTTCCAGCACTGTACGATAGACCCTTCCCAGTGACCATCCAGGCCATCCTGGGCTGGAGACCTGCTTCCCTCTGCTATTTCATGGGTTCTGCGGCTCTAGAATTTGTTCAGAGCCATTTGTACAGGTGTTTGGAGGGATTTGGGGGAGAGCTTAAGTGAGTCCCTGTTTTCCAGCCACCATCTTGGCTCTGCCTACCAGATTTCCCCCAATTACTTTTTAATCTATACTTCAAAGGTCCTTTAATGAGGGGAAAGGGGGGCATAAACATGGTACCCTCGGCTTCTCCAGGTTATATAAACTTTTATTTGGAAAAACAGGAAGAAGAAAGATGAAGAGGATAAAATGCTTGGGCAGAGCTGGGCAGGGGTAGGGGATTTGGAATGATAACATACAGTTCATTCTGCCCCTTGTGATTCCTGAAGTTCCCATTACCTTTCAAGTTGAGTGGCTCTTTCCAAAACTCAACTCAATGAATATAAAGCCATAAAGTGGGTAATATGAATGGAGAAGATCAAGACGGGGTGGTTACCCAGTTGACCTGTCTCTGCTCTAGCCCACCCCTGAGCACCAATGAGCTCATGTCTATAGTAGGATAACTAGTTGTAACTGTGATGATGAAGCAAACCTGGAACAGGACAGAGGTGAGAAATGATCAGCCTTCTCCTTAGGAATGTAGTGCCCAATTAAAACCACCACCCTGATGGAGGCTGCTGCCCTAAGTCTGGCAGATGTCCAGGCTCTTTTAAAAGTACCCCTAGGTGATGAGGAGGAGGCAGGTGATTTTGGAATGCCTCCCTTCCGTTTCTGTGAGAGGGGCTATGGCTATATGTGGGATTATTCTGCTGGAACCTTGGGCAACTCTTCTCCTTCCTCTCAAAATATGCCAAAATGTCCAGAAGTTCACTTGTTAAGCAGACAAGATGACATGAAGAACAGATTTCAGTCTGAGGGGCAAAAAAATACAGTTTCCTGAAAGCAAGTTCTCAGGTCTCTGTAATCCATCCTACAGAGATGGATGGCCAATTTTTTTCTCTCTCTCCTAACGTTACTAAAAGTAAGAATTGCAATCGGAAGGAATGAGAAGAGGTATGAATTACTTCCAAACTAACAGGGATGTGAGCCCTTAGAACAAGAGAACAGGAAAACCCGAAGGATCTCCTTGTTTGGACATCTATGGATTCCCGTCTGCCATGTGATTGTTAGTTTTATATGTTGTTGTGGCTGTTTGCAAAGTACATAAGATTCAGAGCTGTAAAGGACCTTAGGAGTCATCAAGTCCTTCCCCTTATTTTGTAATTAAGGAGATGGAGGTTAAGAGAGGTTAAATGACTTTCTCAGAGACCCACAGATAGGAAGTCAGACCCAGATTTTCCTGACTCCAACTAGAGCACTTAATCCATGGTCCAATAGCCAAGCATCATGCACCTCCAAAGTAGCTTAAAACTACCTCTCTATCCAAAGGCTAAATTTCCCTAAAGACAAGGAGGAAAATTGATTTAAAAAGAATATGAGCCTCTAGGCTAAAGGAGTTACCTTCTTGCAGAGTAGCATAGCAGTTCGACTGTCATTGCTATAAAGATGATTCTCATTTTCTATATATCTAGTCCTACTCTCTCTCCTGCACTCCAGTCTCACTTCACCACCTCTTTATTGGATAGTTCAGAACTAGATGTTCTATGGACATCTCAAATTCCACATGCCCCAAACAGAACTCATTATCTTCTCTTGCACCTCCACCCCACTCTAATTCCTTTACAATTTACCTATTTGTACCACCATGCTTCCAGTCATGCAGGTCAAAAAATAATGAATTAAATGTTCTCTGCATCGCACTTTCGAATACTCCCAGGGTGCACCAGTCAACTCCCCAATTAATGTCTTGCTAGCTAGTCTTGCTAACAATACAGTAACAGAATGATACAGTCAGATCACTCACCAGCATAAAGAAATTAAAGTCAGAAATTGCTTTGCTTAATTCTTTCCTTTCTCATCCCATCACAGCAGCTTAGGGGGAAATAGAACACATAATGTACAATAAATATATTGACTTCAAAACTTTGGGGAGCCATACTACTTTCTCTTAGGGAAGCAACTAACAGGCAATAAAATCATGGGAACTACATAAACACAAGATTCTTACTGCCATCTCTCATAACTATCTTCAATCTTGGATAGGATTCTGGAATTTCAAGATACCATGGCCTGATCAATATTACTTGCTTCTTACTCCCCATCTCTTCCCACCATCTTTGCTGCCCCATACCAACCTACCTCAGAGACTTGCAACATTTTTTAAACTCCTAACACTGCATATCACTCACCTAGTGATATCATCATGCTGCAGACTCATATATCACCTTCTGAGAAGTATAATCCAAATAATTTTCCCATTAACTCTCTTTTGGTCTCAATAATGAGAAATAAATTCTGTCTATGAACATGTTCTCTATGTCATATTATTCAAACAGGACTGTGGTTATGGCTGGCTATAGGCTTAAATAGTATAAAGTAAAAGGATTTAAAGCCAGAAAGCCCCTTACAAATCATCTATCCATCTATCCCTTTCATTTTCTAGGTAAGGGAACCAAGGCAAAGGAAATCTGGTCACAAAGTAAGAATTTAACTCATATTTTCTGACCCCAAGCACCATAGCATTTTCGTTAGTTCATATTTTTCCCCAAATGGAATATAAGCATCCATTCTTCATTTGATGACCATTTAATGTAAGCTCCTTAATGGCAGAGACCATCTTATTTTTTTTATTCATATCCCCGGTGCTTTGCACAATGCCTGGCACACAGGAAACACTTAATAAATGCTTTTTTTCATTGTTTCATTTATTCTTTCAGGACCTGCTGGGGCAAAGAATTGTGTTTGATGCTAGGGGAGGTATAATCAAGATGTGGTACCTGCCCTCATAGAATTTACATGGCCCTGAAGAGGGGGAAAGAGAACACATAATATACAATAAATATATTGACCTCAGAACTTTGGGGATCCATGTTTTCTTCAGTGTAGCCATGGCTGAAAAGATTAATCTTCTGTTATCAGCCTTCTAGTGATGAGCCTCTGCAAATTGAACTTGGACAATTGATTGATCAACAATGAAGGAAGGAAATAAGTGTATATTGAGTGCCTACTATGTGCCAGGCACTGTGACAAATGCTTTACAAATATTGTCTTATTTGATCCTCACAACAATCCTGCAGATTGCTGTTACTCTTCCCATTTTACAAATGAAGAAACTGAGGCAAATAGAGGTTAAGTGACTTGCTCAGGGTCACATAGCCAGTAAGTGTCTGAGGCCAGGTTTGAACTCAGATCTCCTTGACTCCAGGCCTGATGCTCTATCAACTGTGCCAGCTCACCACCTACATTTATCAAGCACTTACTGTGTGCCAGAAATTGTACCAGGGGAGATAAAGCACTTGTAATAAGACTCAAGGAAGAGCTCTGTACTCCTTGAACTTAAAATCTCTTAACAGTCTATGGCACATATACAAACAACTACAATGCACAACATTGCTTGATATTTGGAGAAATGCGAACAAATTCTTACATGACATTTGAAAGGGAAGAGCTCGTTGTTGTTGACTTGGAGGGGAATCAGGAAAGGATCCCTGGAAGAGGCAGCATTTGAGCCAGACACTAAAGGTGGTGCAGAAATTTGGCATATGAAGAGAGTGAGGGAGTTTATCCCAGGAATAGGAAACAAAGTGAACAAAGATATGGAACTGGAAAAGTGCTGGGCAAGAATAAGTCATTATATATAGCTAGTAAGTAACCTCTTACTGACTTGATTCTGCATTGTGGCTGGTTAGGAACCCTGCCGGGTCCTCTGCCCACTGCTATCTCTAGAATCATGCTGCTCTTCTCTCACCTCATATACAAGCTTCCCTTCAGGGAACTAGAGTCTCTTTATATCTGTCTGTTGCTCTTGAGTTCATCTCCTGCTCTCTCCAGATCTCCTTTTAAAGACTAATTCCAACAGCTATGAATCAGTCATTTATCCTCAAGCATGGTAGTACAAGGGGCCAAGGAGTACCCAGGACAAGGTGAGTTCACAACTTAGCAGGAAAGCAAAAGAGAATAATCACTTCTATATCACCTACTATGTGCCAGTCACTGTGCTAAGCATTTTACAAACATTATCTCATTTGATCTTCACAACAACCCTGCGAGGTAGGTGTTTATCATTATTCCCAACTTACAGTTGAGGAAACTGAGGCAAATGGAGTTTAAATGACTTGCCCAGGGTCACACAGTTAGTAGACGTCTGAGGCCACATTTGAACTTAGGTCTTCCTGACTCCAGGCCCAGAGCTCTGTCCACCACACCACCTAATACTAGTGCTGCTGTTAACAATGCCAGAATGAAGTCCTTGTTAATCTTACAAGGTAACCTAATCAAGAGAATCTCACAGGAGGTCAGAGTCTTATGACTCTCAACAAAATAGAGTGAATATGATATATTCCATGCAAAATAGATTTTATATATGAAGTATATACTGTATTAGCAAGAAATCATAACCCTAGAGGCTGCCTGCCGGTCTTTCTCTGTGCTTCCAGGTAAATCCTTTATTTAGTCCAGAGTATTTATTATGCAATTCCCAAATCTTCCCAAGGCAAAAGCTTCAAGGGTAGAGAAGATAGAATTCACAGTCCTTCTTGGGCAGTAAGGTCTTTTCTGAGTCCAATCTCAATTTCTCCTGCTGCATTTCAGTTCAATTTTTATCCTGTACTCTGTGCAAAGGGCAACTGAAAGAGATATTAAGCCCAATTGCTCCCTGCCTTGCAAGTTGATTTTGTAAAGAAACTAAACCATTTAAAGGTGCTAACCAATGAGGTACAAATGATACTGGCCTGAGTCCAAGGAGCTGACTTTGAATCTCTGCTGCTACTTACTTCTTGTGACCTTGTGCAAATCACTTTAATCTCTCCTGACCTCAGTTCCACCATCTGTAAAATGAGGCTGTTGGCTAAATGAGATCCAAAGTCCCTTGCAGCCCAAAATTCTTTGTTCCTAGTTCTTGTTTTATGGAGGAAGAAAGCGAGAACAAGAAAGATTAAGTAAGCATTCTGCCCAAGGCCTCACAGGTAGAAAGAGGAGACTAGATTTGACCCCAAGTCCCCTGCCTCCAAATTCCATCTCCAAGATTTCTTCCAGTTCTAAATACTGTCTATCGTCTGTCCCTACCCAGCCTCCCAACACAATACATCCTTATGTCTTCTCAGCCCAAGATTATTGTGATTATGGAAGTGAATGTTGAAAACCAAAAATAAATTAATTTTTTAAAAAATCTTGCTGATTTGATTCTTCCCCTGCCGCTGCATTGTGGCTAGTTAGGCAGATTATTAGATACTCTCGCCAGGGGTTCCTCTGCTAGAACAGATGGAGCAATACTGGCTGGGATAGAAGGATTGGTGAGTGAGCAGTGAGCTAACCTTTGTACATCTCTCAGACCACCTCCAAGCCATTGGTACGCTTGAGCTAGTGCTTTTACCGGCAATCACCACAAATGAGGGCTTGATTTACTGTTTTGTTGATTGCCTAGACTTAAGAAAGTGTTGATAATGCAGATAAACTTAAAAGTGTGTGCATACGTTTTTCCCCCCAGGGAGCCCAGTTGTTAAACATTTGCCAGCACACCTTTGTATTGCTCCATAAACCTTGCTTGAGCACAGCAGGAATGCCATAGAAGGATCTGGGAAGGTATTAATAGCCAGACTGGAGGCCTGGTGACTTTAGGTTAATAATAATGATAACTGGTATTTATTCAGGGCTTAAAGGTTTGCAAAGTGCTTTACATATATTCTGATGTTGGCTCCAACCTCAGGACCACAGTGGACAAAGGGACACCTGGATTCCATACCATACCCTGTGGCTTGAGGTCCCTGGGGATTTAGGAATTGTGGAAGGATCCTCTTGGGGCCAAAAACTTGAAGCTAAGGGTTGTTGTGAGCTTTGCCCCTCTCATTCCCTCCCTTCTCCGTTCCCAAAGCTTCTAGGGATTCAATTTGGAATAATAAGCTTGACCATGTGCTTTTCCCTACTCCCCTTCATTTTGCCTCTAGGGCTAGTTATCTGTGGTTTGGGAACAGGGAGTGAGGGGAAAGGTGAGGGGGTGACCATTGTGGGTAGGAATCAAGGTTCAACATACCAGAGAATATACTAGAACAGACCTAGGAGACTTTCTGGTCAATTCCTCCTCATTTTGCATATGAGGAAACTGAAATCGAAGGTGATTTGCCCAAGGTCACATAGATAGTAAGTAGCAGAGTTGAGGTTTCAACACAGAATTTTTGACTCCAAATTCAATTTTTTTCTCTGTGAGAATTTACAGAGTGTTATGGAAAGTGGCCTGGCTGGGCAAAGGCCAGGGGAAGAGATGGAAAAATACAACCTGAAGATACAACCTGGACTCTAGGAAATCCTTCTAAGGAGTTATTGAAGAAAGTTTTTTAGGTAAAAAAGGTACACATGCATGTTGGACGTACCCCTCTTGCTGCCTGGGAGTCAGTAAACAGCATACTTGTAAGTCCCTGCTGTGGGTGAAGAAAATGTGTTTGGTGCCCAGTATTCATTGTGTCCTAAATGGAGGCTAGGGAGAGTAATTCATTGCTGGTGAAAAGTAGTCCTCAGGCTAGACAATTCACCCCTTGAATAGAATGCCTTTTGACACAAATTACTGCTTTAATATGGAGGTCATTGTTTTTCCACTGAGGCCCAACTGCACCATCTAGTGTGAGGATGTGAATTATTCTTGGGAGGAAAATCTAAGTAACAAGGACTTACTTGGAGTCTTTCCTCTTTCAATGGAGCGCTACAGGAGCTTTGCTAAAGGCAAAACTAATAGTTACGCTACAAATTCTTTCCATGTTAAGAAAAAAAAGCAATTTTGTCTTTGTAGGCCTGTTTGCAGTTGGAGCCAAGGGACTTTTGACAAAGTCAGATTTGGATGTTCCCTGACACTAAGGGGGATGGAGGTGGCATGGAGCCATTGATACCGATATTAAGGAGGTCCCCAACTAAGGGGATGGAGGTGGCATGGAGCCAATGATACTGATATTAAGGAGGTCCCCAAATAAAGGGATGGAGGTGGCATGGAGCCATTGATACTGATATTAAGGAGGTCCCCGACTAAGTGGATGGAGGTGGCATGGAGCCATTGATACTGATATTAAGGAGGTCCCCAACTAGGGATGGAGGTGGCATGGAGCCATTGATACTGATATTAAGGAGGTCCCCAAATAAAGGGATGGAGGTGGCATGGAGCCATTGATACTGATATTAGGGAGGTCCCCAACTAAGGGGATGGAGGTGGCATGGAGCCATTGATACTGATATTAGGGAGGTCCCCAACTAAGGGGATGGAGGTGGCATGGAGCCATTGATACTGATATTAAGGAGGTCCCCGACTAAGGGGATGGAGGTGGCACGAAGCCATTGATACTGATATTAAGGAGGTCCCCAACTAAGGGGGATGGAGGTGGCATGGAGCCATTGATACTGATATTAAGGAGGCCCCCAACTAAGGGGATGGAGGTGGCATGGAGCCATTGATACTAATATTAGGGAGGTCCCCAACTAAGGGGATGGAGGTGGCATGGAGCCATTGATACTGATATTAAGGAGGCCCCCAACTAAGGGGATGGAGGCGGCATGGAGCCATTGATACCGATATTAAGGAGGTCCCCAAGAATGATTCACATGGATTACTTTGGACCCAAAAATGCAGGTACTATTACAACTAGTGATATTGAGTTTCATTCTATGCAATGACCACATATTTGG
Source organism: Trichosurus vulpecula (assembly GCF_011100635.1). Lineage (NCBI taxonomy): Eukaryota > Metazoa > Chordata > Mammalia > Diprotodontia > Phalangeridae > Trichosurus > Trichosurus vulpecula. The sequence continues at coordinate 277,960,779 of NC_050577.1, read as the reverse complement.
AGATTTCCTAGCCAAAGGCATGACCTACCAGAATAATGTGACTCAGTATTCATATAGACCATCTTCTGCATAGCTGCTGTGACTATTTTATTTGTAAAATAGCATCAAAGGCCTAACTCATGCTTCAGTGTAACGAGACACCCAGTCAATGAACTAACATTTATTAAGTACCTATTATGTGCCAGGCACTGTACTAAGCTCCAGGGATACAAAGAAAGGCTAAAGACAGTGCCTGAACTTGAGGAACTTATAATCTAATGGAGGAGACAACATGCAAAAAAAACCAACCTACGTGCAAACAAGTTAAATAAAGGATAAATAGGAAATAATCAACAGGCTTCCTGTAGAGGGTCATATTTTAGCTGGGACATGAAGGAAGCCAGGGAAGTGAAGAGCTTTAGGAAGATCACTTTAACAGCTTTAACACTTTAACAGGAGAGTGGACTGGAGTAGGGAGAGACTTGAGGTAAGGAGATCAACTATCAGTAGCCTGATGGACACTGCAATAATATAGATATGAGATAATGAGGGCCTACACCAGGGTGGTGACAGAGTTAGATAGGAGAAGGGAGGCATATATAAGTGATGTTACAAGAGTAGAATAGACAGGAGTCAGCCAATGACCAGAAGCAGAAGGTGAGAGGAGTGAGGAGTCAAAGATGATGCCTAGTTCATGAGCCTGAGTGACTGGGAGAACACTTTGACAGTAATGGGAAAGTTAGGGAAAAGGGAGGTTTTGAGGGGAAAGACAACAAATTCAGTTTTAAATAAGGTGGGAAAAAACCCAGTTGCCATCAGATAATCCTAAATTACTTCTTGCTCCCTTAAACACCATGAGTTAAAGTCACCCTCTGGAGAGGTAAAAATGTCTTTCCTATTCAACTGTATTGGGAATCAAGATGGGCTCTTAGCACTTATTCAACCAAGTGTCTTTGAAGAATCTAGCCTTTGTTTCCTTGATTAAATTAGGAGTCTTTCATGACCTCCTTGCCTCAAAGGAAAGCCTAGTTTACATGGATTTGAGTGACATGTTTGTGACATCAGAGGCTTTTAGACCACATAGGTTTAAGTCACATTTTTGTGATGATTTTAGGTCACGTGGGTGAGTCGCATGTGTGACTCACCTTTGACCCTGAACAAAATATATAAAACCAGAGGTTGCCTTTCTTTTTTTCAGAGCTCTCACCACAGTAGGAGCAGTGCGTGACTCTGAGCCAGCCTTGCTGAGCTTCCAGCTGAGCTCAAATGTTGATGGTTCCTTGGTAACTGTGAATTGTATTTGGTCTGTTTATAAATGTATGTTTGTAATTTGTTTGTATTTGTTCTGAAGTTCAGGGTGCTGGCTTTTTCCTGAATTAAGTGAATGATATTTGTATGTTGGATTAAAGTAAGATTGTAACCCCTTAACGCTGCTTTCCTTAGTAAAGCATGTCAAAAGAACTTGGGCTTACAACATTCAGAGTGCTGGTTGTTGTTGGTTTTACACACCCCCACAGTAGCTGCTAGCTGAATTGTTGAAACATCAACTCAGCCCAATTCCTCCCCAGACTCTTTGTCCTACTGGGTTCTTCCACTTTGTCCTTTAACTCTGACCTTGTTGTTAACAAACTCATCCTTTCCTTCTCTTTCCATCTTCTAGTGCTCATAGAAACCTGATTTTGTCTTTAAAGCAACTCTTCCCTTGCCACTCTTTCTGGGCCTGGCCTAACCTCTTACTCTTCTCTATGGCACTACCCACTGAATAATGGGAGGAATTACATACATACATACATAGATACATATGTACATACATTACACACAAACACATACACACATAAAGTCTAGGTAGCATTTGAATCTTTGCTGCTTATTGAAGTGGGAGGGTTTCGGAAGAAAAAGATGAATTTGTGAAGCTGGTTAGATGGGATTTGGATTTCTGTAATACCACTTCCATTATGAGAATGATATGAAGAAGGTGGGACCACAAATTGAGCCCAAAGAGTATCATAGGATCATAGATTTAAAGATGGACAGGAGCTTAGATACCATCCAGTCCAATATCTTCATTTTTACAGATAAGAAGACAGAGGGTATAAGAGATTGACAGGTAGCTTGCATCAAGGCTGGGATTTGTACCATGAACCTCTGACTTCAAGTAAGTCAACAAGTATAGTCAGTAAATCCAATTCTTCCCATTCTACCATATTGACTCCGAATTGACATAATGTTTGTCACCTTTTCCCTGCCTCCCTCTTCTACTTTCAGCCGTTGCTTCTTTCACCATCACTCAGAAACCTTTCCTCTTTTGAAGTTCACATCACCTGTTTATATCACCATGTCCAGATCCTTGTTGCCATTACCTACCAGCATCTAGGTCCACTCTCCTTCTTTTCTCAAAAATTCAATGTCTGTTTCATAGTCTTTTTCTCCACACAATATAGGAAAATTATAAGTATAATTGACTATGTCGATAACAAAAACAACCAGATGAATTTATCATATTGATAATAAGAACAACAAAAATCATAATTATTTCAACTGATGCAGAGGGAGATGGAGGAACAGATAGTCATATTAAGGATAAAGTAAGGCAGTGAAAGAAGTATATAGACAGTGGATTATGATTGGAGAGGGGAATTTCAGAGTTCAAGATCATAGAGGTAGAACAGTCTTAGGTGATGGTAGGGTCTAAGGTATCCCTGTGGGTAGTTGAGGTAGAGTGGAGATGGATTGTCATACCAGTAAGGGTTGAAGGACTGAAGGGCCAGAATATTCAAAGGTTATCAACATGAATACTGACTGAATTCACCACAAATATTAGTATGTTGTCTTATGGTTGTCATTATCTTTAACGATTTTTTCTATGATTTGTTCTTTTACTCATTCATTTTTTAAGGATTATATTATTTAGTTCCCGATTAAATTTTTATTTATGCTTCAAAGGTCTTTTACTGAATGTAATTTTCTTACGTTATGGTCAGAAAAAGGTACATTCAATATGTCAGCTTGTCTGCATTTGTTTGTGAGGTTTTTTGAACTAGTATATGATCAGTTTTTGTGAAAGTGTGACACACAGCTGAGAAATAAGAATACTCCTTTGTTTTGCCTTTTAATTTTTCCAAAGGTCTATTATTTCTAACTTTTCTAAAATTCTATTCATCTTTTTAACTTCTTTCTTGTTTATTTTAATGTCATATTTATCTAGGTCTGAAAGGAGTAAATTCATGCCCTCGACTAGTTTTATTTTCTTTTTCATCCTATAATTCATTTAATTTTTTGAAAGAAGTTGGATGCTATGCCATTTGGTGCACATCTGTTTAGTATTGATATTAATTCATTCTTTTTATGAAAATGTTTTTTTTAAATCCCTGTTTATCTCTTTTAATAGATCTATTTTTGCTTTATCTGAGATCAGGATCACTACCCTTGCATTTTTTTAACTTGAGCTGAAACATAATAGATAACAGCCCTTTCTTTTAGTAATAACCCTTTATTTCGACTCTTTCTGTTTCAAATGTGTTTTTGTAAATAATAGATTATTAGATTCTGGTTTCTAATCTGTTCTGCTATCCTCTTCTATTTTATGGATGACTTCATCCACTCACAATTAGGATTGTTAACTATATATTTCCATCTATCCTATTTGTTATATTTAATCTTCCCTTTCTCACCCTGTCCCCTCCTTAAAATTCTGTTTTGCTTCTGATCACTGCTTCTCTTAATCTACTCTCCATCATATTTCCCTCACTGTTTCTCTTAACCCCTCTTCCTACTACCTCTCTACTGAGTAAGATGAGTTCCATTACCCAACTGTGTGTATATGTTTATCCTTTCCTCCTTGAATCAATTCATATAGGAGTGAATGTTTCAGGTTCTAACCCCTGTCCACTTCTCCCTCCATTGTATAAACTTTTCCTCACATGCCATGTTTATATGAGGTAATTTTCCCTATTCTTCCTCTCTCTTCTACTTCTCCCAGTGCATTCCTCTTCCCCACCCTTCCATTCTTTTGAGATCATTGGAACTGAACATAATAAAATCATATCCAACCCCTCTGTCTAATTAGATTCTCTTTAAGAGCCTTACTGATTATAATTTTCTGAAAGGTTACATGTATCTTCTCCCCACGTGAGAATGCAAACAGTTTAATCTTGTTTAGTCTTTGATTTCTCTCTCCTGTTTACCTTTTTATGCTTCTCTTGAGTCCTGGGTCTGAATGTCAATTTTCCTGTTTAGCTCTGAACTTTTCATCAAGGTTTTTGGAAGCCTTCTATTTCATTAAATATCCATTTTCCTTCTGTAGTATTATATTCAGTTTTTCTGGATAGATTACTCTTGGCAGTAATCTCAGATACTTTGCCTTCCAGAATATCACATTCCAAGCCCTCTATTTCTTTAAAGCGGTAGCTACTAAATCTTGTGTGATCCTGATTATGGTTCCTGAGTATTTAAATTGTCTCTGGCTGCTGGCAGTATTTTTTCCTTGATGTGAGAGTTCTGGATTTTGGCTACAATATTCCTGGGAGTTTTCAGTTTAGGGTTTCTTTCAGGAGATGTCTGGTGAATTCTTTCCATTTCTATTTTGTCCTTTGGTTCTAAGATATCTGGGAAGTTTTCCTTTATAATTTCTTGAAATGTGATGTTTAGGTTCTTTTTTGCTGTTGTTCATGGTTTTCAGGTAGCCCAATAATTCTTAAATTATCTCTCCTCCATCTATTTTCCAAGTCAGTTGTTTTTCCTAATGAAATAGTTCACATTTTCTTCTATCTTTCATTCTTTTGACTTTATTATCTCCTGATGTTTCATAGAGTCATTAAATTCAATTTGACCAGCTCTAGTTTTTAGAGCCATTTTCTTCAGTTATGTGTCATATCTCTTTTTCCAAGCTGTTCCCTTTTCACAATTTTCTTGCATAATTCCCATTTCCTTTCTAATTTTTCTTGTCACACATTTATTTGGTTTTTTAATTATTTTTAGTTTAAAAAAAACTCTTCCAAAAATTCTTATTGGGCTTGTGTCCAATCTACATTTTTTGGAAGTTTTACTTGTAGGTGTTATTTTCTTTTGTTTTTGAGCCTTGAACTTCTTTGTCATCAAGTTTTTTGTTTGCTAATTCTTCCCTCCTATTTCTTGACTTTGCACTTTGTTAGTGTTGGGCTCGATGCACTTAGAATGGGGGCGTGGGGGGGATGTCTGACCTGAGCTTCTATCTTTTTATGTCCTTCTGCTCTTTTCACAGTGAGGCCTGGCAGTCTGCAAGTTTACAGCACCCATTCCAATATCTATACACCTCTCTGCCTATCTTCCTAGGCTGTCTGAGGCTGAAAAAAATCACTCTCAAGTTTTCCTTGATTTTCCTTATCCAAATTCATCATAGCACATTTTTCCAGCTGTCAGGGAGGAGGTGTGTTGTGCAAGCTAAGAAAAAATACTATCACTCTACCATCTTGACTCTGCCTCCAGAACCTATCATTCTCGGAGCTTTAAAATTGTTTTCTCTATTTTTGCATCCAAGAGGACTTCTTCTTGGTCTAGGTCCCAATTGCATTAAAACTTCTCCATTAGAAATGACTAGGAAACATCTTGGGAAACTTTGATAACGATGGTTTTCACTTCTGTATGTGCAGAGGCTTTTGTCTAGGAGGCCTCTAACATGTTGGAGGACGGTGATGTCCTATGGGGGATTTGTAGGAGAATCATGTTGTTGTCCAGTCATTTCAGTCACATCTGACTCTGTAACTCCATTTGGGGTTTTCTTGGCAAAAATACTGGAGTGGTTTGCCATTTCCTTCTGCAGCTCATTTTACAGATGAAGAAACTGAGGCAAACAGGGTTAAGTGACTCGCCCAGGGTCACATAGGTAGTAAGTGTCTGAGGCCAGATATGAACTCCAGAAGATGAGTCTTCCTGACTCCAGGGCTGGCGCTCTATCCGCTGTACCACCATAGGATGATAGAATTAGAGATAGAAGTGACCTCAAAAATCATCTAACCCAATTTCTTCATTTTACAGATCAGGAAACTGAAGCATAAAGAGGTTAAGTGATTTGCCCATGATCATACAGTTATTAAGTGTCAGTTAAGATTTTCACTTGGGTCTTCTGTCTCCCAGTCCAATGTACTATCCACAACACCATAGTTGCACAGGATAAGTAGGCAGGTATAGACTGTGATACATATTTTTGTGGTCAGTACCCATCTTGATAAAATCACAGATCCAACTTAAGGGTTGTCCTTGCTTCCTCAATTCTATCTCACTCCCCCGTATCTAATCCATTGCTAAAGTCTGTCTGTTTTACTTTTGCATCATCTCTCAAAATCCCTTCTTTCCTCTTGACACTCACATCACTCTAGAGTAGGACCTCATCACCTTGCAATTGGACTTTGCCATAGCCTGCTGGTGGGTCTGCCTGCCTCAAAGTTCTCCCTACTCAAATCCATTGATCTTCCTAAAACTTAGGTCTGACTGTGTCACCCCTGTACTCAGTAAACTCCAGTGGCTCCCTATCACCTCCAGGTTCAAATATAAAATCCTATATTTGGTGTTCAAAGTCCTTTATAACCTTCCTTCACAACCTTTCCAGTCTTCTTATATCTTACACTCCCCTGCTCCATATTCTCTGCGATCCAGCAACACTGCCCTCCTTGCTATTCCTCCAACATGGCACTCCATCTTTGGCATTTTTACTGGCTATCCCCCAGGCCAGTAACGCTCTTACTCCTCATATTTGCCTCCTGGCCTTCCTGGCTTCCTTCAAGTCTTCGCAAAAATTCCAACTTCTAAGAGAAGCTTTTCCTGATTCCTCTTAATTCTAGTGCCTTCTCTCCGTTGGCTATTTCATATTTATTCTGCATGTGTTTTGTTGGTACGTAGTTCTTGGCATATTGTCTTCTATTAGGCCGTGAGTTCCTTGAGAGCAGGGACTATCTTTTCCCTTCCTTGTAACTTCCGTACTTAGCACACCGCCTGGCCCATCGCAGATGCTTAATAATAACAATAACAATAAAGCAAATGCTTATTGATGGATGATTGTTCATTTCATCCTCTGTTTTACTCCTCAGTTCCACATGGAAGAGTTATCAAGTGTTCTCTCTTGCATTAGGCATCCAAGAAGTGAACAAGATTGGGCATGGTTCAACCAAGGGGGCTACAGGCTGGCGTGGGGTAGGTGTTGAAATGAATCACCTTTCCCACTCAGAGATGAGAGGATGACAATAAACTAGAATTAGAGGACCTGGTCTCAAATACCAACTCTGGTCCCTCCTCGGCAGGTATGCATGGTCTTTTGATGCTGTGAACTGGATTCTAAAATAGATGTGATAGAATTGTTGGAAGTGTGGCCGGAGGGGAGGTCAGGCCTCCTTTAATTTGTTTGGTTTAGTCCAATATGGGCTCTTCTGGTCCAATTAAGGTTCACCCCATAGGCTTTTGTAGGGGTCATGCCCCTCCTCCCCTGTAGTTGCCTTTGTTGCAATGGGTTATTTATCATAAAATAAGAGCCATTTAGTTATTGGTTTTTAATGAACATTTTTTATTTGTCTTATTTGGTTTGTCATGGAATATCCCAGGTAAGATAAACATTCAACAAAGGTTACATCATAGAGTGGAAATTAATACACAAACAAATCCAACAAAGGTGTCTTTTTAGTTTTTATTTTTGCAAGAAAATTGGTCTACTTTTGAACTGTGGAGGGAGGGAGTAGGGAGAGGGAATGGAGAAAGGGCAGAGACAAGACAAGAACTATCCATGGAGAGGGTTTTGTGTGTGTTTGAGGCTCCTAATCTAGGACACTTAAAATTGGCATTGTCAAATATCTTTAGAAGTTTATTTTACAAAATAGTGCAGAGTCCTTGGTCCCGGCTCTTCTTGAGATTGCCTTGCCTCCCTCTCTACCCCCAGGGCCGACAACTTTTACTCTCTAGTTAACCCAAAAAAAAGTCATTGGAAAGCAAGGAGCACCTGATGGTGGTGGGGAGGAGAAAGGCCAAGGAGAGATGATGGGGTTTGATTCACAAACCCGGCTGGGGAAAACAGGAGTGGAGAGGCAGGAACTCCTACCCCTTACCAAAGTCTGTCTCATGCAGCTTTTCCATTTGTATCTCAAGTATCTACTGCCCCTGGCTTCTTTCCTGCCTCCACCCTTGCCCTTCTCTGGGAGGTTTCCCTGATGTCTCCTACCCAGTGGTCAGTGGCCCACACATGGTTCTCACCCCCAAAGCACAGGCTGCACCTGCCACTCCTTTCCAGCTAAACCTTCCCCAGGAGGAAAACCCAGAATTTGGGGGTTCCATACTATCATCCTCAAAAACAGGGCTCTCCCCAAATCCCAGTTAAATGTGTGTTTCTGCTACTGAGTTCTGTTTGGCTCCAAGGTTGACAAGAAGAAACAGGCTTCGTTTCAGTGTGAGGTAGCTTAAACAAGGGAAGCATGAGGCTGGTATGGCCTCAGTTTCCTTCATCTTGGTTGAAAAACAAAAACCTACCACACAAGAGGGGGGCAGGTCTTAGGTTAGAAAGACTGTTGGCCATCCCTCCAGAGAGAGGGATTGAAGGAACATAATCAAAAGAACAAAGCTCAGATCAACTTGTACTTTCCAACAAGGTTTTTTTATATCAATTGATGTTTTAAAAAATACAGAGGTGTTTGACACAGAATAGCACCATTGTGTATGATAACACACAACTCCTGCATCTGTCCGGCACCTGAAGGGTTCATGCTTAGTCTGGGGGCAGCCACTTGGGGGGCTTTAGCTCACACCAGTTAGTTTCCCGCCTCTGCCTTGACCAAAAGGTCTTACAGGAAGACAATAAATAAATAGATCACCGAGGTTTTACTTTGAGGTCTGCCCAGTTCTGGCCTCTTGGAATAGGAGGGGGGGAAATGTCCAAAATGTAAGCATGTGGACGAATGGGCATCCGTTGGGGTCAGCCATTCAGTGCAGAAGTCCTAGAGTGACTGGAGATTGTAAAGTACTCAGGTCCTTCGGGTTTGGTACATATTGTGTTGGATTGTTTCTGGGTTTGGGTTTTTACAAGAAGCAGACAGGGCCGATGTCCGCACCAAATTCCTGATCAGCCCCCCCAATGTCCATAGGTGCAATGTCAATGATGGGGAGACGGGAGGTCTTCTGTGATCGGTACTCGATGACTGTCTTGCCCCACTTACCAGTGTGTTTCTAGAAAAGAGGGGGAAAAGATAATGTTTAGTAGGTGCGTAAACTGCTCAAAGAACAAAGTTCCATTAAAAGGACCTCTTGTCCTGGGCAGTACTCACTAGCCAAACCCAAATGCCCCTTTTCTAACTTGCTGAAAACCTTCCACATTTAAATTCCCTGTCCTCAGGGAGGAGACCCTTCTCCCACCTCCTTGCTCCAGCCCTCTTTTTTTGCCCCATCTAAGATTTAATCCTTCCAGCAGTGGGGCTTATTTATCTCTTAACTATACTCTGTCTCAGGCTAGGAATAGCTTCAGAGCCATCCTGAACACTCATTGTATATAAATCCTCTGAGAAAAGTGAAAGGCATTAGAAGTAGAAGAATACGGAGTAACAAGATGTCCCCCAACCTTTCTTCATGCCTTTCTTCTACATGCTATTCCCTCAAAGGTATACCTGATATCTTGGTCAGGCACTCTGGGCCACAGACATGGTTGGTCTGTAGGTCAGCTCACTTCCTTACTCCATACTTAGCCTTAGACCTTAATGGATAGAGGATCCTCAATGGAGGATCTCAGGCCCAATCTGACTCTTTTTGTTTGGGGGACCCTCACCGTGCAGCCATCCTTCAGCACACTGTATGTGAATCGGCTGTTGCCCTCAGCCCGGATCTCAACGTCGTTAGAGCCCTGGATCAGCAAGGCCTTCTTGAGGTTACCAGCTGCCTCATCCAAGTAGGCAATGCTGTTCTTACAGTGGTAGGTGATGTTCTGGGAACCCTCAGTGGACAGCAAGCGTAGGAAGGTCATCTGGATATTGGCAGTATTGGGAGCCAGGTTGTCATCTCCATAGCTGAACTGTCAGGGCAGAAAGTAAGGTTAGGAGACCTGGAGGCCCATCGTATGGCGAGGGATTGTAGGATTCTAGACAGCAGAGATTCCTCATGGCTCATGGAAGTCTCTACGTGTGGGAATGGGTATTCTGGGTTCAGTATAAAGGAGACATTGGGTAGAACATGTGTTTTGAAGGTCTGGTTTTCCTAGAGGGTTCCTCTGATCCTTCTGTTCCTTCCTCTATAACTGAAGACAATCATTCCTGCCTTTCTCTGGCTGTTAGGCTGAGACCAATGGAAGATTGAAACAAATAAGAAAACAAGACTCTGCTGGCTCATCTCAGTCTCAGGAGAGGTGGGGGTACTCACATGGAAGCCACCATTGATGGTTTCTCCAAACCAAATGTGCTTCTTTTCCTTGCCCTTGCTGCTCCACCAGTTCTTCTTGGGGATGCTTGATGGGTTGGGGTAGACGCAGGTCTCACCAGTCTCCATGTTGCAGAAAACTTTCATAGCATCCAAGGTGCAGCCCTGGTTGGGGTCAATCCAGTAGTCTCCTGCAGGGAGAGAGGTCTCCTGGATCAGAACTGGGCACCTGTTAACTTGTATAGCTCAGAGTAGGCAGAGTAGTTTGCAATACTGCGGGGAACATAGGGCAGAAGGAAGCTTGGATAACTGGACTAAGGCTAACTAGGCAGGGAACACAAAGAGCAGGAGGAGAAGGGAGGGAACAAAGCAAGATATCAGGAGGTCAGTGAAGAGAAAGAAAAAGTGGCTGCTGGAGGACCCAGGGGAAGGAAGGGTACATGAGAAAGAACACAAAGGAAGTCATAGGGAAAAAATAATTTGGAGCTGGTGGCCTAGTAGGAGGAGTTGGTCTGCTTGGATCCTAATCTTCCACAGAATTGACCCCAGCAGAGATTAGTATGCAGACTACATAAGAGAAGTGTGGGCCTGGCTGTCAGAGCAGAATCCGCTCAGATCTTGCAGGTGGGGCAGGAAGAAGACATCAGAGACTTAGTGGAACTTTGGAACTTTTGAGGCCTCATACTGAGTTCTGACCTAAGAAGCTTCTCACTTTACACAGAGCCACAGGGCCACAGAACTAGAATCTGGATCTTTCTGAGCTTCATACAGTCCCTGCCTTCCTCCCTTACCGCTCTTCCACTCAGGATGACAGAGTTTCAGGTCTCGGCAGGTACGAGCTGGGTTCTTGCGAGAGCCCTCAGGGCTTCGGATGCTTTCAATCTGGTTGTTGAGGGACTTGAGGGTGGCATCCACCTCAGCATCATGTTGCCGCAGGTTGCCAGCTGCTTGGTCAGCTCGCATGTATTGCAGGGGGTCAGGGCCTTTCTCTCTCTGGCCTAAGCCAGCAAAGGCAGACATGTCGATGCCAGGGCCAGGGGGACCTGGAGGTCCAGGGGGTCCAGGGTTGCCAGGAGGACCCTATGGTAGAAAACAAAGAACCCCAGGTAAAAAATCAGCTGTGTGAGTTGGGAGAGTGTGCCCATTTTGTGTCCATTCTTACTAGCTAGGGACCCAGGAGAAAGAGTCTTCTTCTAAACCCTGAGAGTACTCCTCTCCAGAAAGGGGAATGGTAGCCAGCACTGGGCCAGGATCTAGATTACCCTGTTTCTCACATCTCTACCAACTTTGAGCCCTTCCAAGGCCCTGGGAAACCACAGGTAGGAAAGATAAGGGGACCCTGTCACCCACATAGCTACTTATGGACAGCAGGTGACTAGGAACCCATTAGTTGTTGTAGTTCCAAAAAAACTCCCTTAGTTAGAAATATGGGCATAGTGATGGAGATGGGACACTTACAGCAGGGCCAGTTTCACCAGAGCGACCTCGAGGACCAGGGGGGCCGATGGGGCCAGGGATTCCATTGGAGCCATCTTTGCCAGAAGGGCCCACTGGGCCAGGTGGACCCTGAAGATGAAAAAAGAGAAATGGTGAGAAGCCTTAAGATTGGGTCTCACTCCAGTTGCTGGGAGACTGTCCTGCAAATGATAAAGATCTGAGACAGGCATAAACACACACACACACACACACACACACACACACACACACACACACACACACACAGATAATCCTACTATAATGTGGGTGCTGGATCAGGGTTTTTAAAAATCGGGACTGAGCTACTACCTCATGTTCAGTTGGTGGACCACTATGACCATTTGATCCTTTTTGGTTATAATTATACCTGATCAATGGTATCCCAGATTGTGTCAATGAGGCTTATTTTGCTTCTTTGGGTAACTAATTTCACACACAGCCCCAGATATTTCTAATCTATATCTAGCTTAATGTCACAATGATCCAAAGGGTAAAAAAAGATTAGAAGTGGAAGGGATATAGGAATATACTTTGAGGACATGACAGAGATTTGGCATCTGTTGTATAGAGAAAAGGGGAGCAATCATGGGGCCATGGTCACTCACTGATCAAGGGAAAGAGGTAAGATCCAATTGAGTCCCATTTGCCAAGGACCCCAGAAATATCTATCCTCAAAATATGAACACCCAAGCCATGGCTTGACCTCACATTTGGGATTCTTTTTTACAAACCTGGCAAAGAGCCCATTTTCTCCCCCCATTTCCACAACTTACTCGGGGACCAGAAGGACCAGCAGGACCAGAGGCACCTTGATCTCCAGAAGGACCCTGTATTGGAGAAAGTCAGAGGTCATCACACGGATAGGTCTCTGTCTTTAGGTGAGCAGCCCTCTCTGACCCCAAAGAGGCAGGTAAGCGTGACTCTCCTACATCAATAATATCCTATGCATTTTCTTTTTCTTCTATCTCTCCCCCAAACCTTAGGAAAACTCTGGGTTTGACCCAAGATGATCCCGAGTTCCTTTTATGGGGCATAAAAAAACCCAAGTGGGCTCTGAGAAGGTAAGTGGACCATGGGCAGACAGCCATTAGTATCAGTACTCACAGGGGGGCCAGGGAGACCTTGAAGACCAGTGAAGCCACGGTGCCCCTTCAGTCCTCTCTCACCAGCCTCTCCAGTTTCTCCCTTGTCACCACGGGGACCTTGAGGACCCTAGAAGGCAGATAAGGAGTGTGAGCTAAAGCTGGACAGGAGGGCAAAGTTGGAAGGGCAATCTTTGTCCTCTTATGTCACTGACAAGGCCCATTATGGAATTCCCAGGCACTTACTGCAATTCCTCTTGCTCCAGCTGGCCCTGCAGGGCCCATGGGTCCTTGTGCACCCTGGGGAGAAAGACAGAACCATATCAGAGAGAAGCCCAGGAGCTAGAATATTCTATTCCCTCACCTCCCACCTGAGACTCTGAGCAAAGGTGTCAGGCCTGAGGTTCGTCCTTGCCCCATTCAGCTTGACCCAGCTGAACTGAGGTAACTTGGAGCTACTTTTCAGTCCCTACCCTGCCCAGAAATGTCTGAGAGTTCAGGACAGGGCACATCAATAAATATAGTCCCCATCTCTGTTTTGCTGCCTATACCTGCATCCTGGTGGCTTGGATGAGGACTTAGCTGGTTCCCCATACCAAATCTAGACATGCTTTGACAGAAAGATACTCACAGCTTCTCCTCTGTCTCCTTGTTTGCCTGTTGGTCCAACGGGTCCGGGAGAGCCAGGGGGTCCGGGGGCACCAGGACCACCAGCAGGACCTGTTTCACCACGATCACCCTGTCAGGAGAGAAATACCACACTCAGGCCCTGTGAGGTTATGGCCCCTCTCTTCTTTCATGCCAAACTCTTCAAAGGACACTTTTTGTTGTCAGTCACAGCCTAAGCAAGCCAAAGGGGAGCTAAAACCTTCTCCCAGGGCTAAAGGAGATCGTATGGTCTCTCTCTTCCTGCATCATTCTCCACTTCCACTCATCAGAGATAAGGAGATAATTTTCTTAGGACCAGTGCAGGGTTTGACTTTAATTTGGTCTCCTGTAACCAAAAAGCAGATGCTTTGAGCCCCAGTGAAGGAAAAGTGCCTAAGAGGTGGTTATTGATGGCAAGAATACATGCACCTGTCTTCCTATGACCCTCATGGGAAGGAGTCACACTCACCTTCACTCCTGCTGCACCATCTCTGCCTGGAGGCCCATCAGCACCAGGACTTCCCTGTGCAAAGGAAAACAGAAATGAGCTCAGGGCTGCCCTCTCTCCTCCTCCCCCACTCCTGCTTTGTCTATCCCAGGCCTGGCACTGTCATTCAGATATCCCTTTCCATCTCTGGTGGAAAAATCTTCTGAAACATATCTATTCTTTGTAGAGGGAGCTGGTCCTTCCCCAGACCCATTCAAGGGTCTTTAGTCAGCAAGCTCCTCCCTACATTTTCAAGGCTGGGCCTTGCCCTGCTGACCCATTTTTTCTCAAGTTCCCCTTCCTCCTCTCATTCCTTTCCCTTTTGCCTCCTTCCCTAGCATCTAGTTCTGCACACTTACACACCCTCTGCCCCTTAGTCCTATTCAATTCAGTCACCGTTGACTACTACTATCCTCCCATACACCTATATTCTTGGCTGCTTAAGAACCAGTAATTCATCCTAACAGCCCCTCGTAATGACTGCTTCCATTACTATGGAGCTAGTGTTCACTGGAGAGGCCAGAATGAAACAGATCTTGGAATTCTGCCTCCTCCATAGTGGGAGTATTCTCCTGTAGTTGAGCTCCATTGCTCACCTCACGCCCAGGTTCACCAGAAGGACCAGTCAAGCCAGGAGGCCCCACAGGACCAGGAGGGCCACGATCTCCAGAACTTCCAGGAGCTCCCTGTTTGCCAGGCTCACCCTAGAGAAAGACCAAGAATGTGGATATTGAATTCATAGCCCTCCAGTAATTTTCTGCAAGAGGACTTCACTTCAACAATTGTGAGAGATGTGGGAAGCCAATAGCCAACTGATGCTATCAGACAGATAGCCAGGCTGTGCTGATAAAATCTCAGTCAATCTTCAGGGTTGGGCCCTGAGCAGAAGCTGCCTCTGGGCTCATTGTTCTCCCCTACCCTCCATTGCAGACCTTGGAGCTTGGGGCTAGCCACCCTTATCTGTAGTTTCAATACTCCCTTCAGGATAATGAAGTGATATATCAGGAATCCCCTCAGCTGGAGGGTGGCAGAGGGAGTAGGGGACCTTGGAAATAGTTTCTATGTAGGGAGGGAGGTTGACCCACGGGACCTCAGTGACAACATGGTTAGTTCTGGTTAGTGCTCCAGACCAACATCTGGGCCACTGTCTATTTCAATAACCAAGAGAGATGAATGCTTACTGAAGGGCCAGGAAGACCAGGGAAGCCTCTTTCACCACGTTGACCAGGCAATCCAACAATTCCTCTTTGACCAGCCAGACCCTGGGGACCTGGAGGACCATCAGGACCCTGGAGGAAGAAGAGACAAAATTAAAGCTGATCCCGGGAAGCCAATCCACACCTATCCCCATAGAATTACTTCCCAAGGAATTCCAATATTACGGTTCTTTTCTCTCCCTCCCTCGAAAAAAAATCTCCCTCCCACCTCCTCTCCCCCACTTTAATGCAAAAGCTACCCCATTTATTGGCCATAGAAAGTGAGTGGGAGAAGGAACAGGAAGGTTGGAGAGCTCCCTCTGATGGATTGAGAGCTCTAAGTGCTCAGCTTTGAGCTGAGTCCTTAGGAACCAGGCACTGGCCATATTTGTGGGGTGCCCCAAGAAGGAAGAGGAAGCCTGGGCCACAAGACTTACTGAGGGACCATCATCTCCTGGTTCTCCCTTCTCGCCAGGGGCTCCAGCAGGACCTTGAAGCCCAGGATCACCAGCCCGACCTGGGGGACCACTGTCTCCTCTAGCGCCCTTGGGACCATCTTTTCCAGCAGCTCCAGGAGGACCAGGGGGGCCAGGATTACCCTGAAGAAGAAAACACAGGCAATGAGGACCAGGTCTCCATGATTTCCCACTTCACCCCATCAGTAACCTAGGAATGATGTACATATGCCTTCAGCTCCCTTAGGAGTTGCAAAAACCATTCCTGCCTTTCTTGTTTCCTCTATTTAAGGTAATCTGGCCCCAATCTGCTTCCCAGTCTTATCTTCTACTATGCCTTCAAGTGAATGGTCTAACCTTCTGCTTCTAGGACTTTACTCATTCCTGGAATGCCCAGCACCTTTCTCTCTAACTACCTAAATCCTGTCTGTCCCCTCAAGGCCCAACCAATATCCACAGCGCCAGTGAAATCGGCCATGAGAGCTCAGTCCATCAGAGGGAGCTCTCTCCCTCCTCAGAGACTCCTATAGGGGCTCCTATGGACTTCTTAGAGTTTATACATCAGGAGGTGCTTAAAATAGGAGACTTTTTCAGTTACTGCTTTTCTGATTAGTTCTCTTTTTTGAATTGTACTTGTCTCCTGGCTGGATAATAAGGATTTTTTTTTATGAGCAGGGACCATACCTTATGCTTTTGTTTTTGTTTTCATATTCCCGCAATGCCTAGTATAGTGTCAGGCACATAGTCAATGCTCATTAAGTCATAGAATCTGAGTTAGGAAAAGATCTCTCAGATCTAGTCCATCAGGTCCAACCCCTGAAGAACAAACTTTCTCTGCTCTTGTTAATTAAAGGCAGTTGAGCCTCACTGTTCTCTCTGAATCAGGAACTTTTGGATTCCATATTGGGCAGTTAGTCCCAAACCCACTAGAGAGTACTATTCCCAGTTAGTGGAGAAGGTGGGAATCAGGGACAAATGTGTGCCCACTTAAGGGCCAGTTCTTCTTCCTTCCCACAGCTGCTTATGTTGGGCTGGCTTTGGTCTTCATGCACAAGGTATTCCCTGCCTGCTCTATTCTCCCGAATCTATTCCGGTACTCAGGAAGGAAAAGAGAAGGCGATTCAGTGGGAGTCCGCTGAGTGCCTGTTTGGGTGACCTGTCCCAGTCTGTGGTGCCAAGATGCTCAGTCTTGCCACCCTTCTCCTGACCCCCAATGCCCACATATACACATCCCATCCCAGGAGGCAGAGGGAGCAACCAACCAGGATCAATCACTCACATTGGAACCTGGGGGTCCAACACGGCCAGCAGCTCCTGGGAATCCAGTGGCTCCCTGAGTAAGAAAAGAGAAGTCATTGAACCTGTGGCCTAGGAAGAAGCTCTTAGAAGAAGCTTAGAGAATGAATCTCTAAGTCTTAGATTCTGGGAGTCTAAGAAGCTCCTCTGGTTGGGTCATGGGGCTGTGAGGGAGGAAGGTAGAACATGGGAGGTTTACTGTCCATAGGTCCCAAAGACTGACTGGCCTAAGTGCTGACATTAGAGATGCCTGACAGGCACTGGGCTCTGGTTCTCAACCTGCTCCCAAAAAGTAGGGCCCACCTGGGGAGATGGAAGGGTCAATAAAGGAAGGAAAAGGCAGTCTGGAGCAAGGCAGAGCAGGCTCTCGAAACACACCATGTGCTATTGCATGGATGTAAGCCCAACTCTCATCCCCACCCCCACCACGAAACTGCTGCCCTGCTTTTGTGGGGTTGGCAGGACCGAAGGAGAAAGAACAAAACAGCAGAACACAAATAGAACAGGAATGAGAATAACAGAACTGCTCTGCCCCTACGACAAGCACACAAGGCTTATCCACTCCTTTCCATCTCTTCTGAACACTCTCAGAGGCTCTCTATGTGACTTGAAAGTCTAACAGAGACCCTTCTGAGACAGAGAGCTTCTGTGAGTAGCACTGAAGAGCCGAGAAAGGGTCTGGTATTCTCCCAGACCTTACTCCCTCACTTCCTATGATCTTCTCCAAGCTCCACCTCCCTCTGGTCCCTACCAAAATGAGTTGGGAAAGGAAGGAAAAGGGACAGGATGACACTCACAGGAGGACCCTGGGCACCACGGGCTCCTTTAGGACCAGTCACTCCAGTTGGACCCTACGATTGGAAAAGAGTTAAGTGAGTTGGGGAAAATAAGAGTAGCATACTACCTTAAAGGATCCTTATTTTGGGGACCTGAAATCAGAAAAGGGAAGATTCTGGATGCAGATAATGGACTTGTAAGTGTTGAATGTTCAGCCCTAGAGTCAGTCGGAAAGGCCAGACAGATATGCATCCCTCTTATTTTGGGAGATCTCTGGGGTTGGAGATGCCCAACCTTCCCTGGAAGCCTGCTGTGGTATCTCACAGAGCCAACACTCCTGGAAGTTTTTCCTGATATATCACCCCAACCCCCATTCCTGTGGAGATGCATTAATTGGTTCTATTCATTGTAGACACTGAAAATGGTTGGTCTCTGCTTGGTTCCATACGTACACGTACGCGTACACACATACACACACACAAAATTCCCCCTTGTTCCAGGGATGAGTTATCCATCCTGAGCCTTCCTCTCTGAATTCCCATTGATCTTTCCAGTAGCTTCTCCCTTAGATTCAGAAATACAGATACCAAGGTATTGGCTTTTGCTGCCTCTAGGTCTGGGCTTATCGATGGAAGGATCAAACTATTCCTAAAAAGCTGCTTCCTGAATGGAAGCCTGACTCAAGCCCAGGGAGGGCCCCATGAAGGAACAGCTAGACTAACTGAGGTCCTGGAGGTAGCAGCTACTTCATAGCATCAACCTTCCCCCCTTAGCCATGACCTTGATCTCTTATGGCCAGCTTACCCTAGCCCAGGCCGGATACCTCTTTCTACCCTGATGGTGAATCCAGGCTCCTAGTATAAATTCTTCAGAGAACTTAGTGTCACCTACCTGAGGCCCAGGTGCTCCAGATGGACCCTGAGGACCAGGGGCACCAGCATCTCCCTTCTGACCAGATTCTCCTTGCTCACCCTTGGCACCAGGCTGACCATCAGCACCCTGTTTCACAAAAGAATAAACATAAATAATTGATACCCCTTCTCCAGGTTAATAGAAGCATGTGTTGTGCTGTGTTGGAAAGCACACCATAGCCCCAGTAAATATTAGGAGAGGGTTAGAGAGAGAACTAAAGTTTTCTCCAAATCTTTACATCATTATCCTACCTCCTCATCCCCTACAGGTCAAGACAAAGTCCAGGGTACACAGGCCTACTAGACCACCCGCCACATCACATGCATAATAGAGAGAAAGTTGACTATAGAAGAATGATGCCATGAGGGTCCAAGAGGCATTGAAATGGGCAGAGCTTGTTTCCTTATATGATTATCCCTCTGGACCAATCCAAGAAACTTCATGAAAATCCTTCTGAGAAGCTAAGCTATCTAGACAGAAAGACAAGAAGAGCTCTATGAAAGCTCAGGGTTGAGAGAGGTTTGCCCTGGCTTTCCTGGCTTTAGTACATGGCCTTGATTGGAGGTTCTGTGTCCCCCAAAGTACTCCCAAGGTATTGAACCAGATCTAACAGAGGAGAGCCTAGAGAGGCCCTGGAAAGTTGATCCATATCTCATTCTGGAGGCCATAGTGAACTGAATGGCAAACATATAGGTCCAATGACTCAATGGGTAGATGAAGTTACTTACAGGAGGACCTGCAAATCCAGCTGGGCCAGGGGGTCCAGTCTCTCCACGTTCACCCTGCAACACAAGGAATCCCAGTGAGCAGGTAGGTAAGCCTCCCACAACTTGACTATCTTAGTTCCCACCCTGGGACCCAAAGACAAGGAAAGGCTGTGGCCACCTTGAAGCCTAGGCTGAGGGGAACCCACAGAAAAGAGAGACTACTAATTTGGATTTAGCATCTCCCCCACCCTGGTCCTAATAAATAGCTATCAAAATTAGAAACCTGAAGTGTCAGGTCCTGTAATCTGTTGGTCATGATGCTCCCTGGCATAAAATTTCATTTTGACTAAGACTTTTTGAATTTAAAAATTCTTCTGACCAGTTCCTATTTGCATTTGTGTTAAAGCAATGATCTCTATATTTCACTTACATGCCCAAGAGTCCATAGACCCCCCCAAGGCATCTGTGGACAGAGCCCAAGGGGTCTATGAACTTGGAAATTTTAGTATTTTGATTACCATATTTCAATATGTTGGGGTTTTTTGTAATCTGATCTATTTCATTCTATTCATTTAAAACATTATTCAGGGAAGGGGGACATAGGTCTCATCAGACTTTCAAAGGGATCTATGACACAAAAAAAGTTAAGAACTCCTGGTCTGACTCCTGGTCTTTTACAGGGCATCAGAAAGTAACTGAAGATTCCAGAGTCCTTTGACAAAGGAACAAATCCAGCTTCAGGAATCTACTTTTTAGCACAATTGTCCTAAGCATGGCCAATGAAACTCAAGTATCCAGTTTTATCACTTTTCATTGTCCTTCATGTTCCCACCCAGGCCCAAAGAGAAGGAAAGGTGCACATTTCCTAGACAACCTTCAGAGACTCAAGCACCAGCTAGATGGAAAAAGATTACAGAGCATGCTGGGAAGTGGAGTGCTAGTCCAGGTTCAAAGTGAGCAGGAGATCAGGGAGGGGGTCTTCTTAATAATAGGAATAAGAACTTACAGGGGCACCACGGGCACCAGCAGTTCCAGCAGGACCAGGGGGGCCAGATTCACCCTAGAGAGAAGATAAAGAACGAGATGAAGGGAAGTGGAGAATCTACAGTGACGTGGGTACTTAGAGGAACTCTGTGACACCAACAAACAAACACAAGACCCAAAAACAGTAGAAACTCCAATCATTTAGCCCAACAGCCCTTCCTTAATAGTAGTCCCTCTTTGGAGGTGCCCTCGGTTCACAAAAGGAGAGAAGGGTCAGAGGTGATGGGCAAGGAGAAAAAATATAAGTACTTAGGGAGCTTAAAATGAGAAAATACAGAGGGGAATATCCTGGTTTAGTGTGTTATCTGCAGACACTGACAACTGTTACTTGAGGGAGAGAACTCACCTTCTCGCCATTAGGGCCAGCAGGGCCAGGGGGGCCAATGGGACCAGTCAGACCCTAGGGAAAAGGAAGATAATGTAAGGGAAGCAAGACTTTCTAGGGTATTGGGACAGTGTCTGGGACACAGCAGAGAACCTCCATAAAGATTCAGTCACTGAACCAGCTTGCTCTCCTGAACTCCCTGAATTTCATCAACTTTCCCATTTGCTCTACTCTGCTCTTCTTCATCCCAGTTCTAAGCTAGAATGGTTCTGCCTTTGCTTGACCCATAGCAGGGCCAATCCACCCCAAAAGCTTTTGGATTTCTGTCCTCATACCCTGGGGTTAAGTACAAGAGACTGAGTCCCCTGGGAGAGTATCAATCATACCCTCTGATTGTTCCTACAACCCGCCACGGACAAAATTCCCTTTACTTACTCTGCCGCCATCTTTGCCAGGAGCTCCCTCAGGGCCTTTTTCACCAACATCACCCTAAAAGGATAAAGACAGGATTTAATGGGGATTCTGGACCCCACCCACCACTCCACTGCAAGTGTTTTCTGAAACAGAGCCTAAGTTCTCCCCTGCAAAGCCAAGACCCAACTTCTAGCTACGGAAATGACCAAGTTTGGAGAAGGGACCAAGCACTTATGGAGGAGGTCAAAGGGTCAAGGAGCCTGTTCACACCAACAAGCAGGGCCGGGTTAGACTGTCCTGGAAGGGCTTTATTTCCAGCTGATAAGAGAGCGCTGTCCTTTGCTTAACTGGAAAGAATGCAGTGAAACGGAAGGTGATAGGAGAGAAGAGGCTGAGAACCTTTTAAAGACTGTGAGTAGTAATCTGTAAAGCAAATCTAAGGAGAAAAGGAACAGGACTATTTTTAGGGTGGAGGTAGCAATGAGAAGGATGTTTATTTGGGGCAGAGGGAAGTGGTATCATGAAGCACAGAGCCACAGAAAGATGTGTGTGAACACCATGGGTGCCTCAAGGAGGGAAGAAGGTGTGGAAGTAGAAAGGGACGGGTGATTACTGGGACACAGGGCCTTGTCCTTAATTCATCAAGAAGATAGGAAAAGAGGGAGAATAGCAAAGGGAAAGCTTCTGGAAACCAAGGACACAACCCAATAATCTGGATTATGGTTAACAACAGGAGGAGAAAGTAATTCCATTCAGAGAAGTTCTAATTATATAGCCCCCAGAGGATTATGTAATTATATAGCCCCTTTCCAGAGGATCTCCAAGTCCTTCAGAAGAGAAGGAATATCATTACTTAGAGAAATTGGTCCAGGCTCACATATATGCAGATTTGTGTTCAAGTGGGCATGAGAAACCAAATGTCCTGACTTACAGACTCCTCTCCTAAATACCAGACACACTCTGGGGCCACTGAGCCATTCACCAAGGTGTCATGTTAAGAAGCTGCCATTCTAGACCATGCTAACTCCCTCCAATTCCCAATAATGGACTTCCCTGAGAATATTTAAGAACAATGCAGGGACATGATCTAGAATGTAGTGGGATGGATGGAAAGTGGGGCAACATTCATGCTTAAGAACTGGTACTTACTCTGTCTCCCTTTGGTCCAGCAATACCAGCTGCACCTCTCTCACCGGGCATTCCTTGCAGACCTGGGGGACCTTGAGCACCATTAGGGCCAGCTGGACCAGTAGCACCCTAATTGAAGAGAAAGAGTTTGTGATGTGAAACATCAACTACCAGGGCTCCAAGGGCACTTGTGTCTTGTATATGATCTTCTCTGTCCATGCTACCTTTTCCCATCCTATCCCTTCCTACTCTTTCCAGCTCTCTGTCCTTTACGGACTCTTCTCCATCCTTTCCCCTAGAGGGTAGAAGCCTTTGCTTCTTCTCAGGGCAACATGATGACACCCTGCCCCCAAATCCTCAGGATGCACTTACTTTAGGACCATCAGTGCCAGGAGTCCCAGGGAGACCCCGGGCACCCTGTAGACCTTGAGCACCAGGAGAGCCACGTTCACCTGGGAAACCACGTTCACCCTGTGGTAGAGAAAATCAAAGAAAGATCAGGGGGTAGAACAGGATTAGGGACACCACCCCCATTACAAGGGGTGGAGGAGAGTTAGGAGCAGAGATAAGGAAGATAAGGATGGGGGAGTTCAGGGGCACTTAACCAAATAGCATTAATCAAGAAAGAAGAACAGATTTTAAGGGAATGAGTACCCACATGAGTAGAATGAGTAGGATAAAGGAAAGGGCAAGTCCCAGAGAGATAGTCCAGAAATGGCCAGAGCTATGCTATAATGTAACCCAACTAGACATCATACTTACTCTGGGACCCACAAGACCAGGAGCACCAGCTTCACCAGGAACACCCTGGGAAAACAGAAGGATGTCAGATTGGGGAGGAAGTTTCCAGAAGTCACAAGTGGTGGGTGCCCAGGCAATAGTTTGTTTTGGGGCCCATAGAGGCAGACTCCAACAGTGTGGTGAACTCAGGGAAACTGGGGAAGTATTCTTAGCCTGGGAACCTCAATCTACATTGCTTGCCTCTGAATGAAAGGGATGCTAGCACAGTCAAATGGGTTTTTGATAGAATTCTCAGGACAGAGCACTTTTAGGTTATGTGTCTTTATACATGTCTTGTTGGGAGTGCAAAGAAAATCAAAAGACTCCTTTCCCTCCAGATAAGTAGGTTGTAGACACTCACCTGATCACCTGGTTTTCCGCCTTCACCTGGAGGGCCAGGAGGGCCAGGGAGTCCCTAGAAGCCAAAGAGATACATATTAAACACAGGATGAAGGAGTGACTTCGCCCTAACAGCAATAAGTGGTCTTTCCATCTGCATCCTTGGTTCAGACTCGGTCTCAGAGAGAAGTAAGAAAGGATAAATATTCTAAGAGCCCAGGATGGAATGACAGCCTTTTCCTCCATTCCTCCCACTCAGCAGCCAGTAGGTGCTACTTCCCTCTGACAGTGTACGTTGTGGTCCAGAAACAACCCTCATCTAATCCATTCCTGCCTTAGAAAAAAAAGAGTGAATCTGGCACTTACCTGGAAGCCAGATGGTCCAGGAGCACCCTGCTCACCCCTTTCACCAGCAGGACCCTGAAGGAGATTAGAGAAATAGTAAACAGAATGCACTAGTGAACAGCTGGGAGTCACAACGGAAGGGGTCCTCAAAGTAAAGAATACAGCAAGAAACTGGAGAAACTAGGAAATTCCTGGACTTTTCCAATATTAGGGATACATATATGTATGGTATATATATCACACACCAAGAGGAAGCTGCAATTCTCCCTATTTAGTAGCTTATACCACTGGTAACCTTGATAGGAATTCAGAGCAGCCTAATGGTTTATGCTCTATCCATCTATCTATCCCAATGGCCATGTGTGGTGTGATTATTGTTAACTTAGGACTTAAATGTCTGGGAACTGTCCAGGTCAAAATCTGCTAACATTTCTAGATGGACTGAGGCATTCTCTACCTCTGGGCTCCAAACCCAATGCCCATGTTCATGAGAGAGTAGGCAAGTGCTTACCGCTGGTCCAGGGGGTCCTGAGGCACCTGTTTCACCATCTTTGCCAGGAAGACCCTAAAAAAAAGAAAGAAAAGCCAGTATAGTGAGCTCAGGTGACTTCAAGAAACATTCCCTCTTCTGTTTATCTAGCCCTCTAATTTCAGGCTCCAGGATATTTTCTCCATCTCCATTCTCTCCACAAGTCTTTTTTTTAAACAATTCCATGAGTAAAATCCACTTTCCAGTAGCACAGAAATACACTCATCTTAAACTTTCTGGTTTCTCAGCATCCCTTTTATCAACGCACATTTTTCAGCCCCATCTCTTTCCGCCTCTACTTCCATCCCTTCTTTGAACTCCAAAGTGTTGTCCTTCCAGTTCCATTTCTGTCTTTTTCTTCTGTCATTGTAGTTTTGGAATTAATTCTTATGCCACGTGCATTTCTTTTCACACTGTTGGGCTTTCAATATCTTTCCCTAATCTTCATGTCCTCTCCCATCATGAAAGCATATAAATGCCTACCCAATCCACTGTCTCAAAGGAGCCAAAGATTAAAAAGCCTATATCCTTCAGAGGCTTTCTTGGGATCTACCACAATCTGGGGTTCATTAAAAAATTATCAACCAATGACTAAAGTGAAAGATGCCATCTCAGTCTGTTCCTTTCTTGAGAGTGATGTTTATTAAAATGTTTCCTCCAATATTCCCTCTTTGCCTTCCTAGGCTCACAGTTGCTGTGGAGGTGTAGGGACAGCTATGATCAAAGGGAGTGTAATTACCCTTAGTCCAGGAGCACCGGGTAGTCCCTTCTCACCAGCCTTGCCAGCTTCTCCCTGGTGGAAAGGAAACAGTCTTGTGGTTAGGTTGCCTGAGTTAAGCCAAAGCAATTTGGACAAATAGAGTCCTTGGGAAACTGAATGAGAAACAATATTCTCCCAAAAGGCAATTAGGTGGCAGATTGAGGATGAAGCATATTGCCAATTCTATATCCAGTTTGAGGTAGGAAATAGATTTGGATTGTCCAAGAACTTCCCACCATGTTGCAGTGTCATGCCCAAGACCACTGAAAATTAAAAATGACTTAGAGGGCTGGTAGTTCTAAGGAGAATTGTGTTTCACCAGACCTTGGGTACTTAGGCTTCATGTAGCATAGAGCTTATAGACGGCACAACATGAAGGCTGGCACTACATACGACACTGAGACTGATGTCTTCTATCGACCTAAGATTAGCAGTTCATGAACTAGAAATGGCAATGAACACAAGATGGGAGGGCTAACATCACATAGGGGAGGGGAAAAAGCAAGATATGACTTACATTGGCACCTTTAGGACCAGGGAATCCCATGACACCAGGCTGCCCGCGAGCTCCCTGAGGTCCTGGAGGCCCAGGGCGACCATCCTCACCAGGGGCTCCCTGAAAAATAGGACATCAATTTCAGACACTAGAGATTGTACCTCCAAGTCTATATACCTAGGATCAGGTAAGAGCCAAGAATTTGAACTAGCAATATCTAACCATAAAGGGCTCAGCATAAGATTTTTCTAGTTTCAAAAAGATTATATTAATCATGTGCTGGAGTGCTTGTCTCATAAACCCTGATTTAGAAAGGAAACATCCTGGGCTTTCTCCTTCCTCAAGAAAAGGGACAATTTTCTTGGCACAACATATTTTCAATGCTAATTAGCTTCCTCATAACCCATACACTCCATTCAATACACAATACCTTGCTCCCAAAGTCCCGATAAATAAGTCTCAAATATGCTACCCACAAGGGTCTTACTAGCCAGTCTAGTACGGTCTGTACCCTTCCCCACCCCAAATCACCCATATCTATCTTGTCATTGCTCTTCCTAGCCATGTTTCCAAACATATTTTTTCCTGATATACACCATTCTTCCTTCCTATCCTTCAACCTTCAGGCCTAGAAAATAAAAGCATTTAACTTACAGAAGGACCAACTTTGCCTTGAGGGCCAGCATCACCAGGACGACCAGTTAGACCCTGTGTATAGGAAAGAAAATTGATATCAGGAGGCCTGGGTGGGATGATGTTTCCCCTTCATTAGTTTATATGCTACTTCAGGGTCTGTCCTTCCTACACTCTTAGGAGAGAATGGTCATAAGGGGCAGGAGGAGGAGTGCTGGTCAATGGGGACAAGATTTCTAATTCTGAGGTAATTAGTCATAAAATCCAAATGGAGCAAAGAAGAGGTAGGTGGCAAGGCCAGAGTCCAATATCCTTTCCTAGAATGGAAGGGGCTCATGGCCTAGAGTCAAATCCAGAGCCACCCCTGGATGCCAGCTCTTGATGCTAGGATTATGCGTTCCTTGCTCCCTATTGCTTAGAATCACCCAGAGACCTTGGAGAGCAAATCCTTCCTGCAAAAGGATGTGAAAGTGGGCAGGGGAAGGAATTCTAGCATGTATATATATGACTGCACAGACTTGAAAGAAGTAAACTGTTCCATTCTACTGGGTCCTTCCTGAAATTGCTATGGCATTGGTCACCTTTTCTGACCTTTATCTGTTTTACAAGTGTCCAACAAAGCTCTCCTTACAGGGCTCTATGATCTCTGATACATGGGTATGGAAGTCATATCTATATCCTAGAAACATTTGTCCAAAGGGTTGGTAAACTTACTCTAGCTCCAGGGAGGCCAGGTTCTCCAGGACGGCCGGGGTCACCATTGGCTCCTTTGGGACCACCAAGACCACTGGGTCCACGCTCACCAGGGGCTCCCTGTCAAACAAGAGGTTAAAAGAAAAGAGGGAATTAGTAGGAGACCCATATAACATCCAGATGGGGCAAAAGCAGAGAGCCCATCAGTTTCAGGATAAAATTAAATATATTTACCTTGGGACCTGCCAGACCATCCTGACCTGGGAAACCACGGTTGCCAGGAGCACCCTGGGAGGAAAGAAGCACGGTAAAGAAGTAGGAATAGATCCTGCTCAGGCCATTAAAATGAGAGAGTATCACCTTTATCTACCCAGAAACAAGGTTCTCTGGACTTCTGTATTATTAGGGGTAGAGTAGGGTAGAGTAAGGTGTTAAAAATAACTCCCTACCTGTCCTTCACACAGGGTTTTATGTGTGTCATCACATGGAAGCACACAGAATAGGGCAGAAATCATTATCTCTAGCTTTTGTTATGAGAAAGAGACTAAAGGGGAGACTGATGACCAGAGAGGTCAAGGGGATTTGCCCAAGGACACACAGAGTAAGTCCCTGTAGAGGCCAGTATTAGGAACCAACTCTCTAGCTCTCAGTCTGGTGGCTTTCTAGCCACATCCCACCATTAGTGTGAGGAAGGACAGTTCTACTTACTCTCTCTCCAGGAGGACCCACAGGTCCAGCAGCACCAGGCTCTCCACGGGCACCTCTCTTGCCTTCTTCACCAGCTGGACCAGGAGGTCCCTGGGGTCCAGCAGGACCCTGAGGGGAAAGCACAAAAGTAAAGTCTGCTAAGAATCTGGATGCTTCTTGGGGGCAGCTACTACTCTGGTAAATCTAAGCAGCCCATAACATCCTTTCCTGGGGAAAGATGTTCTGATGAAATTTATCCTTGGGAGAAGATGATTTAACTGTTAGAGAAGACCCCGTCCACCAAACTACATTGGGGTTTGACATAGAGGGACATGGGACAGTTCCATGGTATGCATGGTGGCCAGAAATAAATCCAAAGGTTCAGTCTATACAGAGCAGCAAAGCTGAAGAATAGGGCCAAGCTCAAAGTCTACTAAGACATTGCTGACCAAAGAGGAAGAGAAGCATTTAGAAAATTACTAAGCAAATTTATCTAACAACAAGGGCGAAAGGGTAAAAATGAAAATAATAAACCAGAGTTAGGAAAGGATCTCTGGAAACTACAGGAAGCAGGGCCCCATATCCACATTGTCACTGATTCCATTTACTCAGTTGATGGGTACAGTACAAAATCTGAGCCAGAAATGAGGTAAGGTGCCTTAGCTCAGAGATATCAAACACAGTGCCCACAGGCTGTATTGTAGCTAGCCACACCTGAGTATAGCTTGAACTAGATTAAAATATAATTGGAAAATATTTAACAACATAAATAAAAATATGGTAGAACATAGATAATGTGGTTTTATCAGTCAATAGGCACCCCTCCCCAATTGAGATTTGAACAAAGGTCTTATGATTCTAAGATACTGATAAACACATTCAGGGCACTGAGCTTCCTGTAACAGATATCTATATAGACAGGCTGATTCCTCCATTTCAGGATACCCTCACTTCTCCTCTCTAGTTTGAGTAAGTTAGACTAGATCATCTAGAATATAGATGGCTCTGGTAGTCAGATATGAAACTCAAAATCTCCATCTACCATATTTTGTCTAGGTTTCCTAGGCTTCCAGGAAAAATTTTGGCAATGGGATCAAAGAATCTAAGTTCAGGAAGGGACCTCAGAGTTTGTCCAACTTGAACTTGATTTAAGAATTCCCTCTACAGCATACCCCAAAATAATCATCTAGTCTCTAGTGGAAGACCTCCAATGGCAGAGGAGGTTATGACCTGTCAAGACAATTCCACTCCTGCATATAGCACTAGTTGCTAAGTTTTTCTTTATGTCAAGCTTGTCTGCCTTTCTGTAACTTAGGTTTCTAAAACCAAGCAGAATAACTCTAAACCCTCTATTCTACTCCATAACAGGCCTTCAGGAGTCTAAAGACAGCTATCATCTCCCTCCTGAGTCCTCTAATCTCTATTTGTGATACTCTCCAGTCCCCTCACCATCCTGATCTTCTCTCTAAATAGCAGTGATGTGTCCAAAGCTCAAGCATAGGGCAAAGATATATAACTTTATCTTTTCCCATTCTCCTGGCACCAGGAAAAATTTAAATCAGTAACACTTTTCACCTAAGAACTTAGTCTGCGCTAAAGAATTGGCCCTGTGGTAAAAGGAGTGTCTTCATGACCTTACTAAGTAGCCCCAAGAAAAGGAATGTGTCTCCCAGGTGACTGGATCGTCTAAGGCCAAAGATGTGAGCTCTGAGCTGGGTGGACTGGTTCCAAGACAGGGAGAGCAACAAAGAAAAAATGATGGTAAGGCTTCAGTCCCAGATACTCACAGTTTCTCCCTTGGGGCCATGTTCACCTTTGAAACCAGCAATGCCAGGTTCTCCCTGAAGGAAGAAAAAGAAAGGTTCTCATTTGTAACTCTGTCCACTATAAAATGAAAATGTGTGTGTATGTTTGTGTGTATGTGAAAGCCATTGGTGATCCCAAAGAAGAGAAGACCCATAATTCAGTGACATGGAAGGGCAGGTCTGGTCTGACTAAAGATTGTGAGATAGTAGATTTAAGATTGGAAGGGATCCTAATGGTCATTCTAATCCAAACTCCTCACTTTTTACAGATGAAGAAACTGATTCAGGATGGGATCCCCTATGACCCTCTGACAAGGGAAGCCCTTCAGGACTCAATGTAAGCTTGAGGCCCTTACCGTTTGACCTTTAGGACCGAGAGGGCCAGTTGCACCTTGGGGACCAGGAGGACCACGAGGACCAGGAAAGCCTGGGGCACCAGCGATTCCAGGAGCACCCTGTCAATAACAAGCAAAGAGTAGTCAGGAGAAAGGGGAATGTATGCTCCACTCCAGGGGCTTTGGAGTGGGAAATTAGAGAGAATTTGTGAGTGAGAGCAGGACTGCCATCTTCTTCCCCTGTTTCCTCTTCTATTTCTGCTTGCTCCCTTATAGTACTGCTTATGATTAGAATATCTATATGGACTCTTCCTTCTTCCATCTCTGCTCACTACCTTATAGTACTGCTTATGATCAGAATATCTATATGCACTCATGTACCAAATTCACCTCCCTGCTCTCATCCAAAGGGAACATTAAAATATTACCTTCTCTGGAAGCTCACCCTGACTAGAGGATGCAGAGATGAGGAACTTGTAACCCTCCAGGCATCACTGTGCAAGCTGTCATATTTTTAAAGAGTTGTGATCATAAAGTCACAAGTTCCCAAAAATTAAGTCAGATGAAGTCCCTTATAGGGTGAGCAATATACAATCTCCTTAGATTATAATTTTAAAGTAAGTAAATATTAAGCTCTGAATCCCTTCCCTGAGAGAGCCTTTCCCTGGTCTCTCTGGTCTCTTCTCACTACTCAGAGATCGCTAGACTATTCTCATCCTAGGACAGTGAAACTCAACTGGAAAGGGAAAAGGCCAGGGGGCAACACTTACTGCAGATCCTTTGGCTCCAGGGATCCCATCAGCTCCAGGGTTGCCCTAAAAACAGAGAGACATTATTGGAGCAGCAGAAAAAGAACCTCACTTTCCAATTCATAAGGAGGTTAATTGTGAAGCTGAGGACTGGTACTGTCCTCAAAATAATAAATAACTTTATTTTAGATGAATTTAAATTGAAAAAAAAGATAAGTTTAAGTTGCTGATTCCTTCCAGGAGAAAGCTAGGGTTGAAAGAAGGATGCCTCAGAATAAAAATGAGGAGAATGAGTCTGGAGGGCTTGGCTGGAAGGAAAACTTTAGAGATTATGATTCATTGAGGGGTGAAGGAATAAAGGCAATCCAAATCCCTCTCATTTGTAGGGAAGTATAGGAGTGGTGAAGGACAAAAGCCAGTGAATTCTTAGAACCTGGAGTAGCCTTCATATGGTGAAGGGAGTGAGAAGAATAGAACCCTTGGACCCACTAACCTATTAATCACCAAGCATTTATTAGGTATCTTTTGTGTAGTAAGCATTATGCCAAGTGTTGGAGGGAATGCCAGATAAAATGAACCAGTTTCTGACCTCAGAGGGATTACTTTTTATCTAGAAACAATATGTGCAGATATAAATATGTACAAAATAAATATTAGGTAATGGGGACAGGGCATTTAAAAATGAGGACCGATGTCGGAAAGTCTCATTTAGGAGTGTTTGAACTAAGATTTCAAGAAAATCAGGCAGATGTGAGAAAGGAGTGCATTCCAAGCATGGGGAACATGTCTGGTGCAGAGACAGGACATAGAATGTTTATGATGAACAAGCAAACTAGTTTGGCCAAAATGAAGAATGTAGGAAGGGGAATAATAAATAATATGCCTGAAGAGGTAAGTTGAGGCTAGGTTATAAATGCCAAACACAGGTGTCTCCATTTGATCATTATAGAATTACTATATGGTTATTATATAGTATTAGGGAGTCATTGGCATTTATTAAACAATGGGGTGATGTGGTTATACCTATGCTTTGGGGAAATCACTTTGGCAGCTAGGTGGAGAATGAATTAACAAAAGAAGAGACTTGAAGTAAAGAGACCCATTAGAAGTCTATTGCAATGGTCCAGGGAAAAGGTAATAAGACCTGAACAAGGATGGTGGCCACATAAATGAAGGTAGATAGGAAAAATTTGAGAGATGTTGTGGGGGCAGAATCTTACCCTGTCCTGTATGTTCTTCTATATGGTAATACCTTTTCCAATAACTCCTAAGGGGGAATCCTGTTTTCTGGATTTTCTGGATGGGGGATCAGCCTCAGGGAGTCGGGGAGTGAGTAGGTCCCGATCTGATTTCCTGTTATTCCCAGAAGCCTCCTCACTGTCTTGTGTACCCCTCCTCCACAGGGCCAACCTCATCTCTCCCAAGGCCATTTATGCTAGAGAGCAGTTATCACTTACGGAGGCTCCTGCAGGCCCAGGAGACCCAGGGGTGCCAGATTCGCCTCTAGGACCTTGAGCACCTTCAGGACCACGGGCACCAGTAGGACCAGCTTCTCCCTAAAAAGTGAGAAATATAAACATCAGTAAAACGAAAGGAACAAGAGAAGGAAATTGGTCACCAAGTTAGTAAGTAAAGTTTATATGCCAGTTACTTGCAGATTACAGAAACTCCAGGTCCCATACACACATCCGTGTTCACATATGTGTATCCAACCATGCATACATATGCATATCTGTGTGTCCATACATGTGTCTACACATGCATGTATCCATTCATAAACAGAAGCACACACCAATTAATGTTCTTGAATTTGTAATGGGTCTTCCCAAGCTTTCATCTATATTGAGCCATCTGCTGCTCTGAGAGGATGTATTAGGCCAGAAACTATAGATTTCAGATATATAACTTTTGAAGAGGCAAAAAATTTAGAAATTCATAAAAACTGAAGCCATGAGAGCTGTTTCATGACAAATTTTCTTCTTTCTCTGGGACACCCTGGTCATTCTAGACCAGGGCTTCTTAAACTTTTTCCACTCAAGACCCCTTCAGCACTTCTTAAACTGTGGGTCTCGACCCCATATGGGGCCAGACCCCTTCTACATTGTGAATAGCCACAGGAGAGCACTACAACTAGAGGCTATGGCAGTACTAAGTGGGTTACTCCATCAATCATCATCATCATCATCGTCGTCGTTGTCAACATCGTCATCGAAGTTGAGCTGAAAAGACTGCTGACCTTCTAGGTCATTAATCATTTAGCCTTCCCCTAATGCCACACCTGACCTCATAAAATCCATTTCCCCAAGGTGGAGTTAGAATGTTTAAAGTGCTGCTCAAAATCCTAGATGAAACTGGTTTGGGGAAAACCTGGGTGCTGGAGCAAAGGCCCTCTCAGCCTCAAGGGTCTGATTGCATATACCCCGGAGCAGGCTAGTCTGGGTGAATTCTCAGGCAATCCAACATAAAACAAACCAATTTTTCCTGTGACTTATCCTTTTTTCCTGAAGATTATAATTTTTTAAACATGTTTGTTAAAAACAAAGTCATTCAGGGAGAGGGGCAGGGCACTGACTTAAAGGGAGGGCAAAGGCTGCTCAGGTTTCTGGGTTTGGCTTTTCCTCTTCTCAGAGCTTTCTTATCTTCCATTTACAATCATTATTTTGTAAAGGTCAAGTGCCTTCACCTTCTTCTGTCCCTCTTCACAGTGGCTCTCCTTCACCTGGCTCCCAGAGGCTCAACTACTGTCTGGTTGCCATGGAAACCTCAAGAGGGAAAAGCAACCTGATTCCAGTTGACCGCATTCATCTCCTGGCCTAAACTCAGCAAGATTTTCCAGGAAATTTCACACTGGATTCTCTCCTGAGTCACAGAGGCCTTTCCCTGAGCTGTAATCTCCCACTAGCCTCTACTAATCCTCTGAAGAACTCTATTAAAATGACTTTGAAAGGTTTATTTATTTCTTCAGGGAGGGTAGGGAGAGGTGGGGAGGACATGGGAATGGGGTAGAGATAATGATGCAAAAAAAGTATCAATGAAACATTTCAAAAATATAAAGAACCATCCAGAAGAGATAGAAAAAAACAATTGCTTTCAAAATAAGTATAGAATGCATAAAATATTTAGGGATCCACCTATCAAGGTATATACAAGAGTTATATGAATAAAATTATAAATAATCTTTAGAGAAATGAAGACAGATCTAAATAAATGGAGAAATTGATCACATCCGGACTGTGCCAACATGATAAAAATTATAGTACTACCTAAATTAACAGAATTAAGAAATTCAGTGCCATATAAATCTAACTAACAAAGTTTGTATGAGTAGAAAAATAATAAAATTCATCTGGAGTAGCTAGAGGTCAAGAATCTCAAAGGAATTAGTAAAAAAAAAAAAAGTGGGAAGAAAAGGAGTTTAACAGTACCAGATCTCAAACAATAAAACAATGCAATAGGCATCAATACTATTTTGGTACTGGTTAAAAAAATAAAAATTTAGTCATTAAAATTAATTAGGTACATAAGATCCAGAAACAATAGAACATAATGCCATACTGTTTGATAGATGCCAGGACTTCAACTAGGGGGAAAGGACTCATTATCTGACAAAGACTGCTGGGAAAACCAGAAAGTGGTCTAGCAAAATCTGGGTTTTGACCAAGATCTCCCACTATATATTGAAAAAGCTCCAAATGAATGCATGTCCTAGATAGAAAGGGTCATATCACAATCAAATTTGAGAAGCAAAGAAGAGACTTTCACAACTATGGCTAAGGAAAGAGTTATTGACCAAAAAAAGGGACAGATAGGATCACAGAAGGATAAATAGACAATTTTAATTATATAAAAATGGAACGTTTTTGCACAAACAAAATAGATGCAGTTAGAAGTAGAAGCTAACTAGGAAAAAAAATCTTTGTAGCAAATTTCTCTGATAAAGGTCTGTTATTCAAAATATGCAAGGAACTGACTCAACTTTGTAAGAATAAGAAACATTCCTTAATAGATAAATCACAAAGGAAACAAACAGGCAATTCTTAAAAGAAGAAATGCAAGCCATCAACAACCACATCCAAATTCTCCAAATCACTAATAAGAGGAATACAGATTAATACAACCATAAGTTTCCATCTCATAACCATTAGATTGTCAAAGACAACCAAAAAAAAAAAAGAAAGAAAACAGCTCTTTTTTGGAGGCTTTATGGAAGAGGACAGGTATGCTAATACATGTTAGTAGAGCTCTGAATTGGACCAGTCATTCTGGAAAGCAATTTGGAACTATATTTTAAAAAAAATTATTAAACCATGCAGATCCTTTCACCCAGTTATATCATTTTTGAACATATACCCCAAAAAGATCAAAGAAAGAGGCGATAGACCCCAAAATACAAAAATATTCATAGGAGCAAAGAACTGGAAACTAAGGGACACCCCGTCCCTCAATTGGGAAATGGCCAAACAAATTATGATATGTGACTATATTGGACTATTGTTGTGCTATCAGAAAAGGAAACATGGAAGAATTGCATGAAGAACAAAGTAAGCAGGGGCAGCTAGGTGGCGCAGTGAGTAGAGCACCGGCCTCAGGAGGACCTGAGTTCAAATTTGACCTCAGACACTTGGGACATGTGTGACCTTGGGCAAGTCACTTAACCCCAATTGCCCTGCCAAAAGCAAAAAAAAAAAAAAAAGAATAAAGTAAGCAGAAGAACAATTTGTACACTGGCTACAACACTGCAAAACAAAACAATCAAGAAAGATTTAAGAAGTCTGACCGATTCTATGACCAGCCAAGACTCCAAGGACGAGAAGTGCAGAATGAGACAGACTTTTTCAAACAGGACCAAGGTGTCAGGGGCTCTGGGGCTTATTAGTTACAGGAGACGGCTTTTTGAGTGATAGCGTATTGGTTAGAATAGGGAAAGCTAGGGACAGTGATAGCTGTGCCAAAAGACAAAAAGGAAAGAAATGTTAAGAACATCAGTGAAACATTCTAAAATGCACCGAAGATAACAGAACAAAGGCCAAAAGACGACAGAGATAAATAGGACAATTTTGGAACTAACTTTCTAACTTACTGAATTTGTTATATGTGCTTCTTTATTTAAACCAAGCTGTATGTAATAGATATATGTGTTTTCATCTGTAAACTTCTTTTTCTGTTCTTAGTATATGGAAGCGTTTGGGTTTGTCAAGTTCATAGGTTTCTTTTTAATGGAATTTATTTTAAAAACAAACAGGGTCCCATAAAAACCATGTATACCAACTGAGGCAGAAAAAAATGAGATTTTGGAAGAAACAAAAGTAGAGAGGAAGGGAGGAAAGAAGGGAGTAATGTTTCCTCATTTTATTATCACTCCTTTTCCTCCCATTCTGACCTGGTTCTGTGGGCTGCTTTATTTTTTGATGCTTCTCCTAGACTCCTCTCCTAAGACTGCTGGAAAGAAAGCGGATCTCTTACCTTTCCCACCTGGTTGACTATCCTCTCTCTGATCTCTCTCTTTTCCCCTCCCTCCTGTATTTCTCTGCCTTTCCTTTGCTGGAGTTTGTAATTTTACCTTCAACTGCTTATCATGCTATCTTTGCTTTTCCTTCCAGCAGGTGACCCTAGAGAAATTCTTGGCTTTATTCATTCCCTAGATGGAGAGTAGCAGTGGATGGGGGCAGGGAATTGAGATTTCTTGGAAGGGAAGAGGGGCTCAAAAAACCCTCTTTTGGGGGGGATGGGAAGGCAAAATTCATTGGTGTTTTTGGAATTCACAGTTATGCTGGCAGCGAAGACTTACCTTGGCTCCTGGAGCACCTGGGAATCCAGGACCACCAGAAGGACCGACAGGACCCTATGGACAAAAGAAAAGTAGTGAGTCTCTGGCTGGGAAAGGGACAAAACTCCAAAGACTCTGAGAGAGCCTCTAGTTCACCCCTCCCCCACATTAGCCTGTCTGAGCTCTACAAAAATTCTGGCTATAGTCTCCAGTTAAAGAGAACACAGCAGGCATTCAGACGCCAATGCCCTCAGGGGTCTCCAGACAGAGGTCCTCATTAAAGGCAGCATTCTAAGGTCAAAGGGAACCTCTGAAACACCTCAGCCTACATTTGCCTAGCTCCAGAGTTCAAAATGAGTATTTGACTCTGAACATGATCAAAAGTGAGCTTTCCCAAGCCTGTGATTTCCTAACATTCCCCCTCCCCCATCACTCCCAACAACAACAATAAATGAGGTATGAGTCAACTTACAGGGGGACCAGCTGGGCCTGGTTGACCATCATTGCCACGAGCACCCTGTGGAAAAAAAAAAACAGAAGGAAAAGGGAGTCAATGAGAGAAGTCAATCTCCTAGAAACTCCAATAGAAAACAGACTTCCTCTTCCCCAATACTCAGACATACATACATATGCATACATACATACAAACATACACACAAGAATTTAGGAAGTTACTAAGTTTGGAGTGTCCTAGAAACTGGACATTATTTGAAAATAATGCCTGTTTTCACTCAATCTGGGTTTGAGAACCTAAAGACCAAAGGACAATTTGAATTCATCCTGCCTGTGTACGAGAATATACTGTTTGTGAATACAAGCAGTCAGGAGCCACACTTCCAATACATCCAGGAGCAATCCATGACATTGGCTCATAAATGGACCAGAGCCGCATGTCTTCTCATCACAACTTACCTGAATTAAATGATAAGACAAGCTGACCTTTATGTAGTACTTTCTCTCTTATTTGACCCTCACAGCAACTCTATGGGGGAGATTCTATTATATCTCCATTTCACAGATGAAAAAAACTATGCTCAAAGTTAAGTGACTTGGCCAGGCTCACACATTAAGTACCCAAGGTAGAAGTCAGTCCCAGCTCTTCCTTGGGCAGCTTTGTCCTACTGCTGTCAGCTGACATTCACCTAAGAGACTCCAAGGGCACCCTGACCCTCACCCTGTGATACCTCATTGACTGAAAAGTCATCTCAGGGGAGGTATGGGGAGCTGTCCCTGGCTCCTAAAGCACTTCATTACCTACTATTAGTAAATCCCAGAAGTAGTCATATTTGGCCCTGTGCTCCCTCGGGAGATATTGTATGGTGGAAGGAGGAGTGACTATGTCAGTGGGGGAGAGGACTCCTGGTTGCATGACTTTGAACAAGAAACTTAACTTCTTTAATTGGAGTTCACATTTCAAATGAGGCTTAAACACAAAAGGAAGAGCTTGCCCATGACTCTTTCATTTTTCTTATAATAAAGCCCATGTTTTGGGATTAAACAGTAGGTTCTAAAGGAAATTACATGGGGGAGGTATTAGGTGTTAAAGGAGACCAGAGGAGATGCCTGTATGTGTTAGAGACAGGCCACTGGTTCTATACTTGGCTCACTGGAAGGAAAAGAGGTGCTGCCTCTCTCTCTCTCTCAGGGGAGCCCCAAAGTTTATGGCTGCTAAATCTCTGCTGGGGGGTACCCACCAACTGGTGAATGACTAAACAAATTATAGTATATGAACATAATGGAATATTATTGCTCCAAAAGAAATGATGAAAGGTGTAGTTTCAGAGAAACCTGGGAAGAACTATATGAATTGACACAGAGTAAAGTAAGCAGAGCCAGGAGAACAATTTATACAGTAAAATACCATTATAAATAAAAGCAGCTTTGGAAGACTTAAGAACTCTAATCCACTCAATGATCAGCCATGACTCTAGAGGACCAAAGTTGAAGTACTCTATTCACCTCCTGACAGAAAGATGATGGACTCAAGATGCAGAATGGGACCTATATTTTTGAAGATGGCCAATGTGGGAACTTGCTTTGCTTGATTACACATACTTATGACAAAAGTTTTACTTTTACTTTTTATTGTTGTTCAATTGGTGAAAGGGATGTACAAGGGAGAAAAGACATATGCTTGTTAATTGAAATAAATAAATGAATAAATAAATAAACCCCTACCAAGTCTTAATGGGAGGCAGATGGGAGGCAGAAAAAATTGAGCAGCATCTTGATTTGTCTAACCCTGATTGAAACAAGAATGCCCCTTGCTCCGATAGCTGGGTTACCCACTAACCAAAGAAAGCACCTGCAAGCCTCTACAGGGAATGTTGGAAACAAGTCTTGGCCTGAAGCATCAGGCCCTGACAACTCTATTCGGCAGTGCCTCCAGAAGTAACAGGCAGCCCATATTATGTTTGTGTCTGGTGCTCTGGGTACCTATACTTCCTGCAAAGTGTTTGATTAATTAAAAAAAAATGTTAGTGAGAGTTAGTTCCTAGGGGCACTAGGCATCTACATAGAAGATAGTGACTAGGCAAAATCTATAGGGCCAGCTACTAGCACAAGTTATATCAATCAAAGGATTTCCTGCACTTGGGGTGCAGAAAGATCATCCTCAAATGGACCAGTCCTAGAAGTCTGGCTCTGGGCTACCCTTCCAGTCATATCTCATGTTACTTCCTTTCACATACTCGGTGGCCAAACTAGCCTCCTTGCTGTTGTCCCAGCTCAGCATTCCATCTCCTTCTATTGAGCCTGGGATACACTTCATGTTCACCTTCAGGGTTACTCTGGTCATCTCCCTCTCTTCCTTCAATGCTGAATTCTTGTGCCACCTCCTATGGGAAGCCTTTCCTGATTCCCCTTATTGGTAGAGTCCCTGCCTACCTCAAATTAACCCATAAATAACATTGATTTATAATATCACATCTAGTCCAATTCTTTTATTTTGTAGATGAAGAAACTGAGGCTTAAGTGACTTGCCCAAAGTCACATGGGTGGTAAATATTAAAGACAGGATTGGAACCCAGGTCCTCTAACTTAGAGTCAGCCAGTATTCTTCCCACTATACTAAACTGCCATTACCTCTCCCAGCAGAATTAAGTCCTTTGAAAACAGGGACTTACTTTTCTTTTTGTCCTCAAAAGCTAGCATGGTGACTTGCACAGGGAAAGCACTTAGAAAATATTTGTTGAAATAAACTGGATGGAATTAGAAGAATAAAGGAGGAAATTCAATGGGGAAAAATGCCCATGTACGGAGAGTGTTAGGAAAAAGGAAATGCAGTGATTGTGAGAGATCAGAAAAGCATCGAAGGCCAGAGAATGGAACTGAGGATGAACGAGGGTAAGGCCGGGCTGGGGCGGGGGAAGTGGGTATAAATCATTAACGTAGTACGCCAAGCGCTATAGGCAGGGCTCTTGAGATTGAGGTCATCATGCATATTTCAGGGTCAAAAGCTCTTTTTCCTACCTCGCTTACCCAAATTCTCTAACCCAAAGGTTCACCTGGGGAAAATGGGCCAAATAATGAAAGAGACCTGTGACTGAAAGGAGGAAACAAGTCGGAGAGGCAGTGGCTAGAGACTGTGATAGTAAAGATAAAGTGGGGAAGAGAGAAACTTTGCCACAAAGTCAGATTAGAATGGTCTTTCTGGGGCATTTGAAGCCAGACCAGACTTCCTGAAGAAGAGCTCGGTGCTAAAGCATGAAGGAGAAGAGAGAGAGCCTCAGGCTCTGCGAAAGCTGGGCTAAAAGTAGGGTTGGGGAAGAGCGAACGCTTTGCTACTGCCTGGTCAGAGAAGCCCAGCTCAACTTGCCACTTGGGAAGGTTAGTAACCTCCCATGGCTTCGAGCAACTCCAGAACAGATACCTGGGGGCTCAGAGAGGTTAAGGTAGTAGCTGTGGAATTAGTGCACGGAGGCTAAACTCCTGCTGGGAAAGCCCAGCGCTGGGACTTCTATTTATTTTTATTCCTGGGTAAGAAACCTGGTCAGCTACATAGAATGGCTCCAAGGAGAGTGTGCGACCACAGAGAGGCAGATGCTCCAGCTTGGCATAGTCCTGGAGCTGGAGATCCAAGGCTCAACAAGGTGTGAGCCTACATGATTATTATAAGAGCTTCCCTCTCTGTTCTGCTATTGCCCCAGCAAGGGTGATAGGGCCCATACTACCAGAAGAAGGAATGCCTCTGAGTCTGTTAGATGGTCAGTATGGGAAAGCAGAATGAACTAGCATCAATGGGCATACAGTCAGAGAAGCCAGAACCTAAAGCTGTAACGTGACATCCTGATATGCCGTAGGAATGGGAAGCAAAAAGAAGAGAATGGACCTTCTTCTGGGCCAGTGGAGACAGGGAGAAAAAAAAAGGAGGGAATGTGCAGTACCCTCTTCATCTATTCACTTGAGGCCTTCTAAAAAGCAATTGCTTCTACTCTCTAATATGTACAAGCTGGCATCCTGGTAATTGGCAGGAATGGCAATGCTTCTTGGCTGGGGCCAAATAGTCTCTAATCCTCCTCACACAAAGTGACACTACTCCAGAGCATGCCCTTTGGCAGCCCTTGCCAATGAACGGGGGTCATGCCTAGTTATTTTACTGATGTGCTTTTAAGCGGCAATTTTTCCTATACAAATGTAAAGCCAGCAGATGGCTGTTTTAGCCAGTGATCAGAGAAATGTAGCAATCCGTCTCCCGCTCAGGATGCTGAGATCCCTTAGCTTGGGTAATGGAATATTCTCAGCTGAAAGGATGATCTTCTTAAAGCACTATTTTCATCATATTATGAACCCATGGCAAACACTTAATGTGGTCCCCTATTGTGTGTTGTATCAAAGCTGATCCTAGAACATGAGGTCCTCCATCAACTGATCATCCCATGTCTACCCAATCTCACCTCTCTTTACTTTCCAACATATACCCAAGGGGGCTTCTTTGCCTTTATGAGTCTTTCCCTTCTCTTGCGCATACTTAATTATTAAAATACAAATTTTAAAATCCCCTCAAAAGCCCAATGCCAAGCACATAGTAAATGCTTAATGAATGCTTTTTCATTCATTAATTCAAGTTCCACTACCCTTCTTTGTGTTTTGCCAGTGAGTGAACTTTTGGCTGAATACTATCTTTGTGTGTTCCATTTTGGATTTCATTATCATGCACTGGCTTTTGTATTCTGGTTCTCTCATGCATTTATATTTGTAACAATAATGACTCACTTTTATATAGTTTAGATAGAGTTTTTAAAGTTTACATGTAGGTATAAGGCATATTACATAATTATCTCGTTTGCCTTCCAAGAAAAGAGATTGGAATTCCTTGAGGAATATTATGCAAATAACAAGCATGCAATAACTACTTATGGAATGAATAGGCAGAGATGCCTTCTCTTTTTTCTACAACAATCTGAACCTCAGTTTCCTCATCTCTAAAGTCAGAACAAATATAGCACCTCTACCCACCTCACAGAGTTGCTGCATGGAAAGTGCTTTGTAAACCCCAAGTCATTATATAAATATGACCTAATATTATGGTATATACAGCAAGAGGATTGGACTAGGGGGCTACTAAGATCTCTTCTGGCTCTACAGACTATGAAATACTTAAGGAGTAAAGGCAAGACAGACAAAACCAACTATGAATCCCAGGACGGCAGGTGGCAGAGCTATATTCAAATGAGAGAATGATCAAACGAGAATATATAAAAGTGCCTTGCACACCTTCAAAGTGTCAGATAGATGTGATCCATCAGCTAATAGTGTCATTCAACCAGAAATCATTACTCTCTGAGTAGAATCAAGCATTTGAGCCTGGGACTACCAGGCATCTTTCCCCTTTCTTGCCAAAGTATCTGTGCTGCTACTAGAATTCCTTATGTTTCTCTGAAGCTGTCTGGGCAAAGTGGAACATAGGGTGGCAAGATTATGCCACCAGCTGGTGTGCATCTGACAACATCAAACTGATTTTTTCAGGTCCTCTAAAATACTGTAGCCCTTGCCTGGGAAACTCAGGGGAAGGAGCAAGGTAGCATAAAGAAGAGGACTTAAAATAAGCTATAGAATTAGAGAAGAAGGAGTCACCTGGGTGAGGAATAGCAAATGGTGAAGAAAAGCAAAGAAAACGGTTTCTCTCTGAGTTTCTCTGGAAATTGGAATTTGGAAAATTCTTATCAGGCTGCATTTAGTCAAAGCAGAGATTTCACTTGCCTGAGCTCAGAATGAACAAACCTGCTTCACTGGAGTAGGTGAGA
The DNA here is from genome assembly GCF_011100635.1 of Trichosurus vulpecula. Classification (NCBI taxonomy): domain Eukaryota; kingdom Metazoa; phylum Chordata; class Mammalia; order Diprotodontia; family Phalangeridae; genus Trichosurus; species Trichosurus vulpecula. The sequence goes on along the minus strand of NC_050577.1, from coordinate 277,918,337 downwards.
CCTTTGCAATACAGATAACTGAAATAATGGAGGGGCGCTCTGTCCTCCAGGGTAGTAGCCAACCTAAGGCTTGGCCCAGGTACTACTGCCCACCCCAGGTCCCTGAGGTAGGAGCTGTGGTTCCACACTTACCGCAGCACCAGGAGGGCCATTCCGTCCTCTCTCACCAGGTAGACCTCGGGGACCCTGGGACGTAACAACGGCAAATGTTAAAATGCTTGATTTTTCTCAAGGTGGATTCAGGTGCCAGGAAAAGCCTAGCTCCAAAGTTCTTGAAAAATGAAACCCCTACTCACCATAGGACCAGGAGAACCATTTTCACCAGGAGATCCACCTTCACCCTGGGAAAAAGAGGCAACAAGTTAACATGTGTGAACCTATTCTCTATGGAGCAAAAAGCAGGAAAAGCAGTGTCTGCATAACCTGTCAACTGACCAGACACTCCCAGATTAACATCTCAGATTGGGAAAGCTCCCTATGATCTTTCCTGGGAACACCCAGTCCTCACCAGGAAAAAGGAAGAGAAATTACCTTAAGTTAATACAGACTGTCAACTAAGCCATCTACAGAGTATGAAATGCCTCATTAGTGTTTCTTCCCTGCAGTAAATTCTAGATTGGTAGAATTTTCCTTACTGAAGGAAAAGTTCCCTCCCAGAGCACCTATGTTCTATGTGTCTTCTTATTTCTTTACCTTAGCGCCAGGAGCACCAGCTTCTCCCTTGGCTCCATCTAAGCCTGGGTAACCCTAGAGAGTGAGAGAGGAAATTCAGTCACATTCCTGGAAAACAAGGAGACATTACTACCTCTATCCCTACCTTTACCCCAGTCCTTCCTTTCCTCCCAGTTACCCCACCATGACCTATGACTACCCTCCTTCCCTGTTATAAAAAATACTTACTCTATGACCTTTGACTCCAGGAAGACCGGGAGTACCTGGGAAACCACGAGCTCCCTGCAAGCCAAAAATAAAATGTAAAGGAAACAGAAAGGCACTAAGTGGTACAAACTCTATCTCTTGGACAATACTTTGAAGAAATAGTGCAAAGTCTCATGAAAGCAATCAGGATGATTGAAGTCCAGAATGTGGACTTTGTGGGTTTGAAGCTCCAAATCCATGACTGTGATTGTGTCCCTTCCCCACTATGTATGTTTCCCTGTGTATCAAAAAGAGACAGCAGCATTTCCCACTGCTAGAAGTTTTAGTGAAACATAGGGAAAGTACTGTCTCACTGCTGTGCTGGGAGAATTATAAATATATTTATTATAATGAATTATAAATATAATTATAAATAGGCAATTCTTCCTGAGTGCTTACTTTGTATAAATGAACTAAGCAAAGTCGGGTTCTAGGTTTGAGCATCTTAACTCCATTCTAAGGAAAAGGCTGGTATTGGGGATGCAGAAAGGTAGCAGACATACCTGAGGACCTGGAAGACCACGTTCACCAGATTTCCCTGGTTTTCCAGCTTCACCCTGAGGGCAGCAATAATTGACACTAAGCTCACTTCAGAACAACACCATTGCCACTCTTGGACCCTCAGAACGGCCCCTTTTATTTCCAATCCCATGCATCTTCAAAGACCAAAGGTTTTCTGCCCAGTTGTTGACTCATTTTTTTTAATCCCTCAAACTTCTCTTTAGAACTTACTACTTCTCAAGAGTCCCTCTGTACCCATCCAAAGAAAATCTTTTATTCCATTTGCCAACTGCTTCACCAATGGGCAAATTCCCCATGTCCTTATCCTGCCATTGCCTCCAAAGTCTTGGTCACCTAATAAGATCTATCTTAAAACTAATACAACTGGGCAGAGACCATGCCTACTTCACTCTCCCTATCACCCCAGGTACATGAATTCAACCTTGAGAAATATTATTTGTACTAGGAACTACTCATCCTTCTGTAATGAATGCTAGTTAGATTTAAGTGATAGCTTAGAGATACAACTCTTTCCTTTTCACTAGTTATGAATTATACATTAGTTATAAATTATGAATTGGTCTATTTTCTAACTCATTTAAAATCAAAACAGTTTAATTTTCTTGGACATTTCTGTTATTGTTTATCTTTCTCTACATATTACTTTCTTTGTGATTTTTCTATCCCTGCTTTTATTTTTCGATCTTTTCCTATCATTTCTTGGGCTACTGACTAGCATTTTTCTTTCCACCATGTGTGGAGCAACAGCCTAGGAAAGCTTAGTTTCCTTCTCTGTGAACTCAGGAGATAGAACTAGATGATCTCAAAGGTCCTTTCTAGCCCTCAATCTGTAACTCCATCATCCCATGAACTCCTGAGCTTATTCTCCCATAGAAAATGGGCATCACTGACCAGGGCTTCCCAATTTGAGTCTTTCTCCTCAATGCGTTTACTGACCCCACCATGTAACTGGAGGTGGGGTCAAACAACTCCTTTCCTAAAGTAGGCAGGTTTCCTTTCCTTCTAAGCATTCAACATTCAACAAAATGGTGGCTCTTTTATATTAAGGATCACACCGAACAAATATCTCCATACTTTTCACAGGCTTCCAATCTTCCCCCCTCAAGATAGCAGTTTTATTTTATACTCACATCATCACCAGGTTTTCCAGGGGGACCAGGAGGACCTCGGGGACCCATGGGGCCCTAGAAACAAAGAGAGATAACAACATCCTGAGCTTAGTCAGTTGACAGATACCTCCCACAATTCAAAGGGCAACAGTAAGGGCTGTTAAACAGTCTGACTACCACCGCCAGGAGGAAGGCCTGAAAAAAGTTTCTCTGCCTCCACTCTTAAACAAATGTTATTGTCTTGGAAAACAGTAAGAGAGAACCACACCAAATTGGCCCCCTATGGACAGATGCTGCTGAAAATGAAGATTCTTCTGGGAAGCTCAGATACTTTTGGGAATGATCACAAACCTAAACCTAATCCACAGACCTCAAAAAGAGTGGGGACCATGCTCATGGCATATGACCCTGAGGTATAGCCCCATCATACTGGGGTTGAGTCAGGGTTGGGTGAGGAAAGGATGCAAACTCCTTTGGTCATGTAATGGCAAGCTAGTTGTTAAGGCAAGGCAGCTGGTTGTTAAGGGCCAGTTTCATAAAGAGAATACTAAGAAGAATCTAGGTTGCTGAGATTTCATTCCTAGGAGTCAGGAAAGAGAAATGTGATCACATCTCTTCTGTAATTAGCCCTTCCCTCATCTCACTTAGTAGTCCCAAATCCTTTGAAAAGTAATTAAAATTGGTGATTTTTAAGGTAATTAGTTTCATTTGCATTCGCACAGTCTCAGCAGTAAGGGCTCCCTGGCCCTGCTCACTCATTATAGATCTGTTCTAGAGGTGGCAGTCAGAGAAGTATCATGCTCTTTTTGCCTTTGACTATCTTTAACCTGATGGTTTCAAATATGGATTATTGACTTTGGTGATCCTGTAATATGTACTTTTAAACATCTATTCTCTGGGATTCTTTTAAGCAACTAGGTAGCTCAGTGGTTTCCAAAATTTATTTCATGCCAAAAGCCTAAAGGTTTCAGCCTGCCAAGCAGCGTGAGGCAATTTTGTCTTGTCACTGTAATGGGATATCTTAGGTTAGTAATAGTGACCCCAAGAAAGATAATGCTGTAATAACATTCCTGGGTGGTCACTGCTAGCCTTCTCTGTTGGGAGTGAAACAAATGTAGGCCCCAAAGGTGTTGGTGGTTGGGGTAATAGTGTTGTATTGTGTGGATATCCCCAGGGGAAGAAGCATAGCCACATTTGGATACTTACAGAGACTCCAGGTTCTCCTGGCTCACCAGGATTGCCTTGAAAACCTTGAGGGCCCTAAAACAGAAAGCCAGAAAGTTTGGGTTAGCCACTCACAGCAGGAAGATTAGAGAAAGAATTGAAAAACAAAATCATTTGAAAAGTATTTAAAATCAGGGCTGTCACTATACTCACAGGTGCGCCAGAGGGGCCAGGGGGTCCTCTTGGTCCCATGGGGCCCTGCATTGGAACACAAAACAAGGGCCCTTAACAGGAGATGCCTAACCACCATCATCCAATGTGTTGTACCCAAGCCAAGCAGCCCAGACAAGCAACAATGGGGTAATTCTGCAGTGGAAGAGTGACCTACAGGGGTTACCCACTGTCAGCCACCTCTTTCATATGGCCTCCTTCCCTACACATCCACCATTCAGAAAGAGAACCCAGCCTGACTTTGTCCTGGAAAGCAGCCTTGTTTACTAAAGTTTCTGAGTTTCATTTAGCATGTGCCAAGTAAAGCCGCAGGGCTGAAATTTCCTGCTGAAAATCTTGTGGGATCCTGAGGAACAGTAGCTGCTGTCTACATTCTCTAGCCTTCCCTCCAAAAGCAACAGAGGTTAGCCCTTAAACAAATCAGCCTATATGACTCCACACACGCACACCTCCTCCCCATCCAACCACTACCATCATCAACACCACCTCCCAACCCCCTGTGGTAATACATTTAAACTACTTGGCATTTGACAAAGAGTGCACTCAAAGAAGAAAGACTAAGTCATTTAAGACCAAGCATTTAAGTCAGCTCTCTGCTAAGTAATGGAAAGTGACGTTACTATAAGCAGGGATTTTTTCTGATGGAAATGGCCAGGTTCCCTGGTTCTAAGATAGTCCCCTTCGCTGATGGACCCTTTCAGTCTGAGATAACTTCTGCCTTCCTTACCATTGGTCCTTGCATCACTCCCAGCTGAGCACCTCCTGCTTTCTCATCAAACCCTCCTGCCATCTGAGCAGCGAAATTCTGCAAACAAAATCCATAACATTAGGGACTCAAATTTACCTTGGTTTTCTTCAATTTATCAAGTGTATTATTTCTTAAAAGGGATGAAACATGTTCGATTAAACTCCAACTACTGGACAATACCTACTGAGGACAGAAAGGGTTGGAAATGCCTTTTAAGTGATCTTGCTGTCACCATACCCTTTGCCTTTTTGATATTCCTTCAATCCCTTTGCTATGTTCACTCAATTTTATGAAATGGTTAATCAAATTTTTTAAAAAATTATCAAATAATTGTGTTTAATAATAGTCATTACTACACATAAGAAAAAACTGTTTATGTGATTTAAGGCTTCAGAGTTTAATAGTCAACCAGTGCCCTAGGAGAAATCCAGATCACCAGCCTCCAAAGACTTTGGTAATGGATGTGGTAGGTCTCTATGTACTTACAAAGGTTAATTTTTCTTAAATATAGCAAATATCCAAACTATGAAATTATGTATTTAGTCAATTCCAAAATGTTTTCCCCAGTGACCCAGACCACCTAACAGGGAAAGTATTTGGCATATGCAGTGACAGATACCCTGCTAGGATACTGGTCACTCTTTCTTTCAATGCATACAACTATCCAGGCGAACTTTTCCCGTATCAGAATAAATCTGTCCTACGGCTCTGAGGCCAAGTTAGGCAACTGAAGTTCTTCCCTACTGAAAACCCTAGTGTGTAGTTAGATCAGGCAGCCTTTCGCTCCCCAGCCTCATGCTGAATAAAGGCAATATTGTGCTAAATTATAGTCTGGAGGGTCTAGAGAGGTTGTATAATGAGTCTAATTACTCCTGGAAATCCCTGAGAGTCAGCCAGATCAATATGCACACCAATGAGAATATACATTTATGGGTCAGTTTTCTGAAAGAGAGCAAAGTAAATATACTCACTCCACCAAGGCCAGGGGGGCCAGGGGGTCCTGGAGGACCAGGGGGTCCAGGATTACCAGGGGTACCAGGTTCACCATCTCTACCACGAGGTCCAGGAGCACCCTTGGCATAAAGATAAAGGCATCAGTGTTCAGTGACATGGGCCCAGTAACCACCTGCCCACAGCTTGTCCTTGGGGAAGTAGCCAGGCGTGTGGCGAGACCACAGAAGGAACAGGGAGGCAACAAGGCTCAATGGATGTACTTTTTTTACTTACCTTTTCCCCTTTGTCACCACGGTCACCTCGGGGTCCTTGTTCGCCTGCAGGTCCCTGAAAGAGAAGGAAAACAGTGAGATAACATCCAAGGCACTGCAAGTGACTCATGCTCAATTAGGGGCAGGGCTAGAGATGATTGATTTCTCTATTTTTCTCACCTGTGGTCCAGGGGGTCCTTTGGGTCCTACAACCTGTATTAAAAAAAAAGGAACCCAGAGCCGCTAGTTAGAGAAAAGCACAAACAGGACACCCCTAAACAGATGGCACTGAGAAACATGACCTGTATGTAGAGGAAAACTGACAACTTACATCTTTGATATCTCCAGGCTCCCCTTTCTGTCCCTGTAATGCAAAATATTCCCTAGATTAGACAGTTAGCAATAAATCTACCCTAAGTAAATCTACAGATACTTGTACTACAGGGACCCCACCAAACAGAAACCCAAGCAAGTTTACTGTGATCAAAGCACCTCTGATTTCAGAGGTGGGAGTTGCTGTACTGGGTGGGAGATACTTTTTAAAGACCATACAAAGAGAGCAAGTATAATAGCTCTCTGAAAACATAAGTAAAATTTCTGATAAAAACAAAAAAAATCTCACCTTTGGCCCCAGATGCCCTATTTAGAAAGGGGAAAAAATGGAACAGAACATAAGTATCATGAGATGGATGAATAAAACTTCTTATTAAACACATAATTACCCTTCAAAGGACACAAAACAGGAAAGAAGATATAAGAAAGGATTGAATGGGGAGGGGAGAAATATGATGAGGGAATAACTATGTGTGATTCCTATAAACAGAACTGTCAGGATGTTCAGACTCTTCGAGCCTATGTGGCTCTACGAACAGTGGAAATTTCTCTAGGTTTCTCGAACGGAATGAACAAAGTGAGATAGTGGTGAAGCAACAAAGAGAAGAGTTAGTCAGCCACAAAGAAAGGAAACACTCAAGATAAGAGGATTTGTTCAGTCTAATTTTGCTTCCAGTCAGAAAGCCCCTTCCCACCCCTCTCCCCCAACCTTCCCAAGCTAAAGATTACTTAGAAAGCCTTACTTTAGAGAGGTGCCTGTCTCCTCCAAGCAAGCACAGCAAAGAGCAAAATGCAAATGTTACAAAAAGCATTTCAGCATAATCCCAAATTACAATCTCCCAATTATTTTTCCCCAAGTAAAATAAGTAACTAGCAAGCAACACTTCACTCACACTGGCCACCTCAAAAATGATTTGGAAATTTGGGCCATTAAAATTAGTTCTCAGTTTAGTCAGTGTAGGTAAAGTGTTACAGAAAGACAACTTCTTGCTTCTCCATCACCTCTGTTTCTTATAAACTAAGCTCCACTAGTGAAGGTACGGGAAACAATGGGGGGGCCACCAAGAAACTTGGAGCAGATATGTGAGTAAATATGAGTATGGGGAGCGGGGAGAGGGAGGGAAAGAAGATGCCTCAATATCATCCCTAGACACTAACAAGGATTGACTGAGCCCTCACACCAGATACAGAAGGTCTAGAGTCACAGCCCCAAACTAATCTCCCCACCCTCCACATAGGATTTCTCTAACCTGGTTCATACTTCACCTAGTAACACTGTCCTTGACTGGGAGATAAGCACATGGAAAGGGGGTAAAATCATCCAAGCTCTGTACTTAAAAAGAGGAAAACTGTCCTTTCTGTCTCGTGACTGGCCAACAGATGATTTCTTCCCCAATCTGGTGACTGTGTATTTGAAGGGGCTTCTCTTAGTAATGGTGTGTGTGACTGAGGAAGACATGATTTGTGGCTTGGCTAAAGAGCTTTTGATCTTCTTTCTGCATACGATAATTACTAGATCTCTCCAGAGGGTATTAGATGGACTGCCAGCTGACTAAACTGAGTTTCAGTGCCACCAGTAACTATCTGGTAGTGCAGAGAGGGGCAGGGAGAGAGAAACCTCCTTTGCTGTCTCAGATTTCCTATCCACTAGCCAGAAGAGTGGTCCCAAGGGTCTTGGGTAAGCAAGAAGTGGCCTTTCTTTTCAGTCCCAGCTGCTGGAGTCCCATGGATGACCAGCTTCTCCTACTTTCTGGCTCTGGTCCCCATCCATGGGAAAGCTTTTGCTCTGACTGCAAGTAATTTATTTATGAAACAATAAATAAATAAATTACGACCACTGGCGGTGGGTGGGTCAGTTGGGCAGATGGGGCAGCACTCTCCAAAGGAGATCTCAGGGTGGAGACAGTCTTTCATGTCTTCACAGATTACTTCATCGCACAGGACAGTTCCAGTGTCACACACACAGACTCTGCAAGGCTCAGGTTTCCATACATCCTTATCATTATACCTCTGCCCTCCATGAACACAGCTGTTTGCATTTTCTGTACCAAAGGGAGGAGGGTAAGAGTGTGGAAGAAAGTAGGAGTAATGGGTGAGAAAGAGGAAAGTCAGAAAAGAAAAAGAGAAATAGGGTTATAATGTTGGCATTGCTTGCAGAAGTCATTACCATTCAAAAAGTCAAATATAAACTCAGGTCTTAGAGATAAATTCAATGTCAGTAAAGACCACTTTTGCCTCTGAGACAACTACAAAGTGGAACATAAAGGATTTACTTTTTTCCCCCAAAGATATTGTCACCAGTGAAGTGCCCAGGCCCAGGAATACAGCTGACAGAAGAGAGGTTAGTCAAGTTGACTACACTGCATGTTTTCTGCAGTTTCTCAGGCCCTTTTGGGAATATCTGCTCTTGGGAGTAGGCCCTGAAGGTTCACAAGTGGATACTAGCCTAAATTCCTCCCTCCTCTGGTAGCTGAGCTACAAAGAGGCCAGAGTGGGGGAGGCAAGAGGAAGAAACTGTAATTCCAGTGAGACCTCCAGGATTGGCACTTCTTTGAAGATGAAGTGATTTACACAGGAGAAATGGAGAGCTGGGTAGTTCTCACAGAAACAGGGTGAGAAGTGTTTGGTTTATCCTACCTTTTGCCTGGGTTTTACTGGGTTGGCTAACCACATGTGACCTCAAAGAATTCTTTTGAGTCTGTCAGAGTTTTTACCAACCAAATATTAGTAACAATCTCCAATATCAGATACCTACTAAAGGACTGAATTGGGGAGGGGCGGGGGGGGGGGGAGCGGGGAGGAGGTGTGGGGAGGGTGGAGATGCTCAGAACTGCAGAAACACACGATGTAAACGTTGGGCACACATGCCTTCTCCAAACAGCAAGGATTGTGTCTTATTTATGTTTGTATTCTCCTCTCAGTGACTAAGACAATGCTTTGTACATCATAACAGGTTTTTTTAAAGTCTTTGCGGAATGAATGAATGAATGATCCATGTCCCTAAAGCCTCACTTAGCCGTGTCTCCTTAGAGAGAGCCAACTTTCATTTCCACAACATTCAGCTTCCCAGCTGTTAGGAGGGGCACAGATTGCCCAGTCATGTCAAGTCTAGACAATCCAGCCCCAACTACCCAAAAAGGCCAAGGGAGCAGAGCAAAGATGAGTCCTGCTTACCGTCCCATCCCATCTGGAATTTGTGTTGCAAAGGAGCCCTTTGTTGACAAGGGAGCTGAGTATACTGTGCCAAAGAGCTGGCTGCATTGGCAGCATGTGCTCAGAAGAGCTCAGAGCTGGTTTTCTCATCAAAAACCTGAAAGTAGGGGCATCAAGGACTGAATAATAAGAGAGAGTTCTAAAGCAAAGGAGAGAGAGGAGACTGACCTGCTCACTGCTCTGGAAGAGATAGTGTTACCATTTGAATATAAAGGGATTTTTATTTTTCCATTTTCCACAGGGGAAATACTCCTAGCCCAGAAGTATAATATTGGTAGAGTAAGCAAATCCTGGTGATATGCAGAAGCTGCTTGGGAAAGTGCAGCTGTTAAGGGAATTCTAGAATGAAGTTTGCTGGTGCTGATGGGTTCACCCTTGGTGACCCGGGGACTTGACCCAGGTGGGGACAGGGTTGGCTGGATACCTGTAAGGAAAGCTGGAAAGCTGTAGGAGAAATAGCCTCATGTACTGTTGATATTTTCCCCTGTGGGCATCACTGGGACCTGGCTGCAGAAAGCATAGAAGGGTCAGGAGCTGAGCAGAACCAGAAACTGAACAACTGAGTCAGGTATGAGGGCAGGTAAATTATGAAAAGGAAAGCCAGAGTAATTATCTATGACTGAAACATGTGGAAGTGTGCTTCTGTACAAACACGCTGCTTTAAAATCGAGCCAATGTAGTAACTGGATAACTTAGGTGTGGACAGAGGGGCTCGGCACCATTAATCGGCATAATTACTGTTAATAAACGGCTGCTGATAGCATCACACTGGGCCCCTATAAGGTTACCCTAATTATAGCCGTACTGTATGTTACCCTTTGTGGGAGCCCTATAAAAAGCTACCTCTTTCTGGGAATTGTTTGTCTTTGCCATCCAGAGAAGGGCTGGAGCCCCCATGGTAGCAGTTGGGAGGTGGGGGCGGCGGGCATTGTGCTAAGGGTGGGAGCCTGGGGGAGCCCACCGGACCTCTCCTCTCATGAATGAGTCTTTTCTGAGCTCACACAGAGCCCGATTCACAGGTCTCTGCGAGGAACCAGTTTAAAATAAATACGGGCAGCATTTCAACTCCATCTGGAACCCATCGCTGCCAATCTCCCAAATGCAAACAAACCTTCACAATAGGGGATTGAGGTCTCTAGCTTGAACTGAAGAGAGCTTTCAGAGGCGCAGACTCTGAAATGCAGATGTGGGTCAAAGACACCCGAGCCAAAAACACTTCAGTCCCTTGGGGAGGCATTAGCGATCTCTAGGTTTTTAACATTTTTTGACGTCTCTCTAGACTGCGCCTGTTCCCCACGTCACATTTCTGGGACCAGGGGGAGCAGCGGAAAATGAGCCAGGACACGCGGGCAGGGCAGCCTCTCTGGGGCAACATTACCTAAACCGCCTTCTGGGAGGAGCCACTGAAGTTCTGGGCACAACCAGGCACCTCCGAAATTAATTCCTTGGAACCAAGAGACAGCAGCAAGCCCTTTGCCATTTTAGAAAGCTATTCAAGATACTGGATGAAGGACTTTAGATGGGGAAGGGTTTTTGTTTTTTGGTAGCGGGGGTGTGGGGTTGGAGTTGGGGTCGTTCTCAAAGACTGGATCGAATACACAGCTGATTCAGAGACCGGTAGTTAAGGAGGTTTGAGAAAAGAGAATTTGAGGTTAGGAAAGTGTCAATTCGGTGGCCAGGAGAAGATAAGACCATCATTTACTCAGACTGCGTGTAGAAAATGCCACATCACTGGACTGCCTCGTATATCCCCTGATCTATCCTCCCAGTGCCCCTGATGGCGAGCACTTCCCTGGCCATTCCAGCTCTCCCTGGCAAGCCAGCCCAGCTAATGAATGGAAACTCCGTCTGAGTGCCGTGGGGACGGCATTCCACATCGTTTCTGGAATCCTCGCCTGCTTTCAGGGAAGAGGGAGAGTGCCTCGTCAGGAAAGTGACTTTTTCCCCCTTTAAAGTTTTCCCTCTAAGATTGATTTACAATCTGTAACATACAAAGAAGGGGGCAGGCATCCCAGCTATAGGAAATGTGCCCAAACACGTGGAGAAAAAAAAATATGAAAAGGAAAAAAAAATCTTTTCTACCTAATAAACTTTCCAGGCTTCGTTTGTCCTGACTAAAATCCCAGACTGGGGAACCTTTCCGAAGAGGGTTGCAGGGAGGGTGCGGGCGATCCGGGCTTGGATTTGGGCTGTAAACCTTGAGACCCTCAGTTGCATCGAGATTTATAGACATAATCAACTGGCATTCCCTTCCACCACCGTCTGATACTGTGGTGTGTAGAGCTCCATAACTGTACCAAAGTAGTTCTTTGTATGCACCCCCACCTCTAGCCCAGTAAGGGGGGTGGTGGCTATTTTAACGGGTGTTTGGAGTAAATTGCCTGGTGAGTCTGGAATGCTTTCTACCCTTCAGGTGGCCTCCAGAGAGAGAGAGAGAGAGACAGAGAGAGAGACACACACACACACACACAGAGAGAGAGAGAGAGAGAGAGAGAGAGAGAGAGAGAGAGAGAGAGACAGAGAGAGAGACAGAGAGACAGAGAGAGACAGAGAGAGAGAGAGAGACAGAGAGACAGAGAGACAGAGAGAGACAGAGAGAGACAGAGAGCAATCCATGAAGGCTTCTGGGATGCAGCAGGAAAGTGGCTTTGGGTCCCAACTGCACCTTGTTAACAGTAGTGGGAAGGAAGAGAGTGAAGTCTCTAAAAGCCGCACAAAAACCTTTCTTTGTGGCAAGTCTATCTCAGAGTATCCCCTTTGTCTAGCTCCCCTTTTAACCCCCACCCCCACCAGACCATGGAAGTTAACCCCTTGGCTCCTGGCTGCTTTGTCAACCAACAGACACAGGCCATCCTTCTCCTCCATAGATAGATGGGCTGTGACCCGTTTGCTGACCTCTGACTGTTCAGGCGAGAAGTGTGAAGCGTGTGAAGCGTTAGTAGTGTGGATATCCGGGGGAAGAAGAGACAGAGACAGTCACAGAGACACAGAGAAAGAAAGAGACAGACAGAAACAGAGAGACAGAGGGAGAGAAGGAGAGAGAATATGAATTTATAAACCCTCTCAGAAAACTTTTTTCCCACTGAATAACCCTAAAGGATTTAAGGACATACCCGTGGCTCTACCGACATCAGCTGTAATAGCTCCCCTCCCGTATCTTCACCCCAGCTTTCGGGAAGAGAAGGCTACAGCCTGGTGAGAGAGCCCTGGGTCCCTGATCCCCTTCAGGCCCCCAGCGGATATCACTTGCTACTATATCACCTGCTAGTAGGGAGAAATGACCAGTGGGCTCCAGGAGGACCCTCGTCGCGCTGGGACGAAGCTACAAGAAAAGGTAAGGAAAAGAGCGACTTACGGACATCCACGTCCTGACACCAGACAGCAGCTATCAGCAGCACCTGGGCAGTGGCCAGAAGCAGCAGAGTCCTTGGATCCCCCAGGTGAAACATGACTAACCCTGGACCCTCTGCCGAGGAGGATGAAGGAGGCGGCGGAGGAAGGTGCTGGTCCCGGTTTCTACCGTGCCCTCATGCAGCCGGCCCCTCTGGAAAAGGACAAGCAAGAGGGAGTCCCAAGCAGCCTTGCAGGACTCTGCGCCTAGCACCCGCTTGCGGCTCCCGTTATATGCGCTCTGCCCCTCCCGGGAGCCAGCGGATAAGCCGAGAGCACGGGCCACCTCCTCCACCCCCTGCAGCTCTGTAACCTGAGCTTCTTCCCCCGACCCCTCCCCCTGCCCCATACCAGGTTCTGGGCCAGACCCTTCCTCCCACCCTGCCCCTCATTTTACACCTGCCCCTCTCTAGAGCACGTCTCCTTCTCAGCACCCCATTTCCCTCCCTCTCCCAGGATGTCCCCAGTTGAGGAAAGAGGAAAGAGAGTCACATTGGACGCCCCCCACCCCCGTTCTCCCTCAGGAACGCAAAGCGCCCCTCCACCACCTCCACAGGCAGGAGAAGTTGCCAGGAGGAGGGGGTGTCTCCGGCCCCTCCCCTCGGAGCTCTGCCCAGGGAGCAGGAGAGGGAGGGAAGTGTTTGCAGAGGAGAGGGCACTGAGCCCTGAATGGAGGAGGGAAGAAGGGACAGGGACCTTCAGGTGTGGGCAGGCAGGGGGCAGCGGGGAGCCGTTAGGGAAATCTGGAATTCAAGGCGACTGAGGCAAGGAAGCCAGGGCTAAATCCTTAGGACTTTCCCCTATCCAAATTCTTCCCCCATGTCTCTCTTCTCCTGAGGTCCCTAGCCATGGGATCTGACCATGTGAATCAGAGGAGTGAGAGAATGCTTCTTCACTTATGCGTCTGGCTATGGGAATGGCAGAGTAAGCTTAAAACACTGGGTACAGACAAGAGACCTACCTCCGCCAGGAAAGGGAAGGAAAGGGAAAGGATGTGTTGCTGAAAGAGGAGACTAGGGAGAAGAGGGAGAGGTAGCCCTGGGCTAGAAGAAAAGGCTCTGAATCTGAAGACTGGATGAGTTGGGGATCAACTGGTCCTTTGTTCTAGAAAGAATCTTGTGCCCTTCTGTCAGATATTAAGTCAATGCAACTTGGCAGGAGATTTGGGAGGATTCTGAAAACTGGAATTTGAAGGTGGGAGGCTATCCAAAGGCAAAGTCTTGGGACACAGTTTGTCACAACTGTAATCTTGGCCCAGGTTATGATGGAGGCAGATCCAGCTAGAATAAGGTATGGAGAACAGAGGGAAAGGGTCTCAATTTCCAAAAAGCTTTCCTTACCATCCCTTCTATCCTTGTCATATTTCAACTCCCTCAGCTTTCTACCTCCCTACCTACTGCCTTTTCTTCTCATTTCTTATTTTGGGCTGAAGTGAGAGAGTTATCTATGCCTGAGTTAGAGTCTCTCCTATGAAAGCTGGAGGGAAAATGTGGATTTCCAAAGAGCAACAACCTTGTAATGTTCCTAGAGCTCCGGGATGGTTGGCTTAATGAGAACACCATGTACTATTTCTGAGGAGTCTTTTTGCCTAGAATCTCTACACATTCACAAATGCCCCCTTTATGGCTCAGACCACAGAAGGAAGAACAGAGATGATCAGAGACTGAAATATTCCAGGATCTCCTCTGTATGAAAAAGTCAGGATGTGAAATTGCTCAGAGATCCGGGGCTTACTTAGGTGCAAGCAGCTTAAGTTCTGTGCAAGTGAGAGATAATGTTAATTAGTGCCTGAAGGTCACAAGAACTGGAAAAGCATGGAAGTCTAGGATTATTGAGTACAAAGACAAATAGCCCCATGCATTTCAATAGCCTCTAAGGGCATCACTCTGTTACAGTACCAGCTAAGTAATCACTACTCACAGTGATGACCCTAAGTAATCAAGGTTAAATCATGTTTGGTTTGTGCTGTTTAAGAAGGCAGAGAAGCCTATGATCCATTTTTTTTCAAAATCTCGGTGCAGCCCAGTGAACTACCAAGAATCCTGATTTCAGAATGAGGGGGTCTTGATTTTAATTCCACATCTGCAATGAACTGACTATGTGACCACAGGCAAGTTATATTACTTCTCTGAGTCTCTGTTTCCTCATCTACAAACTGAGAGATTGGACTAGATGAATTCTAAGGTCCTTGTCAGTTCTAGATCTTATGATTTCCCTCAAAATAGTTAAAATCATTAAATGCTTGTTCTTAAAGGAATAAGCTTCAATAGATCTAGGAAGTTAAATTATGTGGAGTGCATCACTCCCCTATGATGTCGATTCAATGAGAGTTCACTCTATTTTCTAAAACTGCTATGGTGGGAATAAAACAGAAGCCTCGAACTATACTCTGAACATGTCTCAAAGGCACTTACAGTAGCCTTTGTTTCAGCAAAATACAAGTATTCATAACCCAGGCATCCTACCCAGCCATATTACTTCATTTACACTTTAAGACAGGAATGTTTACCATCCAACAGCAAAAATGAAAATCGGAAATGCAACACATGCACGTTGCATACAGTAAGGTCTGTATGAAGGGGATTAAAGTAGTTGCTTGGTGTCCTGAAATTGCTTTTTGATTTATGATTTTCACTTTTTTTTGGATGTTTCAGCATCTTGTGGACACAGGCTTCTTGGAAAACAGATGTGCAGGTAGAATATAAAGCAAAAACTCTCCCTTCCTCCCACTTCACAAATTTAAAAATAGTGATAAAGTGAGGAAAGAAAGACATTCCAAGAGGTGAGCCCACCCCAAATATGGCAGCTTGTCAATACCCACAGTCCTCTCAGACCTCTGCTCCTACTGAAAATAGACAATGTAGCAATTGAAGGATAGACTGGCAGCACTCACTCAACATTACTGGGCTTCCTCTGAGTAGACTTAATTCAGGCATGCTTTAATGATGTACTTGTGTTTTCCTCTGACTTTTTTTTTAGCAGTCTTAGTCGTGAATGACTAAGGTAAAATTACAGTATTTATAGCATATCATCCACCCCTTAGAAACTTGAATATGTAACTGAATATGATCAAATGCAAAACTGTAATGAGTCCCACCCCAATCTCTACAGTTCCAGATAACAAGGAAAAAATAATACCAAGCAAGTCACATTTTTGTAGCGTGTTAATATTTACAAAGTGACTTTCTTGTGAGAAAAAAAACCCTATGAAGTAGCTCATGCAAACATTAATATCCCTATTGTAGAGATGAGGAAACAAACACTCAAATACATTAGATGATATATTTATTGTTGCTCATAAAGCTGATAAGTATTGGAGCCAACATTTTCCTCCAAGGGCTTCTGCCTTTAAGCCTACCATGCTTTTTTCTATGTTACACTGATTCTTCAAGTAGGGGATACAATCCATGGTCATTATGACTTTAGATCAGTAACTGGCTATAGAAAAGAGATGGGAAGGCCACACCACACACTTAGCCATTCAGGTATTCAGCTCTAATCAGTCAGAATCTGTAGGAAATGAGGGGATTTGCCCTTACTCTGTCACTAAATGTGAAGCTCTCATTAAGAAAAGGCAAAGTTTAACAACATCACCTCACTATGAAGAAACTGATTCGAAATCTATGTGTAAAGCTGGCCCTGAACTAGGTAGGGAGTGTGCTGATAAATATTTAACAACCAACTTTGGGCAGGGAGGAGGAGGGAGATACACTTTAAATTGAGTCTGCATTATTAACATTTTCTCTATCACTTTCTTAAGTTTAGACAATTAACAAATAAAGCTTTGAATTGTAGTGCTTGCCAATTTCCAGGGTTTAAATGCTCACACTGAAAATTTAACAGTCTGCTCTTGTGGACAAATTGAACAAATTGACCCCAGCAGTCAGCATTTGTTAAGCACCTATTAAGTTCCAGGCACTGTGTTAAGCACTGAGGATACAAAGAAAGACCAAAGACAACAAGGAGCTCACAATCTAGGAGAGCCCAAGGTACCCTGTGGAATTATTTTCATTTAGAGTTGTGACCTTCCTAAAATACTACTTTAATCATGTTTGCTCAAGAGCCTGTCAAGTCAGTGAATAATCAGTAAAATTTATACACACACATACTATACATATATACACATGTATGCACTGAATAGTATAGTATCTAAGTATTTGAAGGAAAATATAACCAAATTACACAAGAAAATAGAAAATAAAGTTATAATAATTGGTTATCTCAATATACTCCTTTTAGACTTAGGAAAATCTAATAAAGTAAATGCAAATTACTTCATTTACCCTTTAAAGGCTTGAATAAAATTTTAGAAAAGCTAGATATGTTATAGCTTTGGTAATTACTGAATGGAAATAAAATGGAATATTATATGTGTGTAAATACATATATATATAATATTATAACACATATATATTTCAATAAAGATATAAGCTTTTTGTGACCATGGCCTATATCATAAAAACTTCTTACATAAATGCAAAAAAAAACCCAAATTACTGACCACCACTCAATAAAATAATAATCACTAAAAATATAATCTATATATTTATAATCAATAGTCAAAGGTCAGTTAAAGAAAGGATGCAAGCTTAAATGGAGACTAAGAAACTTAATGCTAAAGAATTGGTGGACCAAATAACAAACTATACAAACAACACATAATTTTATCAAAGAAAACTGCAACAATGAGGCAATTTACCAAAACCTTTGGAACTCAGGCTAATCTTTGGGAAAACTGATATCCCTAAACATACATTCATGAAAGAAGGAAAAGTCAATGAACTGAACATGCAACTAAAAAGAAGGAAGAAAGAACAAATCAAAACACTCTAACCAAACAGAAAAATAGAAATTATGAAAAGCAAAGAAGTAATAAAATTGGAGGAAAATAATTGAACTTATAAATAAAAGTAGAAACTATTTTTAAAAAATTTAAATCAATAAACTATTAGCTAATCTGATTTCTAAAAATAACCAAGAAAACCAAATTACCAATATAAAAATTTTTTAAAGGAGAATTCACAAATGAAGAGGAAATAAAATGGATATCATCTCTATCACACCAGCCATAAAGGAGCTTTCATATCTCCATCTTCATAAAAAGACTAGATAGATTGAGAAGTGACTTCTTACAAATCGTCAAAGAACAACTAATTTCAATATCACAAAAATTCTTTGCAATAGTAGTGAAAGAAGGGATCCTACCAAATTCTTTCTATGAGATAGATATTATGCTGATACCTAAACTAGGAAGAGATGAAACAGAGAAAGAAAACTATAAATCATATCAACTCAAAATTATTCAATAAAAATGCTAGCAAAAGACTACAGCAGTATGTTTAAAAGATTATGTTTTGGATTTATTGGATTTATGACAGGAATGCAGGGTTGGTTCAATGTTTGGAAAATAATAAACAGAATGAACCACATTAATATGACAAATAATAAAAATCACATTGTATTAATAGATTCAGAAAAAACCTTTTTTAATAAAATAAATAATGCTTTTATGTTAAAAACCCTAAAACACAGAAATAAATGGATGATTCATTTATATGGTAAGCATTATCTATCAAATCAAGAACTAGCTTTATCTATGATGGAGAAATGCTAGAGAAGCTTCTATAAAAGCAGGGGTAAGGCAAGGAAGTCCATTATTAACATTATTATTTGATATAGTTTTAAAAATCCTAATATTAAAGCTATTTTTCATTTTCTTTCATTCTTTTTTTTATTGGAGTCTTCTTGTACAAAATGACTATTATGGAAATATTTTACATGATTGCACATGTATAACCTATATCAGATTGCTTACCATCTTAGGGAGGGGGGAGGAGAAGGAAGAAGGGAGAGATATAATTTGAGACTCAATACTTTTTAAAAAATGTTTTTAAATTGCTTTTATGTGTAATGGGAGGGGGGAATAAAATATAAAAAAATACTAGCTTTAGCAAAAAGAGAAGAAAAAAAGTTGGAGGAATCAGTTTGGCAAAAAAGAAACCAAGTTGTCACTTTTTCTAGAGAGCCAACTAAAAATTAGTTGGAATAATAACTTCATTAAAGTAGAGCAGTATAAAACAAATTCATAAGCATCATCAGTATATGACCAGCAAATGTCAGCAGAAAGAGAATCCCCCAAAAAGCATTCTATTTAAAATAACTAAACAACATATAAAATGTCTGGTAATTCCCCTACCAAAACACACATAGGAACTTTGTGACCACTTTAGAATAAAGGATTGGATGGGGGACTGGACCAATTTCACTAATATATGGAGCTTGCTGAAGAGGAAACTCCCTCTACCAGTGTATGTTGGCACCTTCTCGGTGGCTTATAGATTTATAGAGACATTTAGAGCACTAAAATGTTAAGCGATTTGCATAAGGTCATGCAGTCAACATGTGTGACAGGTGGGACTTGAACCCAGGCATTCCTGGTTCTGAGGATGTCTCTCTACCATGCTGCTTCTGTAGAAATAAAACAGCCATAAACGAAATGTTGATTGTTCATGGTAGGTCTGTGCCAATATAATAAAAATAACAGCAACAGTAGCATTCTTATCACACTTTGAGGTTTACAAAGCACTTTACAAAAATTATCTCATTTGATCTTTACAATAGCCCTTATTTAATTTATAAACTCTGTGCCATACCAAACTACTTCATGGAAGCAGAAAAATAAAATAAAATTCATCTTTAGAAAGAAAAGAACACCAATCTCAAGGGAAATGAAACAAACAAACAAACGAGACAACATAGGAAGGAATGGAATTTGGCATTACCAGATCTCAAACTATACTACAAAGTAGTAGTTTCCAAAACTATTTGGTAATTGTTTAAAAACAGAAAAATTAATCAGATTATGTACACAAGATCCAGAAGCAAACAACATAGCAGCATAGTGTTTGATAAATCCAAAGACTTCAACTAATGACATAAGGACTCATTATTTGACAAAAAATGCTGGGAAAGCTAGAAAGCAGTCTGGAGGAAATTAGATTTAAACCAACATCTACACCAATATGCCAAAATAAATTCCAAATCAATATATGACCTAGATATCAAAGGTCACATGGTAAATATATTAGAAGATCAGGGAAAGAGAAAGCTATCATGCCTATGGATAGGGAAATAACTCATAGCCAAATAAGAGATAAGATAAGAAAAGGTAAACTGCACAGTTTTGACTATACAATTTTTTTTAAAAAATTACTCCAGCAATTAATCAATAAAT